>NC_047670.1:21841795-22178045 GCF_011762505.2 Arvicanthis niloticus | reverse complement strand
ACTCCAAAACTGGGGACCTGAGCAACTGAAAAGGTGAGATAATTATCAACTTTGATGAAGAAGATTTGTGATGGAGAGAAGACCTTAAGATCATGTATAGACACATTAAAACCAAAAATGATAGTCACTGAGATGACCTAGTGAAGATGATGGGTAGAAATATGAATAAACATCTCGGTCTTAGTGTGTAGATTATGCCATTAGTACGTATACTAATAGCATAGCTATTAGTATGTAGACTGTAGCATGTATCAGTATGTATTAGTATGTAGACTGTAGCATGTATCGGTATGTATTATTATGTAGACAGCAGAATCTAATTGTTTGCTGCAATTGCATCATGTAAAAATTCCAGAATAAATAATATTGTAAAGAGAAAATTATATAAAGTAAAAATTACTTGATTTTGTCTCATTCTAGATGAAAAAAAAAAGAGTTGTTTGAAAAATGAAAGATGTTTAGCGATTAACTAATCACAATAATTATTGTGATAGAATCACAGCTCATGTCCTGACCGCACCATGCCAATGCAGTTCCACATGAGAGAGTTTTTTTTTTTGGGGGGGGGGTGGTAGGGGGCAAAGGTGGCAATGAAGACGAAGGGGGAAAGAGAAGAAAGAGAGAGAGCAAAGGTCAAGAGGGTCTGCCTTTTATTTAGGCTGTGACATAACCACTTGCAGGTAAACGTGAGAGGTAAACCAGATGGATGCTGGTAATGTATGGCAATTGTCACAGCAACAGATGCATGAGTCACTGTCACCTATGGGTGAAGTCACCCTCATTGTTAGATTCCGAAGTCACCTGCAACAGTAAAGCCGGTTCCTGATATCAATAATAATAACTTCACAGATCTTTCAGTTTCACACTTAATGAAAGATAACAAAAGTAACTTTAAATGTCTAAAACCTGTTATAGATGGAATATAGTATATATTTTATTGAAATGTTGGTTCAAACATGGATTTCGAAATGAATTAGTAAGTCCTGATGTCTGTTTCTTATACTTTACCAAAATCTGAAAACATTTTATTTATTTATTTTTAGTCATTTTAAAATGGCTGTGGAATTTACATTTCTCATGCTGTTTTCTGTAACTCTGCTTCTTTCTCTACTGACATGCACAGGAAACTGTCTTTGTATCGTCTCTGCAAGTCAAATATTTCTTTGTTTTTCTCTTATGCTCATTCTTATCTTGCAAGTCAGGGTAATACTAAGTTTTCCCTCATTTCACAGTAGCCTGCAAAAGGCTGAGGACGTCACTACCATTGCCACTCTGCTCAGCATAATATTACTATATTAACACTCTGGAGCATCGTTGCTTTCTATTTTCGAACAATAATTTGATTTTGAGCAGTTATTTGATTATTTGCTTTTTATTTTCTTCTTTCTTTCACAAATATTTTAAAGGTGTTTTAAATGGTCATTTAAATGGTTTAAAATGGTATACAGTCTGAAAGGATATCATACAAACATTTGCTATAAAGCAGAATTTTCCAAATCCCCTGCCTCATGAATACTTTCAAACAGATATACAAACAGATATGCAAAGGTATACAAACAGAGTTAATATCTCAACTCTCAAGGTTGGGTACTGCAACCCTAGGCAACAAGCAACCTTCCCTCTTGCCAAAGGCCAGCCTCAGCCTAGAAGAGGTTTAGAGGGAAGGCGTGTTTGGGAATGATGAAAACAAACTACTCGAAGTCAAATCCTGGGTCCAAGCTGATGTTTTATATTCTGTTCATGATAGCTTTTCAGATTGATCTCTCTCATTCTGTGTCCTGCTTGAGACAACATTTTCTTGCTATTCTAAAAAACTCTCTGGTTGAAACAACTAGCTCTCTGTTTAAGACACATCTCTCTGGTTGAGACAACTCTCTCTGCTAGTAAAAATTCTAAAAGTTCTCTGGATACCTCATGAGTTTTCTTACCAAAGTCAGAAAAGCTTCTATAAAAATTCTGGGATTTTTCAACCAAATCAGAAAACCTGTCACAAAAATTCTAAAAGTAATTGTGAGTTTTTCAATCAAAATCAGAAAGCCAGACAAAAATTCTAAAAGAGCTATATTCGCTCTTCGGACAACCTTCTCTGAATAGCTGCTAAAAGACATTCTAAAAGAGCTTTGTTCATTCCCGAAGTAATTCTTGAGATTTTCAACCAAGGTATAAAATCTTGTTAGAAAAAAAACATTCAAAAAGTGCTTTGTTCGTTGTCTATAGATATTCCAAACAAAATCAGTAGTCCTGTTAGAGAAAATCTTTGAGGAGCTATATTCGCTCGACAGAGATCTCCAGACAGCTCAGCTCTCACTAAACTTGTGAAGAAAAAATGTGCTATTATTTTCTATACTAGCTCATCTCATACAGACCAAAAGCCCAGTTTTTATTTACATATCAATTCAGTTATTTATTCCAGGTTCCCTCTAGACTATCCCACAAGTCAGCATCTCATGACCTTAGCCCCTTGACTCTTAGGAAGAGACAGCAAGCATCAGCACAGTCCATAGGACAGCTGGTGAGACCCAATCTTTCCCAGGTCGACCTTGAACTAAGGAATCTGTCTGCATTTATATCTGCCTGTCTTTGTATCTTTCTGACAAACTGGCTCATAGAGGAGCTGCCTCTGTTTCTTTAGATCTGTGAATCTCCTTATACAATTCATATTGCATCCTTATATTTTCGTATAGTTGAGAAACTATATATATTTTTTTATTTCTTTTCCATAGCCTCAAATGCTGACCTGAAGTTCCCAGCATTTACCATTTTGCTGAGACTTTAGCCACACATTCACCTCCCAGACTGATGATGTCTCTAATTATCATGGAGTCATTAATGTTAAGAGGGAGGACATTTCTCAAAGGAGGGTGGTGAAAATATGTAGAGCATTATACACACAAGCCCTCCACCCACAGCTGCCATCGACACTCATGGAGGCCCACACTTGCTGGCCTTGTTCCAGGGGTGGGAATCGTGTCATTCTACCCTTACCAAGGCCATGCTGGACCCAGCCCTCTCTTTTCTTCAATGTGTATTATGTTTTGAGTATGTCCCATTCAAAATGTGTATATATATTGAAAGTTAATAGGATGTAGGTGGATCTTTAAAAGACAAAGAATCGGGAAGGAAATCCCTCATCAATGAAATTAAGACCCTTATGAAAGATGACCATGGGGTTAAGGTTAAAGTAATAGCTTAATGAACATTGTTATAATGAAGAGTAAGATCTGAAACTATACTGTGGTGTCAGAGTTAATAGGACTCTATCATTTACCTGAAATTTGCTAAGACAGTTGTCTTAGTTAGGATTTTACTGCTGTGAACAGACACTACAACCAAGGAAACTCATAAAAACATTTAGTTGGAGCTTGCTTACAGGTTCAGAGATTCAGTCCAGTATCATCAAGGTGGGAGCATGACAGCGTCCACACAGGCATGGTCTAGGCAGAGCTGAGAGTTCTTCATCTTCATCTGAAGCCTGCTAGTGGAAGACTATCGCCCAGGCAGCTAGGACAAGGGTCTTAAGCTCACATTCACAAGGCCAAACCTCCCAACAGTGCCACTCCCTGGGTCAAGCATATACAAACCATGATAACATAGGACCTTAAGAGTCAAAATGTATTGTAAGTGCATGGTAATAGATATGTTAAGTGATTTTTCATGATCTTTTTATTGTATATTATCATCACATTGTAAAATGATGTCCAAACGTGGGTCCCCTGTTCCGGAGGCCATTCCACGATGATCTCTGCCCGGGTGTGGTATAGGGACAGAGTGTGAGCAGGAAGGGGAGATCGCCTGCCTTCTGCTGCCTCTGCTAGAGTCTCTATCACTGCCCGGTCACTCCTAGGTGCTGCACCTGTCTCCCCACACTGAGCCGGCCTGGGCTGGGTGGATAAGAAGCCGGCCAGCTGGCAAGGAGGCAGCTTGATGTCCCAGGCAGGTTCCAGGAGAGCAGATTTCTTCTCAAGTGTTACAGCTCTTGTGATAGAACTCTTGGACACTGGGACACCTTTACTTCTTCTGAATAGAGCCCTTATATACAGTTTTGGGGTGGGCTAGGGTCTGGCAGCAGATAACACTTATTGGCTTGGTCTGAGAGCTTGAAGATACCTCATCTACTTGTGGGAGAGCCTGAGGCACTGTTCCTCATGGCTGATGGCCATAGACCTCTCTGTGGGAGGTGCTGTGGAGGGCTGAAGCTAAATGAAAAGAACCAGGGCCCAGAGCAGAGCCAAACACGTGCCGTCTGATATGGGTCTGGGGTTCAAGGCCTATGCTCAACCAGGCACCCAGCTGCTTCTCACAGCCCACGGTCCCACACAAACATACAATTTTTCTGTGTTAATTATACGTGAATAAAGAAAGTAAGAAAAAGAAAGAGAAAAAGGTAGGAGGGAGAAAGGGACGGAAGGAAGAAAAGGAGAAAAAGTAACAAAAGTTAGAAAATAAAAATACTTGAATATCAGGCTGACCAGACGGCTCAGTAAGTAGAGGTACTTGGCCACCGAGTCTGAGGGTCTGAGTTCAGCATCTGAGACCCATTGATCGAAAGGAGAGAACAAATTTCTGCAAGTTGTTCTCTGATCTTCACAGGTATCCTATAGCATGCTCTTGTCCTCAACTCATACATATAAAGAAATTTAATAAAAATAAGAATACAATTTTTTGGTGTGTCTTAATTGGAGTAACCACAACTTTCTTCCAAAAAAACCTGGCAGTCCTTTCTCTATCATTCCCCTGTACATAGATAATAAAGTCTTCAGTGATGTGACTCTAGCAAGTACACTGAAACATTTTTAGCAAATGCCTTCCCATTTCTTTCTATGTCAGATTATGGTGTGATGCTAACAGGTTGTTCAATAAAATTAGCTTTACCATGATGCTACATAGTGTGACTGCCCGACTTTGTCAGTGTTGTTTTCCATAAGGGGAAAATATAGAAGTACCTCAAAGATCTGAAGTGCTTCTGCAATTTTCCATAAGTATTATCACAAATGAGATTTTTTTAAAATTTATAATAACAGTCATCAAAGAGTTCAAAGAACTGGACTTATGGTATGCAGCTCAGAAGTGCAGAACTTCTCAATCATGCAAAAGGCACTAGGTTCAACCCTCAGAATGTTCCCTGAGGAAAATTTTCCGTGGAGATATTCTTTATTACATATTTACCAAGCAACTATGCAGAAAGTAAGATTAACATTTTCATATGAAAGATCTAATCAAAACACACTTCTTAACAAAAGGCCACTTTTCTGGAATGACCATGAAATTGCCAATATGTGATGCCCATATTTGCCTGATAACAAGCTTGATTTGATCCAAATGGACAAATTGCAAATCAAAACTTCAAGCTACTAAACTTAGATAACCTGTTAACAGAATTTTAAATGGCCAGTTTTAACTAAGATATTATTCATCACCTCACACAACAAAAATCTAATTATGACTTGTCATGTACAGAATGTCTAATTCCGGAATACATCATATATGCATGTACATTTGGCAAGGAATAAATTATTTGTGTTGCCATATCAAATTATCATGTAAAGAGTAATTGAATATGCATGCAACAACAATTGATGAAAAAATAGATCTTGAATTTGAAAGGAAATGGGAAGGGATACATGGAAAACTTTGGAGAGAAAAAAAAGGAAGGGATAAATATAATTAAAATAAGTCCGAAAATAAACAAAAACATAATTGAATATTAGTAAAAATCTTGCAAAATAGACAAAATTGATATCAGAGTGCCAATCATACTATAATATTTTTGGCAATAACATTAAACAAGAGTGACTAAATGCAAAGTTTCATTCTAGGGGGTCTCAAGAAAGTTTTATCATATATGTAGTCATTACCTCATAATTACAGAGTGACATAACATCAGAAAGCATCAAGGTCACCTGACAGAGAGTATATGTCAGAGACTTCTCACACCAACAGATTAGAAAGTAGAGAGCAAGCCAGGAATCAAGGGAAAATGTAACCTTCAAAGGCCCACCTCTCTTGACCTTCTTCTATCAGCTAGGTCTTGTTTTCTAATGTTTCTAAAATATCTTGAGATGCCATGACCAGTAAAGACTAAATCTTCAAAATGATCCTGGAGGAGGGAACATTTCTGGTTAAAATCATATAAGTAACGGATGAAAGTAACTAATATTTTTGAATGTTTATGGTGTACAGATTATGTTTTAATTGCTTTCTATCAATTACCTCATTCAATCCTCACAACACTTTGGAGTAAATAGAGTAACAAATAGAAAATCAGACACAAGATGGTTGATCCACTCACTTAAGATCATACAACTATGAAAGAAGAAATTCTGATAGTATAGTATCTGATATTTGAGTTCACTTACTGAAGAATTACTTTTGAAGTTTTATTGAGACATACCTATTCATTGTTTTCTAAGATTTATCTTGTCATTACAACACTCTTCCAAATCAAAGTAAATAAAAGCACATGCTAAAAGCATTTGTATCATTTTTGTATTTGCTCTATTTTCATGATTTCTGGGAGATACAATACTTTTATACTTTTATTTCTTCTTTTTGCGAAGAAGCACTAGTGCTTGACTGAAGTTCAGTATACTTAGTCTGTATTCTTTTAAGTGTGTAAGTATACTTAAAGACTTTTGAGCCTTTAAACAATATCAATCCATAAATCCAGCCCTATAGAGAATTTTAGAAGAAAAATTCCCACCCAAAGAAGATAACTACATCCAATAAAACACAGGAAATAAGTAATTCCATACCAGAAAAAAACAAAACAAGAGAATCATACACACACACACACACACACACACACACACACACACACACACTAATACTACCAACATCAAAATAACAGGAAGTAACAATCACTAGCCAGTAATATCTCTCATCAATGAACCTAATTCCCCAATAAAAAAGACATAAGCTAACAGAATGGATACAAAATCAGGATCCATCATTTTTCTGCATACAATAAACACACCTCAGCCATAATAGACACTACCTTAGAGTAAAGGGCTGGAAAAAAGTTTTCCAAGCAAACGGACCCAAGAAGCAAGCAGGAGTAGCCATCTTAATATCTAGTAAAATAGACTTTCACCCCAAATTAATGAAAGGAGATAGGAAAGGACACTTCATACTCGTCAAAGAAAAATTCTACCAAGATGATATCTCAATTCTGAATATCTGTGCCTCCAAAACAAGGGTATTTACACTTTTTTAAAAAATTGCTAAAGTTTAAATCCCACATTGAACCCCACACATTAATAGTGGAATACGTCAACACCCAACTCTCACCAATTGACAGGTCATCCAGATAAAAAGTAAACAAAGAAATAATGAAACTCACCAACATTATGAATCAAATGCACATAACATACGTCTACAAAATATTTTTCCCAAATACAAAAGAATATACCTGCCTCTTAGAACCTCACGGATTCTTCTCCAAAATAGACCATATAGTTTGGCACAAAGCAAGCCTCAACAGATGCAAGAAAATTGAAATGATGCCTTGTATCTTATCAGAGCACCATTAGTTAAAGCTAGAGATCAACAATAACACAAATACCACAAAGCCTATACCCTCCTGGAAACTACACAACTCTCTGTTCAATGATCTCTGGGTCAGGGAGAAAATAAGGAAAGAAATTACTTTGTAGAATTCAATGAAAACGAAGGCACAATATATCCAAATTTATTGGATTCAATGAAAGCAGTGGTAAGAAAAAAGTTCGTAGAACTAAGTTCCTTTATAAATAAATTAGAAAGTTCTCATACCAGCAATTTAAAAGTACACTGGAAAGCTCTAGAAGAAAAAAGAAGCAGACACACTGAAGAGGAGTAGAAGGCCAGAAATAATCAAAATCAGAGATGAAATTAATCAATTAGAAACAAAGAAAACAATACAAAGAATCAACAAAACCAAGAGCTGGTTGTTTTAGAAAATCAACAAGATGAACAAACACTTAGCCGAAATAACCAAAAGACAGAAAGATAATATCCAAATAAACAAAATCAGAAATAAAAAGGGGGACATAACAATAGACAATGCGGAAATTCAAAGAATCATTAGGTCTTACTTCAAAAGCCTCTACAAAATTGAAAAAATCTTTATGAGATAAATGAATTTCTAGACAGATGTCACTTACAGGTTTACTTACAGTTAAATCAAGATTAGATAAACTATTTAAATAGCCCCATAACTCCTAAGGAAATAAAAGCAGTCATCATAAGTCTTACAATCAAAAAAAGCCCAGGGCCAGATGGTTTTAGTACAAAATTCTACCAGACCTTCAGAGAAGTACTAATACCAATACTTCTGAAACTATTCCACAAAATAGAAGGAAAACTGCCAAACTCATTCTATGAAGCCACAGTCATTCTGATGCCTAAACCGTACAAAGACTCAACAAAGAAAGAGAATTTCAGATCAATTTCTCTTATGAACATTTATGTAAAAATTACTCAATAAAAGACACATTCCTAACCAAGTTTAGCTGCTTGAACCAATGAGTTTAACTAAGTTGGCTTACATTAGTATACATGTGGGGTTACCTACAAAAGTATGAGCAACTTATGGGCTAACACACCACTGAAGAAAATGCCCCCCCTCCCCTTCCCCAGCAACTGTTAATAGAAGGCTATGACCTCCTGGACCTCACCTTTGCTGCATATTAAGTCCTCCCTCCACTTCACAGGGAAAGCAATTGGGCCTACTCTTGTTAAGGATCTCATGGGAGTAGTCACAGCATCTTTGTTTTCAAGAACACACCTGTTATCATCTCTGGTAGAGTTTCACAGTACTAACTCAGAGTTGTGAGTCTCTTAATATTTACAGGTCAAATAAATATGGGAGGAACCAATAAAGAACTTTGATAAGTGGACTCTAACACAGGAAGCACACTAAGAAGTAGAATTCATAGAAGTCACTGCTTAAATGACTATAGCTGAAAGAACATGAGGACTAAAAACGGAGACACTATTCTTCAAAAGGGAAGACTCATTTGTATTTTTGTTAAATATATTATTGGAAAACAAGGAATGAGTTACAAAGCTTATATGGGAGCAACAATTGGTTTTCTGTGTGTATGTGTTTTGGTTTTTAAAGCCAGTATTGAGTCTTTTAAGAAAAGATGAATAGACTGGGGGGGGGGGGCAGAGGAAGAATAGGTAGTGGAGTAAGTAGGCCATGCCAATCCTCATGACTTTGCACAGTGAAAGGAGAGAATGACTACTGCAAGGTGTGCTCATGGGAAAACTGCTCCCTGACACTAATGGAAGAATTGTGTTACAAGACAAACACACTTTTATGAGATTCCTTACAGCAAAGAATTGCTGGAATTTTCCTTAGTCAGACTCCTGTTACTCATATTTTCTTTTCCTTTTCGATGCCAATATTTTCCAATCTACATGTTTCTGGTACATTTTTACTCTGTTCTGGGAGATGGATGAGCTCTGTAAGTGACTCCCACACACAAAACTTGATTGGCAAACTGTGTTAAATTATCATAGAAGTTCACCTTCTGTTAAGTTAAGCTAGACAGAGTTTAAGGAAAGAAAACTAAAGGGCTGAGGATTTCATTTAAATAACAGCAGTTGTATTTATAGGACAGCAGCCAATTAAAAATTTAAAAATTTAAAAAATCTATTTATTTCACATGCTTTAAACTTAGCTAAATATTTTCTTTGTTGTAGGCATTTCGTTAGGTCCTTTGAATAACAAGATAATTTATAGTAGTTGGTCTCTACCCTTGAGCTGCTCACAATGCAGAAGGAAACTATACTACATAAATAATGGATCTTAGTTCTGCAACTATGGCCTTAATTGTGCAACACTGGAATTCCCAGCTCACCATTGGAAAACTTATTTTGCCTGAAAGTCTTCTGACTGCAAACAAAATTTCTTTATTGTCAGCACATCAGGCAACACTGGAGTCTCATTTTCCACTGAATGTGGAACAAGTCCAGAAAAACTCAAGATTACTTACGCAGTTTGATTTGTGAAAGTAGAAGCTAAGTGACTGTAATAGACTCTGGTCTAACTTATGAGCAAAAGCAGTGGTTCTCAACCTTCCCAGTGCTGCAGCCTTTCACACAATCCCCCATGTTGTAATGACTCCAACCATAAAGTTACTGTCATTGCATCTTCACAACTAATTTTGCTACCGTTATGAATTGTAATATAAATATTTTTAGAGACAGAGTTTTGCCAATGGACTCCTGATGAAGAAGTTGAGAATCACTGAGCAAGCTGGTTAGACTTTGAGAAATGAATTATATATTCCTAAAGACTATGTATGTATAATGAGGATAGAGAGTGGATTAAAAAAGAGCAAAGGAGAAAACGTTCTGGCCAGAAAGAATTAGTTCTCAATGAATTCTGCCTGAAAGAGCCAGTTAGACAGATTCTAAAATAACAACACAAAGAATCAAGGTAGTGATGCATCAAGTATGCCAAGAAGCTATAGTGACAGACTTGTAGTAAGAGGTCTGCATTTTGGTTGGCACATATATCTGACAAACCTGAACTTGTGAGTGAGTATAGCTTGAAATTCCTAGCAAGGCCAAGGGAGTGTTAGCTCACAATTGCAATGACCTAGTAAGAGTCTTTCACTCTTATCTTCTCCACATCTTCATATCTCCCAATATATTAGGATGTGTATGTCAACACAGCTCAAGATGTAACTTAAAAAAAATCTCACCACAAAAAATAACAAGAGAGTGAGTTCCTGGCTATCCTAGTCCATTTGATTTAGTAATTCTACATCATACCCAAATAACAAAATATCACATGGTCATTTACATGATCACAAGTGTAATTTGTCAATTAAACAGTATTATTAATAAAAAGAAAATTTGCTGAGAAAAATCTTTTATACTGTATCAATTTGGTCTAAGTTGAAACATACAAGTTAAGCCTCAAAAACATGATACTCATGCTGTATGAGAGAAATATATACAATGTTATGGTGGGAATACATTTATAGAAAAATTTTAAGTTAAGCAAATCAATAACAGAAACTTCCAAGTTTTTGTCAAAAGCAATGGCAGAATTAAGCTTCCTGAGAGTGTTTCCAAGCAAAAGTGGTAGGAAACAAGAGCTCTTTTACCCGGTGCAAGGTCCTGCTTGTCTTGGATACTGAGATCTAACAAGGCTCCATGTCCTGCAACAATCACAAAGAAATATAAGGCCATCAAAAAAAAAAATACTCTTTCATGTTCTCAGGGTTAAAATATTGTCCCCCTGCAACTTGAAACATAAAAAACCACTTTTATAAACAACCACAAAATACATCTTACTTAAAAATATCAAAGTACTTCTGTTTCCATATAAGATTGGGGAGGCATTTTTCATTCTTTTTTTCCCATTATATGCCAAGGCGGGGGGTGGGGGGGAAGGGACAAGCAAAGAGACAACAAAATCCCCACCACAACAAAAAGAAGACACGACACATGAAATAAATATGTGAGAACTAAAAGTCGACTGGAATGCACTAGTCATGAGTTCATGGCAGCCTTGTCTCTGTTGTCGGCAAGCTGGGATACAGTCTTAAGCTGGGGAAGACATTGGCACTGAGGTTGAGAGTTGGAGGGAAAACCTTGAGTTCAAAGAACAGAAAAGGATTCTCTAACATCAAAGTAGGGAAAAGTCCCCTGTAGACAGAAATCAAGGCTGTTAACTCTCAATCCTATGAACACCACACTCGAAGTCCTTGCTAGTGTAATAAGACAAGACAAACTAAAGACACAGAACCTAGTCACATATATGAAGACGCTTGTTACTTTGTTATTTCAAACAGGACAGGATTAGGGAAATTGTTGGGAAATTTCATAGTCATTGCCTTTACTTTCTGGTAATAGACAATAACTTGCCAACACCTTCTAGCCAGACTGGATTAACCTACCAGACATGCATTAAAGTGTCTAGCCGAGATGTGTTTCTTAATAATGTGAGCATATTCCTAAAGGTGTATTCCAAGAATTACAGAAGAACTTCCAAAAATCCTGCCAGATTTAGAGCTGCCAAGACACAAAGAAATGAAGGAAAATAAAAGGGGGTTGGAGGAAGGGAAAAGAAAGGGAAGAAAGACACTTAAGGAAACCAGACTATTATTCTTGGGAAGCATAACTGTCAAGCTGAAGTCTGTCAATTATGTGATAATGTGTGGGATTGGAAGAATTTCCTTTCAGACCAGTGCAGGGGGAAGGACGTACCTATTGCTCATTTAAACTCTTCAAACTCATATGTTATTTCCCTTGGGAAATAAAATTGCTCAAATCTAATCTCAAAGTTAACTTCACCATTAGAAAGATTGAAAACCCAGGCTCCCTTTTTCTTTCTTTTTTTCTTTTTCTTTCTTTCTTCTTTTCCTTCTTCTTTATTTCCTTCTTTAGAAAATTATATCCTTTGATCTTATACGTGGGTTAGAAACATACACATATATATCATCACATAAATTGTCTAGTCAAATGTGTCTAAATTTTAAGAAAATTATAACCCTAGAAAAATGTGCTATCTTCTTGAAAAATATTGGAATTTAATTATTTTAATTATTATAAGGATATGCAGAATAACAGAATAATAGGACAAGGATAAAGATAACAGAATTAATACAAAGAAATAATAGAAACAGTAAGAACTGTGGAAGTCATGATCCTCATAAAAGCAGAACTTTGAGCTATAATTCTCTTCACTAAGCAGCACCAGTCCAGCAGCAGCAGCAGCAGCAGCAGCAGCAGCAGGTCCATGGGTAGTGTACCTTACACAGTTGATGGAAATGTATTCTAATCTCATTTCCATAACTACTGACAGTTCAGGGCAACATCCTAAAGCCATTAGGATATGCAATCTGCCAACACACTCCTCTGCTTTACTGATACAGACAGAGAAAGAGGGAGGAGGCAAACTATAAGTAAGTGATTGTGTGAGACAGAATGTTTTGGTTCTTTGACATGGCTTTTATATTGAGCAGCTATTTGGATGCCTATTTGAAACTTAGCATCTTAAAGAGCACTGGTGGTACACTTTTAATTCACAGCTCTTCAGGGGTAACATGTTGTACATGAAAAAACTAGTAAGTATTAAGAGTACAAGTAAGGTAGCCATCCCAGAATCCAAAGCATCACCATCTATACCTCTGGTGTAAAATAAACACTTGTGTATTAATCATAGGAAATCTATCATCCAATGGTCACAAAACACTGACACAAAGAGTAGAGCTGTTGCACTCTCCCTTGGCAAGGGCCTCTGCACTTGACTGGCTATTAATGATATTCTACTAGAAGAATTCATTATAAACTTTATCCCTCTTGACATACAGATTTTTATACGAAAGGAATTAAGTACATTAAAGCATCATGGAAAATTTGCTGGTCCTCTGGTTTTTACAACTTTTCCTCCCCTCTCATCCACACTGTTCTCTGAACCTTGAGTGGAGTGTCTTGCCGACTTATCCATTCAAACTGGGCTCTACACCTCTGAATTTTCATTGGTTTTGTTTTTATGTAAGGTCTCCACCTGTGGCAAAGAGAAGTTTCCTTGATGACGGATGAGAATTACACTTATCTATGGCAACAAGAATAAATATTTAGACTTTTATTAGGGAAGTCCATATTTAGAAATATATATGTACATACACACACACTAACAATTAATGAAAAAAGAGGCCATGAATTTGTAAGAAAGACAGGGGAGAGGGAACGAAGAGAAGTAATTATATCATAATCAAAAAAGAAAAACATAGCAATATTATGCCTTGCAAAATCTTAATATTTAATAGACTACAAAGTTAACAATAACTACCCTAATCTGTACCTAAACTCCGCTACTCTCCTATATGTCTAGTTTTTTAAAGCGTTCTTTTATCTTGAATGATTTTCTTATCTCCCTAGTCTCAGTCCTGCAGGCTTTTATTATGCCTTATTCACTTAAAGCAATCTTTATTTACAATACATTGACTTTTACAAAGCATGCTTTAAAAAAAATCCTGAAAACAACTTGTAAAGTACAGTTCTTATTGGCCTCTCTTCCATGGATCAATAAGTGGAGTGTTAGGTCTTTGTGAGTGAGCAGTATGTTTGACTCTCAAAAGCCTGATGAGGAATTGCACTGCAGAGTTCATCTACAGCCTATTGGATTCATCATTTTCTCTTGTCTTATTTTGCTTACAAAAGCTGCCCATGGTTAGGCAGCTATATTACTGAGATTTTTATGAATGTAGTTTCTGATATTCCTAGAGACAAACTCCCACACAAAATTCCCTAAGTGTGGAAGTTGTACAGGAGACCTCTGTCTTATACAAAGAACTACAGGCAACTAGGGAATACGAGAGTAGGAGACCTAGTCTTTCCCAGGGAAGAGCACATCAACTGTGTGGGGAGCCGACAAAAGGCGGCTATTATCCGTGCAGCCATCTTGAGCCATATATCCTGACAAGAGACTTGATTACAATAGCCTACAACAGCTGAGCACACTCTGATAACATCTTGCTTTAGATACCCAGGATTTTCCCTTGGGTATGTGAGACTTAAAGGTATGTGACTTAAGGGTGTGACTTAGAGATCAGATTTAGAGACAAGACCTAAGGGCATGACTTAAAGGCGTGACTTAAAAGCATGGCTTAGAAGTGAGACATATAAAAGGTGAGAGGCAGACAGAAGAAATTATTATTAGGCATTAGACATTAGGTAGTAGGCACTTGAGATTAGGCACTCGAGACTTGGAATTAGGCACTTGTACTTGGATGAGACTCTAGACTAGAACTTGGAACTTGGAACTTGGAGACACTAGAGACTAGAAACTAGGAATTAGGGACTAGGAACTCAAGACTTGGGACTTGGACTAGGAAGAGAGACTGAAGAATAAACGGGATTGAATCACATTCTGTCTGGTCTCCATTCCTTGCGTCCATCCTCACTCTCTCTTGCTGAACCCTGACGCTCTGACCAGAGCAGCCTGGAGCAGTGTCGGCTCTAACAATTTAGCCCCCGAGGCTTTTGGTAGTGTGGTTTCTGACACTGACAGAGTGGTCCATGACATTTTGGCCCCCAAATGTGGGGCTAGTGCAGCTCTCAACATTTTTAGCGCCCAATGTGGGGCAGCTTGGGCCTCAACACAACTAGGTCTCCAATACCAAATGATCAGCCATAAAAACATATATACAGCTATTATAATGTGACTGATTAGGCTTATTATTTAGAAATATACACATGCAATTACATATATTTGAAAAAGATCAAGAAGGTATGGAAGAGCTTGAAGGGAAGAAAGAAACGGGAAATGTAATTATAATCTCAAAAAATAAATAACTTTTTAAAAGATGCTCAATTTAATGACACATGACAGGAAGCACCTAATTTTTCAACAATGAAATCTCATAAAGGGGTAATAAATATATTTTTCTTTATTCTCTCTCTATATACAGCTTTGTTCTTCATTTATTCTTTTCACATAAAACATGTGATGGTCGTTTAAATAAGAAATATTCCCTATGGGTTCAGATATTTGAGCACTTGGTCCCCAGACAATGCTATTGTTTGTAGAGGTAATGGAACCTGTAGGAACTTATGCCTTGAGAAAGGTAGTTGTCTCTGGAAATTGGCTTTGAGAAGTTTACATCTTTTCCTATTTCAAGTTTCTTCTCTTTGCTTCATTCTAGGGTTGAAGTGGTGATCTCTCAGCTTCTTTCTCTTGATGCCTGATTCTGTGCCTCCCACAACATTACTGACTCTCCCAGTTGAAGCCAAGGTAAATTTTCTTCTGTAAGTTGCTTTTGGTCATAGTGTTTTAGCACAGCAACAGGAAAGGAATTCTCTGAGAGCTTTTCTCCACATGATAATGTGTTCTAGAACTGAGGTACTCCTGCCAAGAGATTCTTCTGTAGGGGCAACTGTGGAATACAAAGAAGAAAGGGATAGTTGATGAGAGCTTCCAAATTTCTCACTGGTTTCTGACATTATGGTTTTTAAAAATTATTTTCTTTACATTCCAAATGTTGCTACTCTTCGTGGTTCTCCCCTCTCAGAATTTTTCACCCCATCCATCCCCCTTCCCCTTTGCCTCTGAAAAGGTGCTCCCCCACCTACATACCCACCCATCCACTACCACCCATACACCCCAGCAATAAAAGAAATTCAGAGGAATCACCATCCCTGACCTCAAGCTATACTACAGAGCAATAGTGATTAAAAACAAGACAAAAACAAAACAACTGCTTTGTATTGGAACAGAGACAGACAAGTCTGTCAAGGGAATAGAAAAAAAAAAAAGACCCAGAAATAAACTCACACACCTATGGTCACCTGATCTTTGACAAAGAAACCAAACCATCCAGTGGAAATAAGAAAGAATCTTCAACAAATGGTGCTGCTGTAACTGGTGGTCTGTATGTAAAAGAATGCAAATTGATCCATAATTGTTACCTTCTGTGAAGCTCAAGTCCAAGTGGATCAAGGACCTCAACATAAAACCAGAAACACTGAATTTAATAGAAGAGAAAGTGGGGAATAGCCTCAAACACATTGGCACAGAATGAAATTTCCTGAACAGAACACCAATGGCTCAGGCTCTAATATCAATAATTGACAAATGGGACCTCATGAAACCAAAAAGCTTCTGTAATGCAAAGGACACTGTAAATAGGACAAAACAGCAACCTACAGGATGAAAAAATGTCTTCACTAACCCCACATCTGATAGAGGTCTAATATATAAATATACAAAGAACTCAAGAAGTTAGACTCCAGAAAACCAAATAACCCAATTAAAAATGGGTATAGAACTAAACAGAATTCTCAACTGAGGAATCTAGAATGTCTTAGAAGCACTTAATAAAATGGTCAGCCCCTTAATCATCATGAAAATGCAAATCAAAACAACCCTGAGATTCCACCTCACACCAGTCAAAATGGCTAAGATCAAAAACTCAAGTGAAAGCACATGCTGATGAGGATGTGGAGAAAGAGGAACACTCCTCCATTTCTGGTGAGTTTGCAAACTGGTACGACCACTCTGGAACTCAATCTGGCAATTCCTCAGAAAGTTGGAAATACCTGAAGAGACAGCTATAGCACCCCTGGGCATATACCCAAAAGATGTTCCACCATGTCACAAGGAGAAATTCCCACTATGTTCATAGCAGCCTTATTCATAATAGCCAGAAGCAGGAAACAACCCAGCTCTTCTTCAACCAAACAAACACAGAAAATGTGATTCATGTACACAATGAAATACTTATTATTCAGCTATTAAAAACAAGCACATCATGAATTTTGCAGGCAAATGGATTGCAATGAGAAATATTCTGAGTGAGGTAACCTAGTCCCAAAAGGACATGCATGGCATCTACTCAGTGATAACTGGATATTAGCCAAAAATACAGAATACCCATGATACAACTCACAGAGTGTATGAAGTTTAACAAAAAGGAATATCCAGGTGAGAATGCTTTAATCTCACTTAGAATGGAAAACAAAATAATCAGAGGAGGCATGGGGAGAACAGGACCTGTCTTTATATTTTTAAGATTAATTTTTAATTTTTATTTGTGTATGGTGGTTGTATGTGTGGGAGGGGGCATATATTCAGGTATCCAAGGAGGTCAGAAGAGAACATCTGATGTCTTAGAGTTGGAGTCACATTTGGCTGAAAGCTAATTTATATGAATGCTATAAACTGAACTAGGGTCCCCAGGAAGATCAGTAAGCACTCTTAATGTCTGAGCCATCATATATGTATATATATATAAAGTTAGTTCAGTTTATTTTTTATAAGTATTAAGAATTGAACTAATATTTCCTGTATTTGTATACTATAACGGCTATTTAACTAGGACAGAACTTTCATGTGAGCATATTTCTCATTTTACCAATAAGAAAATTCAGATTCAAAAAGATTAAATAACCACCCTGGTGCTTCAGTACAAACACTGACCTTCAAAGGTCTCACCATATGTCTCTCTTTCTCCAGAACGCCTCGCGTCTCATATTGAAATACCAACAAAAAACAAATAAAATGACTAGCACGTTTATGCATTAAATTAAATGCTGCTGCATAGACTATGTGTTTGAGTAATTTGTGGTTTTTCTAAAACATTTTTTAAACTTCTATAATTGTGAGAGATAACCAGGCTTGCAGTCGTGCTTTCTTTCTTATGCAAGGATGCCATTGATATCCACATTTTTGTGATTAGTTTCAGGTTTCTCTTGTTGCTGTTGTGTTGTTGTTGTTCTTATTATTATTGTTATTATTATTATTATTCCTCTTCTTTTTCCTCCTCCTCTTCTTCTCCTTTGAATTGTGACTAACACACAAAAATTCTGTGAATATGAATGTGTACACACCAGTGTTATAAAACAAAACAAAGCAAAACAAAAGCTTGCCTGAAAATAGAACAACACAAATATCTACTTAACATCAACTGCTGAGTTAACCTTCATTCAAAGTTCATCAGTTCTTCAATGATTTCTTTCAGCCATAAAGGGCCTGTGTATTGACAAAAGGCACTTAGTCAACAATAGAAGTACATACCTGTATGATCATAGCTAAGAAAGCAGATTTTAAAAAACTTTTAACCTGTAAGTACATGAGTAACGCATATATTCATTCATTTGACTTAGCAATCATACATCGGTATACCAAAACATCATAAATGTTTGGAATTTTGTTTTTCAATTAAAAATTTTGAGCAACTTGGAAGACCATAGTTCTGTTGAAATTATTGAAATTGCTCAAGGTCACTTAACATACCGGCTATGTTGCTTCTCTCCAGTCAACTGTCACCAGCCAAAAACACAGGACATTTTTGTCCTCTTATACTGTGTTTGTGAATGCAGCTCTCATGTAAATATGGTGGCAACCCTCAGAACAACCCATCTCCATTCTTCCCTGCCCTTTATTTACACAAACGTTCTGCTTCATTGTCACTGTGGCACTTTTGTGAATCTGAGGCGACTCCAGCTGAGTGATTCAGAATTTTTTTAGCAGCCAAAACCAAAACTCTGAGCAACTCTGATCCAGCTGCTAAGGCAGTCAGACGTTAACCAGGTTCACTGGGAATCCATCCTTTGGCCTAAAACGAGTGAAAAAGAAGAATATTCTCAGTTCATCTTGAGACAGAGAATAGGGAAAGTGTACAGTTGATAGAAGCTCTCACCCCACAGATATTTCTGCAGCAGATTAATCCCAGGTTAGAACCAGAAATTTAGCAAAAATTCAGTGCTACAGAATACTAGTCAAGAGACTCAGCCATGGGTCTAGGCTATGGTTCTATCAGCTCAGTCCATGTCCTTGGGTAAACCACTGACATTCTCAAAAGCAGAGGAGAGAGGGAGAAACAGTGAGGTGGGGAAAGGGAGAATGACTTCCCCTGGTTTGATTATATTTCACTTTTCTTGCTGTGCCATTCACAAAGGCTATTTGTTCCACAAATAAAATTGACCAGAGATATATTATATGCTAGCCCCATTCTTATCACCTAGCACCAGATCGTATTGAGTACATAAATTAGTGAATCTGTTAAGGAGAAAACTCAATGAGTGAACTAACAGACTTGGGACAGCAGGGAACAGTAGTGAAGCAATCATTTCTGACAAACACAAAATAATCTTCTGTTCAAATTAGATACCACTGTCAGCCTTCTGACAGTTAACATTCCAGCTTCCACAAATTAAACATACTTCTACATAATTAAATATCACAGTTTCATTGTTCCGATAACAAAAGTGGAATATTTTCCACCATCATAATACCCTTAGCAGATAATGTCATTGAAATAGCATGATGTTACCACATGATAACAGGCTCTGGAGGCCAAAGTCAAGTTGCAGTGTTTATTTTCAAAACAGATCATTACATTGACTTTTTTCCACTACCAAGTAATTGATGCAGACTTAAAGATGACGAACAACAGCAAAAAAATTCTTTTAAAAACCTGATCTAACGTTAGGGTCATGTGCTAAATGATTCATATATCAAGGGAAATGTCGCAAATAGCAATGCAGAATCCACTTATAAATTAACCTTTGTCTTCCTTCAACTGCAATTTGCTCTGCAAAACAAGAGCAGAAGTCAGAGGCCCCAAAGTGCTTCAGAACATAATAGGAGCTAGTGTTGACACAATCCATTTCTTGATAACTATGGAATTCTGGATTAGGACACACTCTAACAAAGAACTCTGGTGTACAGGTAGTAGACATGAGCCAGCTCATCCTGACAAGCAGTTCAAGGAAGGAAAGTCAGTGGTGCCATTACCAGGAGCTACAAACAAACCCTCAGCACAGTGAAAAATCTGTCCTGCAAGCATCCAAGACCACTGTGCTTTCCAGCATTTGGAGATAAAACCCGATCTGGGAGGTCATCTTCAAATTTAAGCAGCTAACAATGAGTCCCTTTCACACTGGTTGGGAGAATCCACAAAAGGCCTTTCAGCAGAAACTCACTCAGTACAAATGGCTGCCTTATCACATTTCCTCCTGTTCCTTGAGGGGAAGGCAGAGAAGGCAAGTCTCCACAGTAAACAGCTTGATATCTTGACTCGAGCTATAGTTGACTTATGAAATCAAGTGTGACAAAGCATTAGAGAGCCCTGTGCACTTCTCATTTTAACAAACACTTAAAGTGTAAGATACTCTGCTAAGGGTACTGCAGAAGACTAAAAAAAAACCCAAATGAAATAAAAAGAGTTCATGTTGATCACCCTGCCTGCTTGCTGTTGTTTATTTTCTCTGCATGAAGTCATTTGGGCTGGGAGAGTTCCCGCTTAGAACGCTTTGCACAGTCGGTGCTTGCTGCTTGCATGACATGTGTGCCAGGCACAATATTTTTGATGATGACGCTAATTGGTGTTGAATGCAACTTATTTCTAATTCTCAGGAATTATACATGTGTTATGGATGTCTGAGGTTCTAAGGCCCTAAGCTGCATGTTAAATATTAAAAGAGACATATTTCAAAATTGGGCAATCCAATAAGCTGGTGCATTAACTGATTATTTTCAAACATGGTAGTCGTGGAATTTGAGAGGAAGTGCTAGTAAAGGGGTTTTTCTTAAAGATTATAGAATATTTGTGATAGAAATAAAAACCTTACTTAGTACATGAAATGTATTCCAAAGGAGCCTTTCTCTGTCACATATTTCCCTTTGAAAAATCTTGCCCATCAGGGGCTAACCTACAACAATCCAACCCTTTGTTGCTAGAATACCATACTATTCATGATGACACCCCTGTGCTAAACGCCTAGCCTGCTCTCCAGCGGCTCTTTTTATTTGTCCCCTCCAAGCATAACCTCGTGACATAAAAAAAAGGTAAATAAATAAAGTCCCATGTCCACTCAGCTTTTAGTTGCGTGTAACAAACTTTCTGGGTTCTTGCTCCTACTGCCTTTGTGTTATTTTATTATTGATTTTACATGTGTATGTATTTATATATGTGTATATATCCATGTTTGCACATATGTAGGTGCACATAAGTTGAGATGAAAATGCAAGTGTGTGTGTGTGTGTGTGTGTGTGTGTGTATTCATGTGAAAGGCCAAGACTGATGCTTCTTTGATTGTTCTCCACCATATTTTTTGAAGTAGTTCCTCAATTGAACCCAGAGTTTCCACATTAGGCTAGTGTAGCTATACAGTTTGTTCTTGGAATTCTTTGTCTTTACTTTCTAAGTGTGGGAGTTACAGGCAGCTGCTATGACTTTTATGTGAATTCTTGGGGTTGAAATATCTCTCAGCCATTTGTGTTAGTCCCTTACTTAGTACCAAACTCTTCTTTCTGGTGGAACTCTTCCTATTTGTTTTTGGTTTACTGTCACTATTTTCCTATGAGACAATAATTTATATGATCTAGGAGTTAATAGGAGTTAATATCTGGGCTAGCATTCAAAACTCATTATGTATGCATCTCATAACATGTCCAGTTTTGCTACTGTCTTTTCATACTTAAAGCTAACACTTTTTGTTTTCAGGCCCTAGATATATTTCAAAAAAATTTCAAAGCTGATAGTTCCTCAGCAATATTCCTATAATGAAAAAGGTTAAAACAGCCCCTCCTTTTCTTAGGAAATCAAGAAAAACAAAACACAAACAAAGCACAAACTCTTCATTCTAATGAACCTATGCAAAAATACTTGGCCTAGCCTTTGCCAGCCTCCTAACACAGAAAACTGCAACCTAGTAAGGGATAGTTGTTATTGGCGGTGCATGTGATCTTTTCCTGGGTTAGTGAAGTTCCTCTGATAAGCAGATTTCACTGTCATTGTTAAACACTGCGGTTTTATAACAGCTTAGACTTCTAATCCCTAACGTTCTCAGACTCTTCCCTTTACCTATGAAACCAATAATCAAACACCATTTTGCCAAATGAGTAGTTCTTGAGAATGTCATGTTTATTTAAAACTCTGCTTGTGGACAGCTTGGGAAAACCCAGGAAACCATCTGTATTGCTTCATGCAAAAAAAAAAAAAAAAAAAAAAAAAAAAAAATTGGTTATTTCCTAACCAGAGCCTATGCTGATGAGACCATGTGGCTCTCAAAAGTGACTTCTTTCCAAACACAGTTGAGACCCTCACTCTAACCTTACTGTTCTTCCAACTTCCTTAGAACTGAAGTGACTGACTGTACTGGCTGGTTTTGTGTATCAGCTTGACACAAGTTAGAGTTATCAGAGAGGAAGGAGCCTCAGTTGAGAAAATGCCTCCATGAGATCCAATTATAACACTTTTTTTTTTAAATTAGTGATCAATGCGGAGGCCAGAGCTCATGATGGGTGGTGCCATCTCTGGTCTAGTGTCCTGAGTTCTGTAAGAAAGCAGAAAAGGTAAGCCATGGGAAGCAAGCCAGTAAACAGCACCCTCCATGGCCTTTGTATCAGCTCTTGCCTCCAGGTTTCTTTTCTGCTTGAGTTCCTGTCCTGACTTCTTTTGGTGATGTGCAGTGATATGGAAACTAAGTCAAATAAACCCTTTCCTTCCCAAATTGCTTTTTGGTCATGGTTTTTCATCCATAGAAACCTTAACTATATAACAGTAACTCTCCAAAAAAAGCATGTTTATTTTTTTCATAAATTCAATGAATAATTTATGGCGATTTGGATGAGAATTCACTCAGAGGCTCATGGTTTTGAATACTTGGTCTCAAGTTGATGGAACTTTTTGGAAAGGATTGGGAGGTGGGGTTTTATTGAAGGAGACATGTCACTGAAGTGTGCTGTGGAGCTTCTAAAGGCCATGCTATTTCGAGTTGGCCCTATCTGCTTTGTGCTTGTGGATCAAAATCTAAGCTCTCAGAGCCAACTCCAGTGCTATGTCTGCCTGCCTTCTACCATGTTTCCTAACATAATAGCCATGGACTCTAACATTTTGGAACCATAAACTCAAATGCTTTTTTTTTTTTCATAAGTTCCCTTTGTCAGAGTGTTTTGTCATGGCAATAGAAAAGTGACTAAGACAAATTATTTTTAAAATTATAGAAATGAAAAAGTAAATAAGTAGATACAACAACCTATTTGAAATGCCTTAAATACTCAACAAAGCAAGCTTCCAATAGGCTCAATGAAGGCCTCATTTCTTGCTTCAGGCAGAAGCCAGTACAGACTTTCTAATGGTAAGTAGACGACAGGCATGCAAGGAAGGACAAACACAGCAAACCAACTGCAGCTGAATTTGAGTCCCAAAATAGACACTTATGGTTCTCATATTATTTATGTCAAATTGAATATGCATCTTTGAAGGATTACTAAATAATGAATTTTACAGATACTGGAAATTGGAAAACATCATTAGAGCATGCAATTCTTTCTCTTTTCCCTTCTTTTTATGTGTCTTGATAATTTCATTAGTTCTGTATGATTAGTGGGATTTGGTCATAACCAAACTTAACTGTTTGGAAGCATTTACTTAATCATGTTAGTAGGGGACAGGTAGGATGTGCCATAACTAAGTCTATAATTGTTTTTGGAGATTTATTTTTATTCACTGTATTAGGAATAAATGTGACTCCATGTTGTTTCAATAAGTACTGTGCTACTAAATAGAGTCTGTAAGACATTAATATCTGACCATTCTTACTTATTCTAAATCACCATAAAGCTCCTTTCCCATTCTTCCAAGAAGCCACCTACTATTTACAAATAAATCAGCAAAAATTAATGAATTATACACAAAGGTTCCCTTAGAAATACATTTGATTCCCATGTGGCTAGGTGCCATCTTTCCTGGGCATATAAATACTAAGTGGGAACTGTTGGTATCAGGCTCCAAACCCACTAGGCGACCCCCACATCGTTGCCAAGGCAACAGCCGCATGCTCCCAGAATCCACCTGGCTACCTCACCTTTACCTGGGAGATACTATGTCACCGTCACCACCCATATAAAACAGGCAGGACCCCCTTGACTCGCTCTCTTATCTCTTCCATCTTCCTCTCCCCACCTTTGCCCTTTCCCCTGAATAAACCTACCCCCCTTGGAACCGCGTGGTCTGGAGTGATCTATTCTGCACAGCGGTCGGATTTCTTACATCTTTCTTTCAGGAACAATTTGTTTAATCTTCTACTACCTCCCCGCCCCCCCAATAGAGATCAATATCATCACATCTCTATCTAGACAACATATATTAAAGTCCTAGTCTGGTGTTTACTATTAATGATATATTAAGAATTTTACCTATTCACTTTGGGCTTTATATTTTCATCTGTGAAATTATACTGGTAACAGGTCCAGCCTGTGGGTAACCTTGTAAAAATTAGAAGAATTAAAAGAGTCAGAAGACATAAAAACAAGTGTTCAAATAATAAGTGTAGTGATTAATTTTTTTTTAATCAACTTGACTGGGGGGGCTATGAATTTGTGGTCAAAAAATAACTTGGGTATTTTTAGGGAAATTATTTGAACAAAACTAGCATCTTAATAATAGGCTGAGTTATACATATTGACTTTCCTAAGGCTTGAGAGAGAATTCTTTTTGCCTGACTGCCTTCAAGCTGGAACACTGGATTTTCTAGTGTCTAGCCTGCCAAGCTTTCAACAGAACTATACCATCTGGTTTCCTGGTTCCCAGGGTGGAACTAAACCATCGTCTCTCCTGGGTCTCCAGCTTGATGATTCACTATGCAAGCCTTAGACTCTCTTTTACAATCATAAACCAATCGCTTATAATGAATCATCCAACAGAAGGGCAGGCATGCATGCTTGGTGAAAATAGAAGATCTCATATTTAATCCAGACCTACTAAATCAAACTTGGTTGTACAAAACCCTCTAACTAGATTCTGAGTCTATTATCATCAATTTTAGTCATAATATTATTATGTTTTTTAGCCACAGATACACTAGAGGTTGCTTTGAGGTATCCCTCATGCAGATATAGTTATAAAGATTCTTACTCTACTTCCCTTTCAAACCTCTCTGCAGAACTTTGGCTTTTCTAAAAAAGTATTTAAAGAAACACTTTATGAGCGAGGGGTGCCTAATATATGTGGCACTATGGCTTCATAAGGTATCATCATAATCACAATTGTTACTCTAGGTTGAATTCTGCCCCACTCCCAAGAAAGACAGATGTTGGTTTCTTAAGCCCTGGCTGCAAGAAATGTGATTTTGTTGGGAAACAGGGTCTTCAAAGATGAACAGACTTTTGTTCTAGATGGGCTATAATAGGACAACTAGAACTTAAATTTTAAAAAAGCGAAATTTGACATAGGCACAAAAAAGGCACATTGGGAAAAAAACACCATATAAGTAGGAGTGCAGATGGCAGAGTGATGTCTTATAAGGCAAAGAGTTCTGAGGACCACTGGCAAACCCCAAAAGCTGGAAGAGGTGCATAGCTACATCTCCAGAGTCTACAGTTATCCTATTTATGCTTTTATCTCAGATTTTCCCCCATGAGAACTGTAAGAAAATTGACTTTGTTGCTTTAAGCCACACTATGTTATAGGATTTTTGTGAGCACTACTCTAAGAATCTAATGCAGTCCTATTTGCTTTGGCAATCTAACTACAATAGAACTTGTTTCTTCAAGCAAAGGGTGGCTTACTTGTTCAAGGTATAAAAGCTCCAGTTCTCCTCAATTAGTAGTGAGAGTAAATGAAAAGGACCACAGAAATATTTTCTCTTTCCCCTTTAATTAAAACTCTTTTACAGAAGGTCCTTCTAGATGTTTTGCAGCTCTTTGCTTTTTTATTTTGTAGAATTTTCTATTTCTAACCCTTCTCATTTTTTTTCTTGGGCCAATTCTTTGTGAATCTTGGACAAATTATAGTTTCAGTGACGCCACATTATCCTATATTCAAAACCATTCATCATGGAGGAGGAAGAGGAGGAGGAGGAGGAGCGGGAGGAGGTGGAGGTAGAGGAGGAGGTAAAGGAAGAGGAGGAGGTAAAGGAAGAGGAGGAGGAGAAGGAAAAGGAAGAGGAGGAGGAGGAGGAAGAGACAGAAGTATTCATGAGCCTCCAGGTAGGAGTCTAAATCATAGGCTACAACAAAGAATTAATCTCAGGCAGGAATCTAAATATTAGGCTAGCACAAAGAAGTAATTTCTGACAGGAATCAAAATTTTAGGCTAGAGCAAGGAAGTAGGCGTCAGACATGAAAATGACCTTGGGCTAGGATAGGGAAGTAGGCTCAGATACTTAGGTCATCCTGATAAGCCTTTAGAAACAGTGATCATTGGAGTGTTCACATAAATGGGAGTGCACCACCACTGAACATTTCTTTAGGTGCTTTTCGGCACCTAAAAAAACTGAGATTCCTCAGTTGAGAATTCTTTGTTTAGCTCTGTCCAAGTCCAGCCATTGTGCCATCTGGTTGATTTTAAATATTAAGATTGTCTGAACTTAGTATGGGGTCCCCAATGGAGGAGTTAGAGAAAGAACTGTAGGAGCTGAAGGGGTTTGCAACCCCACAGGGACTAAAGCATCAAACAAAGAGTATACATGAAAGGACTCATGATTCCAGCCGCATATGTAGCAGAAGATGGCTTTGTTGGATATCAATTGGAGGAGAGGCCCTTGGTCCTGTGGGAGATATATGTCCCAGTGTAGGGGAATTCAAGGGTGGTGACTTGAGGCAGGAGTGGTGGTTGGGTGGGGGAATACCCTCATAGAAGCAGGGGGAGTGGGGATGGAATACAGGAGGGGAGGATCAGAAAAGGGGATAACATTTCAAATGTAAATAAAGAAAATATCCAATAAAAAAGGGGGTGTTGTCTTGTGTTTTTCATTTGTGATGATTCATATGAGCAAGTGAGAGTGTCCAGCTGCATGGCAGACATCAGCAGAGCCCACTGCAGGGGAGTGAGGTTGTGGAGGATAGATGGTGGAACACAAATGGTAGCTCCAGGCATTCTCAGGAGGGACATCTGCTGACCTGCTGGGTGGCTTAACAAAGCTAGCCAGAGGAAGCTGTGGTGGTCATGGGCAAGGAACAGACAGAGACCAGAGCAGCTTGGCAAATTTAGCTGTGGGTGCTGGGTGAGACCACCATTTCGAGAATCTAGCAAGAGCAAGTGTGAATTTTATTTTAAAATTACATGCTACAGCATCTATTCTAATGGACTGAATAAGTTGCTTGATTCTCTTTTCTTCCAGTGAGTTTCTTTTCAGAGTATGCTCTCTGGGAACCTAAACAGAGCCATTGTTCTCAGACTTCTGTGGGCCACTCCTAAGTCCTAAGTGGTTAAGAGATGGCTTTTACTAAAATAGCCATGAATCTTTTATCCCTTTTCTTATAGTACATGCCTAGAATACTTGTGTCATATACTAATATATACCACTCAGAAAAATATAAATGATAGTATATTTGAAAGCCTGGGTTTAGATCCTCTGCACTTCACAAAATAAGACAAAATGAAAAAAAAAATACATAGCAAATACACTTGAAAAGAAAAACAGAAACAAACAGTAGACTGTATAAATCAGTGGGGCTGATAGCCACTTCTAGATTTAGGAAGTCATGGATTTCTATAGATCTTGACTTTTTTTAAAAAAAAATCACTAGTTGGATGGATTAATATAGCTAATTACATTTTTAAAAATTAAAATCTTTGAAGATGTAACACGCTAAAGTCTTTCCTTGCACTCGTGAGCCTGGGTTTGGTCCCCAGACCTTTAAAAGCCCCTTCCCCCTAAAGACAGTGTTGTCTCCTTTAGATTAACGGTATTTCTTCATAATAATATTTCAATGCTATAATTAGAGTTAAAAAACAATGAAAAGAATGCAGATACTTATTCAAAAACTAAGTCATAACATTGTTTTACATTTTCAAATTTTATAGTTGCATTCAGTAAATTCCTGTGGAACTTTGTCAGTTTATTTCCTTTTGGTTTTAATTAAGGAACCCTACTGGAATTGTGGCCTAACTTTATAAGCTAGAGACATAGTCATGTTTTCATTCGATTATATTCAAGGCTAGTGATTTTTTTATTTAATAAGAAAAAAAATCTCAGTGATGTTATGGTGTCAGTCAAAATTTTTTTAAGAATGGAGGAAATGAAACCAAATATTTACTCAAAGTCATTTTGAATGTTGCAAAAGCATGTGTTTATTGAGAAAGTTGAATTTCTCAAAGGGGGAAAAAATCCTCCAATTCCTGTTTTTGCTGCCTATCAATTTAGATTGAGGCCTTATGAAACTCCAAATAAACAAAGTAAGTATTCAGAAAAACATTCTTGTATTTGTGGTGGTAAGCAGAGGCAAGACAGAGAAGGATACCCTTGGAATACATGTAGTATTACAGAAGACTTCTGAAAGACCCACTAGGAATTCACTTTGGATTTTTCCTAGCATAAGACCATTGGTGGGTAGAAGTCTGTCAGTTTATCTTATATAGTAACCCCCCCCAAAAAAATAAACCATCATTAGTAGGAACCCAGCAATGGAAGGAAAATTTTTCAGTCAGTAATGGCGCTATGAGGTCCCAACACAAACTTTTTTCCTAAACAGTTCTTTCTCCAGTGCTTGTAACTCAGGCCTCATTCTTATCAACATACATCTCTGCAAGAGACTGACTGAACAGTATATCCCGCTTCTTCATGTTGAAGTACAAAACAAATATTCTTTCCTTGATCTTTCATATTGTTCTCTGCCTGATTGCTTTTTTTGCGCCACCAGTTTGTTATCAAAAGCACTCTTAGCCCACAGACTTTCCTTTCTGCCTTTTACATTTTCACTGTGTTAAGTTCATCCTTCAATTCTTAGATTTCAGAGCTTAGGAAGTCTCGCAGACTTTACCCTCTCCTTTTATAAATGATTATAATGAAGCTCAGGGAAATTAACTACCCAAGGTTACTTAATATGTAATAGTGTTGTTACTTATGCTGGTAGCAACATGTCTCTTACATTCATGCATGTCATTATCACTATGCTGAGTTATAGTTGAGAGCATTTTAATCTAAACAATGTAAAATAAAATTCAAAACAACAACAACAACAAAAGGACTGGTAATAACATTGGTACCAGAAATTTAGAAAACAAACAAACAAAGTATTAGTTTAACCCAGAGATTTTGAAGAGTTCTCTGAAAAGGGAAACTTATTTCTATGAGAACTTCGACTTTAAGCAGCATGGGCATTAACCCAACTGATGAAAGCATACACATTACTATTGTCTGAAATCTTCTGAAGTCATGAGAAACACATGTACATGCATCCATGTGTGCGCGTGCGCACGTGCGCGCACGCGCGCGCACACACACACACACACACTTGTTGTCAGTCTGTAGTGGAAAAAGCCTCGTGTGGAATATTTAACCTGCTCTTTAACTACCCCATCATTTAGAGATAGAAAGATGACAAAAAGTCAAAAATAAAATGAGAGATTAAGCAAGAGCAACTTGGACTGTTATCACAAAATAAGGTGAAATATGTCATGGAAGAGTCAGTAAATGTGTCCCAGGAAGGAAGAATTATCCAAATTACTCAAATTTTCTTTTTCAGATTAAGCCATTTGAAGGCAGAAATGAAATGAGTGAAGTCAGTTAGGTCTCCAAAATTTATTAATATATAATGTTGAAAAACAGGTAAGTGTCCAAAATGTGCCCTTAAAAAATGAAATCACAGCTAGCATTGTCAATCAATGAACTGGTGTACCATTTCTCACTATCTGGGTTTTCCTTGTTTCATAACGGATAGATTGCATTTCCTCAGCACCCAGAAAGGTTTGAGTGGATCTGTTACAGGTCAGATTTCCTTCATGACCACTGAAAACACTAAACCTCAGTTATCAGGTGAATCAGACCTCAACAGCCTGAAGTGTGTTCTAGTAAGAGATGTCAATACTCAGGGGCATCTTAAATGCTCTGTCTCAGAACAAATTAATACTATATATTGTACATATATACATATGTGTGTAAATTTCTGTGCATCTATATCTTTCTCTGTGTATGAACGGTTTATATAGGCAACTTTATCCTCTTGTGATAAGATCTTTTGTCAGCAACATGAATAAGTGAAGGGGTTAGATAAGAATTTTAGGTCCAGTTAGGCCTGCACTTCAAACCCCCTATTCTCTTTCTATCTCAGTGCCCCCGACTCAATCCCTAGTCTTTCACCTTCTGGTTGCTGTACCCTAGCCTCCAATTGAGGCAGTAACTCCTTGCTCTATCAAAGACCATGCAGACTGAGAGAAGCCCAGTCCACACTAGCCAGAAGACCAGAAAGGAAAAAGAAACCAAGGAACAAATCACTCATGCAAGAAACTTGGAAATCATGACCTAGATTTTCACTCACTCCAAAACCCAGATGCCTAGAGGCCAGTGTAAGAACATACAACAAAAGACAAGGTAATATGTCACCACCAGAACTCAGCTATCCTACTACAGCAACACTTGAATATTCCAACACAGCAGAAACACACACACACACACACAGGCCTTAAAACTAAATTTATACTGATAATTGAAGTCTTAAAGAAGATATGAATAACTTCCTTAGAGAAATTCAGGAAAATATAAATAATTGGAAGAAATTAATAAATCTCTTAAATAAATCAGAGAAACACAAACAGTTGAAGAAAACAAATAAAACTGTCCTGACTTGAAAACAGAAATAGAAGCAGACACAAATAAAAAACACACACACACACAAACTGAAGGAATTCTGGAAACGGAAACTCTATGGAAGCAAACAGGAACCACAGACACAAGCATCATCAACAGAATACAAAAGATGGAAGAAAGACTCTCAAGCATTGAAGATACCATAGAAGAAATAGAAACATCAGTCAAAGAAAATATTAAATCTAAAAAGTTTCTGACTCAAATCATCCAGGAAATCTGGAGCACTATGAAATGACCAAACTTAATGATGATAGGAATAGAAGGAGAGGATTCCCAGCTCAAAGGCCCAGAAAATAATTTTAACAAAATCAGAGAAGAAAAAAATTTCCCAACCTAAAGAAGGAGATGATTATAAAGATACAAGAAACTTACAGAAGACCAAATAGATTGGAACTGAAAAGTAAGTACATTCATCACATAATAATCAAAACACTAAATATTCAGAACAAAGGCTGAAAAGGAAAAAGAGCAAGCAACATATAAAGACAGAGCTGTTATAATTACACTTGACTTCTCAATGGAGACTCTAAAAGTCAGAAAAGCCTGGGTGGGTGGCTTGCAGGTTCTAAGAGACCACGGCTTCCAGCCCAAACCACTATACCTAGCAAAACTTTCTTTATCTACTATTATTATTTATTTTATTTATATACATTTCAAATGCTGTTTCCCTTCCCAGCCCCCTTCACTCTATCCCCCCTCCCCTTTGCTTCTAAGAGGGTGCTCCCCCACCCATCTATCCACTCTTCTTCTACTCACTCTAGCATCTCTCTTCTCTGGGGCATCAAGCCTCCACAGAGACAAACACGTTCCCTCCCATTGAGGCCAAACAAGGCAGTCTTCTTCCACATATGTATCAGGGGCCTCAGAGCAGCCTATGTATGCTCTTTGGTTGGTGGCTTTGTCACTGGGAGCTCTGAGGAGTCTGGTTAGTTGATACTGTTATTCTGCCTATTGGGTTGCAATCTGCTTCAGTTTCTTCATTGCTTCCCCTAACTCTTCATAGGGGTTCCAGGGATCAGTCAAATGGTTGACTGTAAGTATCTGCATCTGTCTCAGTCAGGTGCTAGCAGAGCCTCTCAGAGGACAGCCATACCAGATTCCTGTCTGCAAGCACATCTTGGCATCAGCAATAGTGTCTGCATTTAGTGTCTGTGCAAGGGATCCCAAGGAGGGGCAGTCTCTTGAAGGCCTTTCCTTCAGTTTCTACTCTCTTTTTCCCCCTGAATTTCCTTTAGACAGAAATAATTCTGGGTTAAAATTTTTGAGATGGGTGGGTGGCCCCTTTCCTCAACTGGTGGCTATGTCTATCTACTGGAGATGGTCTTTTCAGGTTCTATCTCCCCATTGTTAGGCATTTCTGTTATCCCCACTGGGTCTTGGGAACCTCTCACATCCTTGGTGTCTGGGAATTCCTAGTGGTTGACCTTGTTCCCCACCCCACATTTATATATCTTTCTATTCATTTTCCTGTTTCTCTGGGCTTCTCCCCTGTCTCCTCCCATACATGATTCTTTCTCCCTTTTTTCCATATCCCTCTCCTTTTTCATTCAAGTGCCTCTCTCCCTCTGCCTCCCATGATTATTTAGTTCCCATCTCTAAGTGGGATTAAAGCATCCACACTTGGGCCTTTCTTCTTATACATAGTATATATAAATGACCCCAAAATTTCTACCAGAGAAGTTCTACAGCTAATAAACAACTTAAGCAAAGTGGTTGGATATAAAATTAACTCAAACAAATCAGTAGCTTTCCCCTATTCAAAGGATAAATGGGCTGAGAAGGAAATTAAAGAAACAACACCTGTCACAATAGTAACAAATAATATAAAATATCTTGGTGTAACTCTCACCAAGCAAGTGAAAATCTAGTGTAAGAAATAGAAGACCTCAAAGGCTGGAAAGATCTCTCATGATCATGGATCAGTATGATTAACATAGTAAAAATGACCATCTTACCAAAAGCAATCTAAAGATTCAATGCAATCCTCATCAAAATTCCAACTCAATTTTTCACAGACATGGAAAGGCAAATCTCAACTTCATATGAAATTAAAAAAAAAAAAAAGGATAGTGAAAACAATTCTCAACAATAAAAGAACTTCTGGGAGAGCCCCCATCCCTGACCTCAAGCTGTACTACAGAGCAATAATGATAAAAACTGCCTAGTATTGATACAAAGACAAACAAGTCGATTAATAGAATAAAATTGAAGACCCAGAAATAAACTGACATACCTATGGACACTTGTTCTTTGAAAAAGAAGCAAAAATCATACAGGAAAAAAAAAAGAAAGCATGTTCAACAAATGGTGCTGGTCTAACTGGTGGTCTTCATGTAGAACAATGCAAAGTGATCCACATATATTGCCTTGTACAAAGCTCAAGTCCAGAAAAACTTTCAATCACCATGTGGAGAACAAAAGACTTGAAAATATAGGTCAGTGGTAGAGCACTTATGTAGTAAGAATAAAGATATGTGTTTAAACCTCCACAGGCATACACACACACACACACACACACAAGTATATGTGCATATGTATAAGCTGATAAGAGATTTTAATGATAATTATGTTTTTAAATACATATGAATACAAACACTTGTAAAAGGTTTGGGAAATGAATGAATCTCTGGTACCTCATGTGTTTATTTGAATCTCACTTTTGCCCCAGTATGAAGGGTAAAGGATATTTTTGAAACAAGTTTAATGTAAGCAGAAGAAAAGTATACTTTTGCAATGTTGTTATTCACTGAAAGTTTATTTTCTTGGTATTGACATCTTGCATCACACTAGTATGTATATATTCTTCACTGGTTGGGTGTAGAGGAGAATATATGGGTTTCTAGACATACACATTTATCTTCAAATTCTATACCATTAGAAATGATGCACTTTTTGTTTTCTAAAATAACTAATGTTCAGGAAGTGTCTTGGCATTAAGATTACGTGTCCCAAGATCTTCCAAGGGTGTGTGGATCAACATGGATCAAAATTCTGCTTTTCAATGGTTTTTCTTATCTTTTTTCAAAAATATATAGTTTCTAGGTGGTGGTTTCTTTTCTGATATAGAGTGGGGATGGCCTGTCACTTCTTTCTTTCTCTCTTTCTTTTTCTGCAAGATCATCTAAAGTTTTTGTAGTGCTGGAATTAGAACTTAAAACCTTATATGCTCTGCCACTAAGCAATGTCTCAGATAGTAATGAGCAATCCTTGTTTGCCAGTTTTATTTTTTCCTCAAACCTGATTGTAAGTTTGTTTTTTTTCTGAAAAGTATAGACCAGAAGGAATTCAGCAAGTATAAAGGAAAACTAATATCCTAGTGTCAAGAGGAAAGTCTCAGACATTTGTAATATTTAGACTTATGATGCGAGTTGAGTTAGTCACCACCCACCGGGTCCAGGGACAAGAAATTCCAGGTTATGTCACAAACTTTAAAAAGAAGGTAACTCTGCAGAGGTTATTTTTGTGTGTTTGGGTTTGAATACAGAACTAATTTTATTTTCCTGCTTAGAATAAACCAATGTTATTCTGAGATTGCTGTGCTGGAGTAGTGGTTAGTTTTACAGACACTGAGCCAAAAAGTTGGAATTCCAGCTTAAGAATCTTCATTATATTTCATGTTTCTGTGCTTATCTCTGAGTTTAGTCACTTAGAATATTATATAAAACACCTTCATGTGTTTTTTTATGAAATAGGTCCAATATACCTTTCAACTAAAGAAATACTGAAACTGTTTAGTAAATACCTTTATTTTATTTTATTTTATTTTATTTTATTTTATGCAACTATTCAGCAATCCTTACAAAAGTTTCAGCTAATCTATCCTTGTTAGTTAGCCTTATTTTTGGCTTTGGAAATAAATATTTTATTCTAATAATCTACTAGTCTGTTTTATGCTAGAATAGTTTAGAACATATATGTGATAGCTTTTGTATCTTAAAGATTATTTCTTGCCATGTTACTTCTTTTTCAAATTGTTTTTTTAGCTATTCATGTACATCTGAGATTTTATTTGAATTGTATTTATTTATAGGTTAAATGGAGAAAAAAAAGTGTTTTCTATCACTGTGATGACACCATGACCAAGGTGACTTATAAAAGAAAGCACTTAATTGGAAGCTCAAAATTCCAGAGAGTTAGAATCCACTAACATCTTGTCAGAAGCACACAGCAGGCAGAAAAGTGTGGTGCTGTAGCAGTAGCTGAGAGCTTATTTCTGATACACAACATGATTGGGGTCGGGGGGCAAGAGACAGAGAGAGAGAGAGAGAGAGAGAGAGAGAGAGAGAGAGAGAGAGAGAGAGAGAGACACACAGAGAGAGACAGACAGAGAGAAAGAGACAGAGAGACAGACAGAAAGAGAGCAGTAGCTAACAGGGATTGACTTGGGCTCTGGGAGCCTCAAATTCCATTCCTTGTGACACATGTCCTTCAATGAGATGACATCTGCTAATCCTTCTTAAATAGTTCTACCAACTGAGGATCAAATATTCAAAAACAACAAACTGTGGAAGATCATTCTATTTCAAACCACCACAGCATCGCAAAATGGTTAATATTATTGTACTTCTATTATACTTTCTCTTTAACAATAACTAGTAAAAATAAATTCTATTGCTTTGTAGGATATAGTGTCTACAACTTTGTTTTTAAATGGATTTTTATGTAACTCTATTACTAATATTTTTATTACTGAGTGCTGAATATAGTAAATGCTTTTACTTTATCCGCTGATGAAATCTTATGACTATTTTTCTTTATTTGTTGCATTAATTATTTTCCTACTCCTACGATAAAACACTGGCCCAACAATTTATGGAAAAAAAAGTTTATTTGGGCTTACAGTTCCAGAAAGGTAAGATTTTACCCTGGTGATGCTTTTCGTGCTAGTTAGAAGAAAGGTAAGAATTAATAAACAGGAGAAATAGATAAAATATATAGAAATTAGGAGGGATGATACATATTGATACAGATAGACTTAAAATCATTTTGAATGAATGAAGAGAATAACACTGTGTCTATATATTTAAAACACAGAACAGAAGTAAAAACACTTATTGCTTATGATAATATATTTGTAAACAAATATGTAAAGGGTAGTTTTTTAAAACTCAGAATAAATGCAGAAAAATACATGCTTATGGTAGAGAAATAGATTTTGAGTTGAGCTATATAGAGAATCAAATCACATAAATATTTTAATAAAGGGGGGGATTGTTAGTTGTTAGAAATCCGACCACGGTTCAGAACAGACCACTCCAGACCACACGGTTCCAAGGGGGAGGAGGTTTATTCAGGAAATAGGGCGAAGGTGGGGAGAAGAAAGTGGAAGGATAAGAGAGGAGAGAAGTACAAGCCGGCCATGACCACTTGGAGGGAGAGAAAAGGGGGAGGGGACAGAGAGGCAAGAGGGTAAGAGAGAGGGTAAGAGAATAAGAGATTAAGAGAGTGAGGAGGGGGCAAGCAGCCCCTTTTATAATGGACTAGGCCTACCTGGCTGTTGCCAGGTAACTGTGGAGGTGGAGTTTAGACAGAATACTAACAGGGATATTATGTGTAGATAAGTATAGTATAAAGTGAGAATTGCAACCTACTCAACTCCACTAGTATAAAACTAAAAAACAGAAAAGAAAAAAGAAAGGAGGAAGAAAAAAGGGGAGGAAAAATGGAAGGACAGAAAAAAGTTAAAATACAAACAATGGATGAGACAGAATAATTTCAATAAAAGTAAGGAAGGGGAGGAGAAAGAAAGGAAGAGGTAAGAAAATAAAGGAGGAATGGAAAAGGGAAGAGAGAGGTAAGAGGATGGAGATAGATTAAGTTAGCACTGGCTCTCAACCAGACTATGGGTTCTATGAAGTAATGCTAACATGTCTAATGGAACTATCTTCAGCAATCAGAAACAAAAGTGGAAGGAAGTTTAAACACATTTAACTTTAAGGTGAGAAGGATGTGGCTTCCCATGAACATAAATTCTCTCATCTTCCATCTTTACTTCTTTTCCGGTGGAGCCATTTTGCAGACCCTGAACATATGGAGGTCTTTTGCATTAAAAAAAAAAAAACTGAGGTTCTTTCAACTGGCTCTATGCATAGGTAAATGATACATGTAATGTTATATTGTAGGCAATGATTCAAGTTTTATGAATCATGGGAATTTTCTAATTTTGGTCATCAGTAGCCTTGTTTAATGGAATTTGTAATAATGCCACTGAGGTTTTTCCAAGGAGAATGTTGTCTCATCCCACAGACACTTTCCTTAATCCTCTATACTTCTCCAAAGAAAATCCATCCCAGTGAGTTAACTTATTTCCCTGCAGTCAGCTTAGGCTCACCATAGGAAAAATAGCTGTGTGAGTATGATTAAACCTCTGGAAAACGCACATAGATGGAGTGGCCAAAAAAGGACAACTGGGTGAAAGTAGTTTGGGTTAAAAAGACATATAGAAAGAAGATGGGATAACACTCATACTCAGAAGGGAAAACCAAGGTCATGGAAAGTCACCAAGCAATGTGTGCTCTGGCTTTTATGTGCCAAGTGTCCTTTGGATTTAAGTAGAGCTGATAAGAGACTGATAAACAAAGGCTCTACATTGTTAGAGAATCTCCCAACCTAGCTATCTACTAAGTTCTGCATTATTTCAATGAATCCTCACCATCAACAACATTGAACATGTACATTGTCATGATGATTTCATCAGAACATAGGACAAGACAGCATTCAGAGAAGAAATGCTGTACTCAGGATCCAAAAGCCAGAAGCCACTCCAGCACCTTCAGCTTCCACCTGTCTTATCTTACCTCCTTGTCCCCAGCCCCAAAATCCCATGGAGCAGCATGAGTAAAGCAGTGCACTCCCTCAGCAGGAGAAAACTGGCCACCACCAGTGGCTCCCCAACTCTTGGTAGACAGTAATGAAGCAAATGCTTCTTAGCTGACAGTAGCCCTTACTCTTTGCTCACTACTAAAAAATAGATGGCTAGCCAAGATACATTAAAAATTGTCTACATCTGATGCATTTTATAATATTTCCTTTTCAAGATAACACCCCTCCATTGCTATCTGGAATTTCATAAGCTTTGTGGCTTTTCAGTCTAAGCTATCATAGCGTGGATGGCTTGACTTGTCCTGTAAACTAGTGAGAGCAGTTGTCTACTGACTTCACCCACTAGGAAATCTTCTCCAAACTGCCTAAATTATTTTTTCATGGTCTGAAATGGTTCTAACTATTAATTTTTTTAGGGGGGGTATTAGGAATCTTCTTAAAATATAGATTTTTTTAACATATCAAGAAGTAACAAGAAGGTTATTAGTTATTCAAACTTAAGTGTGAATTAGCTCAGACAACAGGGAATCCACATGTAAAGTCCACTGGAAAGTAGAGACAGCAAAGCCAACATAAAAGAGATGATACTTGAACAAATTGTAAGGGCAGGTACCATCATTAATGATTTTCTCTCTCTCTCTCTCTCTCTCTCTCTCTCTCTCTCTCTCTCTCTCTCTCTTTCTCTCTCTCTCTTTCTCTCTCGATACACAGAGAGCAATTTGAAGTCCCAGCAATCTAGAATTGGAGTGAAAAGGATGCCAGTGGATGAGACAGTTTGATGATGAATAAGCAGATGGGGAGGTATGAAGAGAGAAGTAGGCTTCACTTCATGCCCACTCCATCAGTTACTTTCCTCATTACTGTGGTAAAATACCCCGCAGGTTTAACTTAAGTAAGGATATACTCTGGCTCACAGATGCAAGAGATATAAGCACATTATGTGAGACAAGCATAGCAGCAGGCGTGTAGGTTGCTTGTAAAGGACACTCGTCACATTGCTGTGACAGATGAGAGCCACGAGCACTCAGGAAAGAATTGAAGATGGATATCATGTCCTCCCCTTATTGCCCACATTTGAAAGAGTTCATAATCTCTCAAAACAGCATCATCAGATGGGGACCAGGTGTTCAAACAAATTAGCCTGTGGGGGACATTCCTCATATAAACCATAACACACATTCCATCTATCCAGTCTTCTACAATATTTGTTATGAAGACTTTCGGTGAGACTGCTGTCCTCATTTTCAAGTCTTAGCTGCTTGTAGAGCTACTATGTGCAAAGCAGGACACAAATCTTCATTCCTTACTGACAAGCTAATGGGGTTTCTTCAGCACTCACATTTACCAAACCACTGTTCTGCAGGCTTCTATTCTTCCCATCTAATGGCAAAACAGAATCAAACCGAAACACATCTTAAGTGGATTAGGTCCAGGAAATAACTACTGATGCATGCTCACACTGATAGTCTCTTATTTCTGCACTAAGTGGTAAGATTTCTGTTGCAGGCAAATTAAAGAAAACTTATTGTGGGTCTTTTATATAATTATTGATTCAGATGTATTTTTGTCATTAGTTGTGTGAGAAAGAAGAGAAATAGATTAAGAGAGACAAAAAAAGACAAAAGAAAAACAGAGAAGCGAATAAGCAGAGACAGAGAAAGGGAGACAGTACAACTCTTTAGCATTCTCTTGGGTGATGTTCCTTATCTAGTAAAGAAAATGAATCTTTCCTCAGTTGCAAATCCTTCCCGAGTCCATGTACATGGCTAGCAGGTTAGCTAACACGACCTCTCCTCCTTTTGTTGCTAGAGGTAATGTGGGACATCAGCGTATTCAATGTTGCTGGAAAGGCCATCCAGGGGTGTTATTCGTTATTCCAGTGTAAGTTTCTAATGAACCTGTGTGTTTTGTTCGGAGGAGCAGTGCTGGTGTTGTTTGTTTGTTTGTTTGTTTGTTTGTTTGTTTGTTTTTAGGCAATGCTTATCCCCTGAGCAGACATCTGAGTACTTTGAGTGTGGGATGATATTGGTAAAAACAATATCCCAGGAGCTGTGTGTAGTGGTACAGGCCTATAATACTGGATTGTGAGAGACTGAGAGTAAAAAATTACAAATTTCAGGCTAAATAGCAAGGTTAAGTCTAGCCTGGGTTACATGAGCACTCTGCTTCAATTTAAATACATTATTTTAATGACCTAAAATATCATTGCGTTTATTTATATGTATGTGATTCTCTCTATCATTTGGGATTTAACTTGGATTCTTAAGACTGGCAGTACATGCTTTTGCCTATTAGGCTATCTTACTGGCCCCACTTAATTTCTTCTTTAAAACAGCATAGGACTTTTTATTCTTAAAAGTAAATACACAAGGTTATTTTAGAAATACAGGTAAAGTATTTTCAAATAAAATCCAATAAAATTCAGACATTGACTTTTGTGATAGTGAGAAAGAAGAAAATGCAGCCACAATTTGTCTCTCCTACACAAAAGAAATGGAAGACTTTGTTGATTATCTTCAGAAACCAAAGATTTCTGTACAAAATCTTTCTGTACAAGATCTTTCTGTACACAGATTTTCCTGTACAAGGAGTAGTCCAGAATAGGTGTTCAGGTGCTTGCAAAGTGAGTTTGGAAATGCCTTTTTGTAGAGACTTAGTCCACATCCTCTTTGAAATATAGTACTTCTTATATCTTCTGGAGTATAAAAATTCTGTCATTGGGCATTGCTGTGTCTTCTACCTGGGTTTACAGTCATCATCTGGAGAGGCACTTCTTTGAAGGATATGACAATTATCAGGAAACAAATAATTTGTGGTATGGGCACTGAAGCAACCCCTCTGGATGAAACCACTCTGGCTCAAAGAACATCTTGCAGGCTATACTCCTGATAGAAATGTATAGTGGGTACATAGGATGGCACAGTGTGTATGGAATTGTGTAGTGTACAGAGCTCTAAAACCATAAGTGGGATCTTCCAAGAAAATTTAGCTTCCTACGTAAGAATAAAACCTCAGGACACTGTGTCTTCAGTGCTACAAATCTCCTTTTGGGTAATGTTTCTTGCCTCACTGCCGTGGTTTTCTTGGCTTCCTTTGCACCTCTTTCGTGCCTGCCCGATGTTGAGGAAGCAGTGCTCATCATCTGATTATGACATTTACTGAATCGTAGAACCCTGTGAGAGGGAAATGCTTCCAAGCCATACCAAACTCCAGTGAACTAAAAACTAATTGTGATTCCCATAAAAGAACTCAGAAGGAGTGTGTGTAGAGTTAGTTAATTATAGAAAATGGAGACCAGAGAACTACTCATACTGTGTTAGCTGACATCAGCAAATTCAGTAATCATAGACTAACCCTGTCCTGCTACAGAGTTAATGAAGTAAAGCAGTTTTTGTTCCTTGTCTCCACAGAAAAATGACAGCAGAGCAATAGTTACAGTCACACAAATTCCAGAACCTTAAACCATGTTATGGAAGCTTAGCTAGACAGGATGGAATAAAAATATTATAAGTTTGCCCTCAAAGGGTATGTGCAAAATGCCATGGATACTATAAAAAGGAACATCAACACTGAAAAAAAATTCCAAGAAACAAGTGGAACACAGCTGAGCCTTTAAGGAAAAACTAAAGAGGAACTTGAGTTATCATGAAGGGAAAAAATAGACAAGGGCTGGCAAACCTGAATTGAATACAATTATTCAGAAGACAAGCACCTTACCCACAGTATTGCAGAACTATGGAGCAGGGAACTATTGGCTATAATGAGAGGTTGTATTTCTTTAAAAACTCATTTACGTTATGGGGATAGGTTTTTGTTTTTATCTGAAGCATGGAATATAGGGCTGCTTCAGACTGTCCACAGAAGCTAACTGTGATTTGTTTCATGCTCTAGCAGGAGCATGATTCTGCCATCTGAAGGTAGTTTACATTTGGAATTCTGGGGACCCTTAGAGAGTATATAAATGTTTGAGCTCTGAGAGGGGGTAGCAGCAGTTGCTCCCCTAGCAGCTGGTGCTGGTTCCTATTGTGGTGATTTTCCAATTGGTCATGAGCAAAGACATGAGAGGAAGAAACTGAAGATATCCAGATGATGAAGATTAGACTTGCCCCAAGGAACTCAGTGTTCTTAATCAGCAAGAAGTTGTCTAAAGAGATCTATACTCTCTTTCCCCTTTAACTTTCTTTCTCACCTATGTAGTGTTTGGGTGTTGGAAAGGTGAAGAAGGGTGGTAGATATAAAACCCCAATAAAGTAGCCAAAAGACATTTTTTAAAGAATTATTTATTTACTTTATTTATATAAGTCCATTGTACCTGTCTTCAGATACACCAGAAGAGGGCATCAGATCCCATTTCAGAAGGTTGTGAGCCACGGTGTGGTTGCTGGGAATTGAACTCAGGACCTTTGGAAAAACAGTTAGTGTTCCTAACTGCTGAGCCATCTCTCCAGCCCCCCAAAAGACCAGTTTTTAAAATTAAAGGATTTTTATTATTTTGAATGACTATTGTTAAAAGATTTTATTATTTTGAATACGTTCTAAATGAGTGTTGTATTTAAATCGTTTCTGCCTCCTCTTCTCCTTCCAGCACCTTCCATGTCTTTCACACTCCACTTCAAATTCATGACTTTGTCTTCCTTAAATAACACAGACATATAAACTCTCTCACTTTCTCTCTTTCTCTCTTTCCTCTCTCTTCTCTCTCTCTCTCTCTCTCTCTCTCTATATATATATATATATATATATATATATATATATATATATATATTATACACATATATATTCATATATGCATATAAATATATATTTCATTACTGTGGCTCTTATGTACATGTGTTTAGGAATGACCACTTTGGAGTGAACTTTCAGGGGATGCATCTCTTGAGAAAACTAATTCTCTTTCCCTCAGCAACCATTGATTGCCTGGAGCTCTTCATCTAGGGGGTGAGGTCATTCCACTGTGATAAGTACTTAGTAATTTTTTCCGTATTTTTATTGATTTCACATCATGAACCATGAACACACACACTTCCTTTGGGGTCTGTCCCCCACCTTTGTGACATCAACCTCCCCCTTGAAGAGGAAGAAAGAGAAGGAGGGGGAGAAGGAGGAAGGAGCAGAAGGAGAAGAAAAAGGAGAAGATAGAGGGGAGGGGAAGGAAGAGGAGGAGAAGAAGAAGAAAGAAGAAAAAGGAGGAAGAGGAGGAAGAGGAAGAGGAGGAGGAGGAGGAGGAGAAGGAAAACTAAGTTTGATTTGTGTTATTCATATACTCATGGTTAAAACCTAGTGACAAGCCCCTTAAAGAAAACTGAGTCCTTCTTGCACCCCTTCCCAAAGCAATTAATTGTGGAAAGCTAGCATCCTTACTACAATTTTTAAAAGTTCTATTTGATGGCTTTCTGTCTAGACTGTTACTCTTTTGGTGTGGGAGTAGGGAGTAGAGGTTGTCACAGAAGTCTTCTATGGCCCTTACACCCCTCACCCAGATCCGGTGGCTGGAGCAGACACCCAGCTGGTCTACTCCCCTGTGGAAATGGCAGCCGGAGACATCCTAGAGAAGCCACTATCCTGAGAGCTGCAGGTAGGAGCACCCACCCACTGCCCTATGCCCCAGAGGCACAACTGGCAGCAGGGAGCCACCAGGGCACACCTGGCACCCAAACCCTGCCCCTGCGGAATACTACTCCCCTTCTGCCCCTCGCCGGATCCCAGTGGCTGGAGCAGACACCCAGCTGGTTTACTCCCATGTGGAAACCACGTCCAGAAACATCCTAGAGAGGCCACTGACCTCAGAGCAGAAGACACCATACCCTGAGGCATTCTAGAGGAACCACTGAACTCAGAGAAGCAGACACCATATCCTGAGACATCCTAGAGAAGCGACTACACTCCGAGCAGCAAACAACTAGCTGGTCTACTACTGTGGAGGCACCATATCCTGAGATATCCTAGAAGAGCCACTGTACCCAGAACAGCTGGAGCTCAGGATCACAGAGACATCCCCAAGGAGTTCTGACACAATCAAGATAACTAGAAAGGCAGGCTCCAGTCAGAACCAGTGAGTGCAGGTAGCACTAGAGCTAACCAAACATCAAAAGGCAAGCATAAGAATGTAAACAACAGAAACCAAAGTTACTTGGCATCACCAGAACCAAGTTCTCCCACCATAGCAAGTCCTGAACACCACATCACACTGGAAAAGCAGGATTCAGAATTAAAATCACTTCGCATGATGATGATAGAGGACTTTAAAAAAGGACATAAACAACACTCTCAAAGAATTTGAGGAGAACACAGGTAAACAGGTAGATGTCCTTAAAGAAATGCAAGAAAACACAACCAAACAGGTGAAGGAATTACACAAAACCATCCAGGATCTAAAAATGGAAGTAGAAACAATAAAGAAATCACAAATGGAGACTACCCTGGAGATAGAAAGCCTAGGAAAAAGATCAAAAGTCATAGACGAAAGCATCACCAACAGAATACAAGAGATAGAAGAGAAAATCTCATGTGCAGAAAATACCATGGAAAAAATTGACACAACAGTCAAAGAAAATGCAAAATGCAAAAAGCTCCTAACACAAAACATCCAGGAAATCCAGGACACAATGAGAAGGCCAAATCTAAAGATAATAGGTATAGATGAGGGTGAAGACTCCCAACTTAAAGGGCCAGTATATATCTTCAACAAAATTATAGAGGAAAACTTCCGTAACCAAAAGAAAGAGATGTTCTTAAATATAAGAGAAGCCTAGAGAACCTCAAATAGACTATACAAAAAAAAATTACCTCCAGTCACATAATAATCAAAACATCAAATATATAAAACAAAGAGAAGATACTAAAAGCAGTAAGGGAAAAAAGGCAAAGTAACATATAAAGGCAGACTTATAAGAATTACACCAGACTTCTTACCAGAGACGATAAAAGCCAGAAGATCCTTGACTGATATTATACAGACCTTAAGAGATCACAAATGCCAGCCCAGACTACTATACCCAGCAAAACTCTCAATCACTATTGATGGAGAAACCAAGATATTCCATGACAAAACCAAATTTACACAATATCTTCCCACAAATCCAGCACTTCAAAGGATAATGGATGAAAAACTCCAACAAAAGAGGGAAACTACAACCTAGAAAAAGCAAGAAATTAGTCTTCGAACAACCCCAAAAGAAGATAGTTACACAAACATAAATACACCTCTAATAACAAAAATAACAAGAAGCAACAATCATTTTTCATTAATATCTCTTAATATCAATGGACTCAATTCTTGAATAAAAAGACGTAGACTATCAGACTGAATACATAAACAGTACCCAGAATTTTGCTGCATAGAGGAAATGCACCTCTGTGACAAAGATGATAAATTACCTCAGAGTAAAAGAATGGAAAACAATCTTCCAAGCAATTGGTCCTAAGAAACGAGCTGGAGTAGCAATTCTAATATCAAATTAAATTGATTTTCAACCAGAAGTAATCAAAAAAGATAAGAAAGGACACTACATACTTATCAAAGGAAAAATGTACCAAGAACTTTCAATTCTGAACATCTATGCCCCAAATGCAAAGGCACCTACATACATAAAAGAAACTTTACTAAAGCTCAAAGCATACATTGCACCTCACACAATAATAGTGGGGAACTTCAATACCCCACTCTCAGCAATTGACAGATCATGGAAACAGAAACTAAACAGAGACACAATGAAACTAACAGAAGTTATGAACCAAATGGATTTAACTGATATCTATAAAACATTTCATCCTAAAGCAAAAGAATATGCCTTTTTCTCAGCACCTCACGGTACCTTCGTCAAAATAGACCATATAATTGGTCACAAAACAGGCCTCAACAAATACAAAAAGATTGAAATAATCCTTTGTACCCTATCAGACCACCAAGGACTAAGGCTGGTCTTTAATAATGACAAAATCAATGAAAAGCCCACATACACGTGGAAACTGAACAATGCTCTACTCAATGATGACTTAGTCAAGGAAGAAGTAAAGAAAGAAATTAAAGACTTTTTAGAATGTAATAAAAAGGAGGACACATCATACCAAAACTTGTGGGACTCCATGAAAGACATACTAAGAGGAAAACTCATAGCTCTAAGTGCTTACAAAAAAAAAAAAAAAAAAAAAAAAAAAAAAAAAAAAAACTGGAGAGAGAATACACTAACAACTTGACAGCACACCTGAAAGCGTTAGAACAAAAAGAAGCAAATATACCCAAGAAGAGTAGATGGCAGGAAATAATCAAACTCAGAGCTGAAATCAAACAAGTAGAAACAGAAAGAACTATACAAAATATCAACAAAACCAGGAGCTGGTTCTTTGAGAAAATCAACAAGATAGATAAACCCTTAGCCAGATTAATCAAAGGGCACAGAGACAGTATCCAAATTAATAAAATCAGAACTGAAAAGGGAGACATAACAACAGAAACTGAGGAAATAAAAAAAAAATCATCAGATCCTACTACAAAGGCCTAAACTCAACAAAATTGGAAAATCTAGAAGAAATGGACAATTTTCTAACAAATATCAGTTACCAAAGTTCAACAAGGAGCAGATAAACCATCTAAACAGTCCCATAACCCCTAAAGAAATAGAAGCAGTCATTAAAAGTCTCCCCACCAAAATAAGTCCAGGATCAGATGGTTTTAGTGCAGAATTCTATCAGACCTTCAAGGAAGACCTAATACCAATTCTCTTCAAACTATTCCACAGAATAGAAACAGAAGGAACACTACCCAATTTGTTCTATGAAGCTACAATTATGCTCATACCTAAGCCTCACAAAGACCCAACAAAGAAAGAGAACTACAGACCAATCTCTCTTATGAATATTGATGCAAAAATACTCAATAAAATTCTCGCAAACCGAATGCAAGAACACATCAAAACAATCATCCATCAAGATCAAGTAGGCTTTATCCTAGGAATGCAGGGATGGTTCAATATTCGGAAATCCATCGATGTAATCCACTACATAAATAAACTCAAAGAAAAAAACCACATGATCATCTCACTAGATGCCGAAAAAGCATTTGACAAAAGTCAACATCTCTTCATGTTAAAAGTCTTGGAAAGATCAGGAATTCAAGGTACATACCTAAACATAGTAAAAGCAATACACAGCAAGCCAGTATCCAACATCAAACTAAATGGAGAGAAACTTAAAGCAATCCCACTAAGATCAGGGACTAGAGAAGGTTGCCCACTCTCACCCTACCTATTTAATATAGTACTGGAAGTCCTAGCCAGAGGAATTAGACAACAAAAGGAAGTCAAAGGGATACGAATAGGAAAAGAAGTCAAAATTTCACTATTTGCAGATGATATGATAGTATACTTAAGTGAACCTAAAACTTCCACTAGAGAACTCCTAAACCTGATAAACAACTTCAGCAATGTGGCTGGATATAAAATCAACTCAAACAAATCAGTAACCTTCCTCTACTCAAAAGATAAACAGGTTGAAAAAGAAATTAGGGAAATGATACCCTTCACAATAGTCACAAATAATATAAAATATCTTGGAGTGAATCTACCCAAACAAGTGAAAGATCTGTATGACAAGAACTTCAAGTCTCTGAAGAAAAAAATAAGATAAAAAAAAAAATAAGAAAAAAAAAGAAGATCTCAGAAGATGGAAAGATCCCCCATGCTCCTGGATTGGCAGGATTAACTTAGTAAAAATGGACATCTTGCCTAAAGCAATCTACAGGTTCAATGCAATCCCCATCAAAATTCCAAATCAATTCTTCATAGAGATAGAAAAAGCAATTTTCAAATTCATTTGGAATAACAAAAAACCCAGGATAGCAAGAACCATTCTCAACAATAAAAGAACTTCTGGGGGAATCGCCATCCCTGACCTCAAACTGTACTACAGAGCAGTAGTGATAAAAAACTGCATGGTATTGGTACAGAGACAGGCAGGAAGATCAACGGAATAGAATTGAAGATCCAGAAATGAACCCACATACCTATGATCACTTGATCTTTGACAAAGGTGCTAAAACCATCCAGTGGGAAAAGGTCAGCATTTTCAACAAAGAGTGCTGGATCAACTGGAAGTCAGCATGTAGAAGAATGCAAATTGATCCATACTTATCTCCTTGTACAAAGCTCAATTCCAAGTGGATAAAGGACCTTCACCTAAAACCAGATACACTGAAACTAATAGAAGAGAAGGTGGGGAAGACCCTCGAATACTTAGGCATACTGGAAAAGTTTCTGAACAGAACACCAATGGCTTATGCTCTAAGATCAAGAATTGACAAATGGGACCTCATAAAATTACAAAGCTTTTGTAAGTCAAAAGACACTGTCAATAAGACAAAACAGCAACCAACAGGTTAGGAAAAGATGATTACCAATCCTCGATCCAATAGAGGGCTAATATCCAATATATACAAAGAACTCAAGAAATTAGACTCCAGACAACCATATAACCCTATTAAAAATGGGGTACAGAGCTAAACAAAGAATTATCAACTGAGGAAATTTGAATGGCTGAGAAGCACCTTAAGAAGTGCTCAACATCCTTAGTCATCAGGGAAATGCAAATCAAAACAACCCTGAGATTCTACCTCACACCAGTCAGAATGGCTAACATAAAAAATTCAAGTGATGGTAGATGCTGGCAAGGATGTGGAGAAAGAGGAACACTCCTCCATTGTTGGTGGGATTGCAAGATGGAACAACCACTCTGGAAATCAGTCTGGCGGTTCCTCAGAAAAATGGACATAGCATTACCTGAGGACCTAGCTATACCACTCCTGGGCATATACCCAGAAGATGCTCCAACATATAACAAGGACATATGCTCCACTATGTTCATAGCAGCCTTATTTATAATAGCCAGAAGCTGGAAAGAACCCAGATGTCCTTCAACAGAGGAATGGATACAAAAAATGTGGTACATTTACACAATGGAGTACTACTTAGCTATTAAAAATAATGAATTTGAGAAATTCTTAGGTAAGTGGATGGAACTAGAAAATATCATCCTGAGTGAGGTAACCCAATCACAAAAGAGCACACATCATATTTACTCACTGATAATCAGGTATTAGCCCAAAAGCTTAAAATAGCCAAGATTCAACAAACTGACCACATGAAGGTCATGAAGAAGGAAGACCAATGTGGATGTTTCAGTCCTACTTGCAAGGAGTGACAGAATGCTCAAGGGAGCAAATATGGCGACAAAGTGTGGGACAGAAAGTCAAGAAGGGGCCGTCGGGAGACCACTCTACCTTGATATCTGTCCCATGTGCAGTCACCAAAGATAGACGCATTTATGGATGTCAGGAAGTGCATGCTGACAGGAGCCTGATGCTGCTGTCTCCTTGAAGGTGCTGGAGTCTGACATACCCAGAGGCGAATGCTCCCAGCTACCCATTGATCTGATCAAGGGTTCACAATGAAGAAGTTTGAGGACTGAAGGAGCTGAAAGGGTTGGTGGCCCCAAGAGGAGAGCAACAGTGCCAACCAACCAGGGTCTAAACCACCAGCCTTGGAGCACAAAGGGAGGCACCCATGACTTCAGCTGTATACTTAGGGGACGATGGCCTTATCAGGCATGGGTGGGAGAGGAGATCCTTGGTCCCATGAAGGCTGAACACCAATGGGGAGGAATTCAAGGGTGGGGAGGGGGTAGTGAGTGGTAGGTGGGGGCACACCCTTGTGGAGGGAGGAAGGGGGATGGGATGGGGGTTCCTGCATGGTGGGGGTAATGAGGTGAGGGGATAAAATCTGAAATGTAAACATAATATCCAATAAAAAATATGAAAAAAGAAGTCTTCTATGTCCCTCTTTCTCTACTGTGAGCCCTCTGCCATCAATACCAGATGAAAGTGCCTCTTTGCCTTTTACAGTCTGCAGGAGCACAGATCATGAACTTACTCATGGTTTTTGGTGACAGCATGGACTATAGACATCCACATTGTCTTGGGCATTAGCATGAGCCATGGACACCAGCATTGTTTCCTATAAAAGTACAGGCAAAAGACATCAACATGACCTCAGGTGGCAGTGCCGCCCATTCACATCAGCGTTGCCCTTGGTGTCAGGTCAACCCAAGAATATCAATGTGGCTTCAGGGGGCACAGACTATAATGCAGACCACAGATGGATGCAACAGATAGACAGCTGGTAACACAGGCCATGGATATATACACAGACCCTGGCTTCAGTAGAACCACAGACCCAGATATCATCGCAGTCTCAGGATAGGAAATAGTTTGGTTTATGGATTCAGAGCTAACACTCTATGGGCAGCTAGCTCCAGTTTCTGTACCTATGGTAAGGCAGAATGCCTAGGCATAGGGGTGTGATGAATCAGAGTTTATGGTGTCCACGTGTCCAGGAAGCAGCAAAAAGGGAAGAAATCAGAGACAAGCTACATTTTTTATTGGATATTTTATTTATTTACAATACAGATGTTATCCCCTTTCCCCATTTCCTTTCCCTAGAACCCCTATCCTATAGCCCCTCTTCCTTTATGGACAAGGTACATTTTAAATGCACTGTTTCCAACCATCCCTACCCCCCACCATCTCCCAATAATGCCATTGAATTAGAAATTCATCATTGGATTAATCCATGGATAAAATCAGAGTTCTGATGGTCTAATCACCTGTCAGACCCACCAGTTGAGGGTCAAACCTTCAGCACAGTAGTCTTCTGGGAGACATTTCATACACAAACCATGCTAAAGGTTCATAAGTCTATCCTTCTTTGTTTCCAGGAATTTTTCAGAACTTAAAACTTAAAATATTCTTGAATAACTATATTGGTGAAGCCAGGCTTGTTTAAATTTTGCTTTCTGTTCACCACTTTTGGTAGATATTATAAAAAGAAAAACTAAAAATCATATAGCTAGAATGATAATGGCCAAATTCAATGCAAAAAAATATAAAGTTAATTAATGCTATGAACATTAATTCAAAGTGTTGCAGGTCTTCCATCTGAGACAACAGTTTCAGTAGAAAAAACATCCTGATGTTTCTCATCCTGAAGCAGATAAACATTCTGATGATGAGTAGGTAGCTAAAGGGAAGGTAATTACATTTTCTATACAATATCTGCTATGGGTGATGCAAAGAAAAAATATTCAACAGAACTCGTGATTTTCAAACAGTTCTCGGGGGGAAAAAAAACCTGAGAGTTCACTGACACATTTTGAAACTTGGGAACCAGTAACCCTAAATTTCTTGAGCTGAATTATGTACGAGGTAGACTTCTTTCATAAGTTTTTTTTTTCCTGGAAAGAGTTCTTGTTAAATCACTTGAATTGTTTTATAGATTTTTTTAAAAATATCATTGTAGTAACTAACATTTTAAAGTTACTTAAATACCAAAAGATAATACTATGTATTTCGTTGATGCAATTAGTGCTCATAGCAGTATTGTGAAATAGAACTATTATCTTTATTTTGTGACAGTATAAATGAAATACAAGATAAAACAAACTGTGTCCAACATAAATAATGGCGAGGTGATTGACAGCTTGTGAGTCTGGCAGCAAAAGTAAAGCTCCTGGCTATTGCCCTTTCCCGCCCCCTGAAGATATCTACAGGGCAAAATTCAGCAAATTTGGCATAAACTAATTGCCTATTACAGTGAAGGCAACAGAATGACATTTTTCCCCTCAACCCAAAACTAGATTGGCCAGAGAACATCAGTATTTTATGACCAAAACAACTCCATTTTCAATTTCAGGAATTGGCAGAGTCCTTTACCTCTTAGGCATGTTAATTAGGAAGATGTGGGGGTTTTTTATTGCAATTTTTTCATATTTTTTCCTGCTTTTGTTACTACTTATGGCCAGTGAAATTTTTCTCTCATTGTTGAAAAGCCAAAGCACTTTGACTTTGTGCCTGGCTTAATATCTTCAAATTGGGAGATTTCTTAATTAATAATAATGTAGAAATTTTATATATATATATAATTTATATATATACATATACATATACTATATATAAATATATAAAGATATATTTAAGTAAATATATCTTTATAAATATTATATAATTATATAATATTATATAATATAATATAAATATATATTAAATATATATATAAATATATATAAATGAATTATATATATATTATTTGTAGCACTGTGCATTGAATGCAATGTCTCATCCACATTTTGCAGATTCTTTACAACTCTATCTCCAGCCTTTAAAAATCACATTTTTAATAGTAAAAAGAGAAGTCTGTGTGTTTTACACTAAGGGCAGTGCCCTGGTTTTTCCCCAGCTAGGACTCATCACGGGCAGCTCTGGAGTTTACCTTTTTTTCTCTGCAGTTTTAACTTTATCGCCTTCTGAAATCTACTGTGTCGGGAGTCAAGAACACAAACTGCATTTCATATCCCTTACACCTCCAGTTTATCTCCTCCATTTGGATGATGTAATATTCTGACAAAATTACGGGGCTTAAATGCATTCAGCAGCATGGGTTCAAGTAGCTCATTTTCTCTAAGGCTTTTTGCCTTTTTGCATCAGAGCATCGGCAGGACATTATTATATAAACATAAACTGTTGGAGAGTGTTTTCAGATTTCAGTGACCTCATTTCTATGCACTTAGGAGGTTCTGTTTATTTCTTTAAAAAATAATTTTACTTTTATTCTGATAGTCAATCACATGGTTTTAAGTATTCAGTTCAGTGTCTAAAATGAGCAGTAACTGTTAAATACTTTGTTATGTAAAATAAGAACTTTAAAGGGCTTATTTGTGAGGTGGAATCTTTCCTATTCTTACCTTGGGAAAGTGAATAGGATATTGTAAGAAATCGTAGATTTTATTTACTTTAATTGCCACAGACCTCTCAGAAACATCAAAGTGTGGTCTTTGCATTATTAATCTATTGCCAAGGGTACAGAGTTTTAAAGAATAAATATATTTGGTGGTGATGCCACTGCAGGGCTTAGGGTTCATATTAACTAAAATCTGAGTGAGATTTAAAATCCTATTAACCTAGCTTTGTTCAGACCTGGTTGTAATACTTCATCTTCAGCATCAGGTCATAATAGTGAAGAGCAGACCTTGATGCACTGCCCATTTACATTTGCAACTGCCTTTAATTTGACCCTCAGTCCACGGTTGATTTCAATTTTGTTAGCCTGCCAAGAATTCCCTTAGTCCATGGTGCTTACAAAGACAACTGGAGACACCATTTGTTCCCAAGATTTGATTAAGTGTTGTATACAGTTCTTTGACTCAAGAGAATGATACAAGTTTTTAACAAAATTATTTTTTTTTCTTTCCAACTCATTTCAAATCATTTAGAAACTAAAGAGAAATAATGTTTTCATGTTCTTTGGGTTTTATCCAACCCAGTTATAACAAGACAAAGTCCATGGTCCTTCTCTCTGTCTCTCCTCACGTGCATATATGCCAAATGTCAGTACATTCATTAAAAGTCATAGAAAATGGGCTAAAGCAAGATTCCACTTTCTAGCCAGTTACTTACAAGGCAAATATTCAGACATTGGAAAGTTCTCAAGATACGAGGGAGTTTGTAAAAGTACAGGTTACATATATAGAAATGCTATCTAAACATCCAAAATTGTGAGAAAACTACTCAGACTGGCCACTGGCTAGTATATACATTAGCTTCATCTAAATAGAGTGCAGTCTTTGAAAGTGGAACTGAGATTGAAACTGCATATCTATAGGACACTTTAATCCTAAATCTAACTGGTTAAATTGCCTACTAAAGAAAAAAAAATACCAACATTCTCAGTAGGACTTCAACAAAACTTAGAGACTTAAAATGCAACACTAAAAATATCTAGGATATATTTAATAATATCTAGATATTAAAATATCTAGGATATATGTAATAATATCTAGATATTAAAATATCTAGGATATATATAATTTTATAGTCTAAGATTACTTAGCATATGAATAACTAGGAAATCTTAACTTGATTTAGATAAGACAGCATTGATATGACATAAGTATTGAAATTATCTGACAAATTCTCTATATCAAATATAATAAAATGTTTGAAGAAATAAGGAAAATCACTCTACCATGAAAAAAAATTCTTTTAAAATCTCACCAAAATTTTGTACATATATATACAATATATGTACATATATATACAAATTTTGTACATATATATACAATATATAAGGGTAAATGGAAAATTTAGAACTGTAGAGATAATAAATTTTTTTTAAATTTTCTTGAAGTTTCTTGAAGTCTTAGTAGCATATTGAAGGTGATATAAGACTGAGTCTACGACACCATAATTCAATAGAAATCATTCCAAATTGGACATAAAGAAAAAAATGGAAAAACATAAGGAAAATGTCAAGATTCATAATAATATAAAACTCTAATATTTTTTTCATTGGTGTACCCAAATATCCAGATCTTTTAAAAAAAATACACAAATACATACTAGAAACAAAACCGTTTTGTTTATGTATTATGTTAAAACTTCCAAAATGTGATGAAATATATAAACCTCCAGAACTAAGAAACACACGCACAACATATCACATCACATCACAATACAATAATTGAGTTTTTAAGTGTATTTTCTGAGCAAAAGAAAAACTAAAAGAATGTATATTATTAGCAGAACTGAAAATGAATACTTCTCTATTACAAGGGGAAATGATAGAGGAAGGAAATTTGGAGAATCTGGAAGAAGAAAAAGAAACAAAATGATAAGCATTTATTAGAATCTATAAATTATTTTTTACTTGTCACTCTTCCTTCCTCTGTTGTTAAGTCACAATGGCAGGAAGCCCTTTCAAATGGCAGCAAGTGAGATTTCCCCCTTCCTGGCAGCCTAGGTCTCTGATCTCACTGAGTGTCAGCCACTGTTCTAGTTGTCCCTCATCTTTTCTTACACACAAAATTCCCAGGATTTAAAAACTTGATCATTGTTAAAATAAAACTTTTCTCTCAAAATGCAATTAGAGCATAATTATTCCTAATTGTACCAGTGAGGTACAAGATAGTCCTAATACCCAGTCCATCATTTTGTTGACTAACCAGAACCTCTGTCATCTCTCCTAACTAAAACACTTAGTTTTGAACCTGGCTTTTTTCTTGGCTTTAGAATGAATGTCAGCTGAAAACCATCCACTCAGATCTTTTCTCTCAATGTAAATAGCCAGGATTGGCTATGAGACTATAGGTCTTCAACCCCGTCAGAAATCCAGAATGACTGAGTTAACTGAAATTATGGGAAATGCTAAGCATAGCTTCTAAAACTTAGCCAATTTATAGAGACTGCTGAACACCTGGAAAGCCCCTATACTACCGAATGTTGAGCTAGGTGATGAGAGAGAGAAAGAGAGGGGGGGCATGAAGGCAGATGTTCACGTGTCTCCACCAGTCAAAGATAGTTTATATATCTAGGCTGGGTATTGGGTTACACTTCTGATTGAGCATTACCAAACTTATAAAGCCTTTGATTAACATTTTTTAAAAATGTATAAAGGCAAAAGGAAAAGGGGGCATGGGATACGGGTTTTCTAGGGTGGGGAAATGGGGAAAGGGGATGGCATCTGAAATGTAAATAAACTAAAATAAATCATAAAGCAGAAAAAAATAAAAACTTAATCATTGTAATTGCTATACATAATATTTTGATTCATAAAAATAATACATTGAAACATGGGACAGATGATCTGTAAATGATGAATATTATTTTATTAAGCTTTTATGTATGCATATGAAATAACCCAGTTATCCCATATTCTGGCTATTTACTATATGGAAGAAAAATAACATTTATACAAAAACTTATTTAAAAACTTCAAAGCATATTTATTCAGAATTTCCAACAATAAGAAGCATTATTTTTCTTTAACTAGTGACTCGATACATTGTATTTGTTTCTGTGAATTACATGTTACTCAAAATGAAAAGAATGAATTGTTGATATATTCAGTAATATGATACATTTAAAAAGTACTATTCTCAGTAAAAGAAGGCAGTCTTAAAAAGTTACATATCTGTGGTTCCAGTTACAAGATGGTCTCAAAAAAAATGAAATTAAGAACAGAGAAAATATTAGTGGTTGCAAATGAGGTTGAAAAGATTACAGGTAGCAGGAGGGAATTCTTGGGGTGATGGAATGATTCTCTCTGTTCATTCGAGTGATCATTATATAACACAGGCATGTGTGAAGACTGAAGAAACTCTCTACCATGAAGTCACCACCAAGTATATTAATTTATAGAATACAATTAAAAAAATATTGAGTATCTTGTGTCTCAAAGTGTTGCAAAAAAGAAAATTTTGAGGAATACTCAAAACATGATAGAAAGATTGAAAAACACTCTAATGATTCTCACAAACTTAGTCAAGTATTTTTAGTCACTAATTTGTACTTTGCTAAGAAATACAATTTTTATGCTGTTCTTTGTACCAGGAATCTCTTCTCCTTCCACATTCCTTAAGCAGGACATTCATCTTCATTGCTCCTAAAAGAAAGGAAAATACACCAAAAATACAAAGAAAGATAAACTATTAACTTGAGATCATCAAGGATGCATATTCTGATAGTGAAGATATTTCCAAAGTAACAAAGATAACCTGGCTTTTCATCTTACACAAGAGTAGGACCCACTATCAACATAATACATCATCCCTGTCTGCTTTCTGCCTCTTGCCATTTAAGATCATCTTCTGTACCAGCCTGCAGAAGATATTTCAGTCACAAATCTCTGAGTGAAAAGAAAAAAAAAAACATAGGCTACTTTTTAAATAGTTGTGCCTTTGCTCTATGTAAATTATTTGTGTTTTCTCAAAAAAAAAAAAAAAGGTTAAATTATCTTAACAAGTATGAAAGGCCATCACTTTCTATTGCAATGTTTATCTGTTTATGATCACATAACTCATAACTGCTTTTTGGAAGAGAATCTGGTACGAGAAGAGTTTGAATTAAGAAAGTTTGGATTAATTAATAAAGCTCTGCCATTTGCTTTTAATGTTATTTCAGTCTCAACTTCTGTATTTTAAAAAAAATTATCTTAAGGTTTCTCTTTAGAATTTGATGTACTCCTTTGTGTAAACACTCCTACAACATGGCAAGCAGCAGTGTCCTGTGAATGTTTTGTTTTATACTTGTTTTTCCTTTGCTATTTGGATGGATAACATAAGCATTCTAAACTGAAAGATCCCTGGAATCATTATCAAATTCTTCATTACTTGAGTTACCTTGTGGACACTTTGAAGTTTGTGTTGAGTGGAAATTTTGTCTTGGCTTGCTGTTTTATATTGAATATTTCTATACGCTAAGCTCCATGATACATACTTTATATTCATTATATGACCACTAAAAATTCTCTACCACATATTGCAAATAGAAATGACAAGAACTTGAATTCTGAAAACAAGCCAACTGACACCAAAGCCTGTAACTTCACCTACAAGATTCTGACTTTTTGTGAGTGGATCCCAGTCCAAAAACAGGAAAACAAATAGATAGCTTTTGATGATGTAAATGTCATCAGGGACTTACAGAAGCGTTTTTTTGTTTTTTTGTTTTTTTTTTTAAATTCCTTGTACAAGAGTTTGATGATATGAACTCACTTATATTAAGAAATTTCTTTTTTAAATTTTTTATTTGTTGTTTTATTTATTTACATTTCAAATGTTACCCTCCTGCTCAGTTACCCCTCTGAAAACACCCTATCCCACTCTCCTTTCCCTTTCCTTGTATGAGGGTACTCCCCAACCCTCACACTCACTGCAGCCCCACTGCCCTAGCATTCTTCAACACTGGGGCATCAAGCCTTCATAGGACCAATGGCCTCCCCTCCCATTGATGCCAGATAAGGCCATCCTCTACTACACATGCAGCTGGAGCCATGCGTGCCTCTGTATGTATTCTTTGTTTGGTGGTTTAGTCCCTGGGGAGCTTTGGGGGGTCTGGTTGGTTGATATTGTTGTTCTTCCTATGAACATTTCCTAAGAAATTTCATTTTAATATATTACATAGAAATTCTAACCTTAGAGATCTAAAATGTACTGATTTTTTGTACATAAGTAATATTTATTGGGTTACAGCATTTATTATATCTTTTTTACTGTATTAAATACCAGTACCCCAATGGATAATTCATACAAAGCTAAAAAGTAGGAATTTGGAAAGAATTTTAATTACAGTTTTTATGAAATCAAGAATTATGTACAACACCTACCTAAGTATGTATGCACACTCCTACCTTTGATAATACTATATATACTTTTAAGCAAATTATCTATGAATGGGAAATTTGAACCTCAGAAACCATTCACCACATACTGAGACTAAGCACAAAGAATAGTTATGCAGTATGATAGGCATGAAGGTTATATGTAGAAAAATATGTACTTTTCCCTAAGGCTGAAAAACAATTGAAACCCACCACATAAGAGAATTCAGTGTTTGTACCCCCCCAATAGCATTTGTCTGTCTGTCAGGTATCCCAGAAAGAAATCCATAGCAAGTATCAAAGATTTCTCTAGCTCAAAAAACAGACTGTATTTCACAGTTCTGGTAAGGTTTAGATTCAAAATTGGATGCCAAATATAGATTTGAAATTTTAAAATGCATGAATGTAGAAGGACATAGAAACAAGAGAGTTCTGAGGGGATAAGGAATGAAAGATAGTATTGGAAAAAATAAATTTGATCAAAGTAGATTCTGTTTGTATATAAGAAATATCACAATGGAGGATAGAGAGATGGCTCAGCAGCTACACATGCTGCTCTTGCAGAGGACCTGGGTTTTGTTCCCTTCACCAGTATAGTGTCTCAGAAACATCTATTAGCTCCAGTTTAAGGCAACTTGATGTTTTCTTCTGGCTTCTGTAAACACCAGGTACATATAATACATACATACATACATACATACATACATACGTGCATGCATACATGCATACATACATACATACGTGCATACATACATACACACAGCCAAGCACTTATAAACATAAAATGAATGAGAAATTGTTGTAATGAAGCTCATTTTCACCATTAATACAAACCAGTTTTTTTTTAGATAAGGAAAATGAAAAATAAGCATGTTCTCTTGGTACATGTGATTGCTGAGCATTTAGCTTCTCCAAAAGTCAAATTCACAACTAAGTATAATTCTCCCTTAATGCTTGCCAGTGAAGACTTACAGAAAGAAAATGTTAAATCTGTAAAGTGGTAAAGAGTGAGTGACTGCAAGGAAAAGAAATTTACACTGGTAGTAGTACAGAGCCTTAATCTGGCATTCAGTTTCATCTTTCATGACATATATCAATAAAAATAAAAATGAGAGAGAGGAGAGACAGAGAACGACAGACATGTACAGAGATGGGGGCAGCAGAGAAGAGCAACTTGAAGCTAAGTGTAATGGTACACAATTGCAATCTCCAAATTTAAAAGCTATGGCAGGAAGATCAATAATGCAAAGGCAGCCTGGGCAAAATGGAAAACTCAAAACAAACAAATAGAAAATAAACTATTATGAAAAATAAGGTACCTATGCTTAACAGTAAAATAAGCTTTCTTTGTTTGGATGGTTGATTTGGTTTGGGTTTTGCTAATTGTACTCCAATTCTGTGAACGTTGGTAAGTATCTGTTGAACATAGTAATGTTTTATGTAAATATATCTTAGCTACAGTAACTTTGAGCAACGGTTTTACTGTCTGACACATCTCGATTTCCCTCTAACCACATCATGTGTCATTTGAAATATTGATTATATACTAAAGTGTCCTTAATAGGTTTGCAAGATGCTGATTATACAGTAGATGGCCAATAGAATGAAATCAAGTAACTATTGGCTCTTAGAAGGCTAAGAATGTTTTAAGAGGATACAGTTTAGTTTTTAATCTATTTCTGTTGTTTGTAGTTTCACGTGACATCCAATTTTCAACTAAAAAATAAGCTATAGCTTATGTGTTATAAAACTCATTTAAAATGCTCACACACACAAATGTTAACTGATGGATTTTAAGGAAAAGTATCATTGTTTTAAAAATATATTGATCATTCTAATTTCTTTTTTTTTTAGTTGAAAATACAGCCTTTACTCATATAGAACATCCAAAACAATTTTTGCTTCTCCAACTCCTCCTAGCTTCCTCCTGTCTCCTCTCTTCCCCAGATCCACTCTCCATCTGTTTCCTCTTCAGAAAAGAGCAGGCCTCTAAGAGATGACAGCCAAAGAAGACAAAACAAGATGCAATAAGACAAGCAAAGATTCATATTAAGGCTGGACAAAATTCAATCCAATAGAAAGGAGTCTTAAGAGCAGGCAAGAGTGAATACTTTAGAGGATTACAGTGACAATTTGGGAATTTTGATTTCCTTAAAAAAACACAGAAATATGTTTTTTGTTTTAATCCTAGGTGTAAGCTGTGGGGCTACTTCAGATTATCTACAGAAGCTGACCATGATTTGCCTCATGCTCATGGAGAGGTGTGATTTTGCTTGCAGCAGATTGTTTCTGAAATTCTGTGATGTTTTTAAGTTCTGGAGACTTTTCAGACAGTATATAAATGTTATGGTGCAAAGAGGTGGGATGGATTATTGGTTGTTGTTGATTGTTATTGATTGTTGTTGGTTGTTGTTGATCATGGTTTGTTAAGTAGCCAGGTGCAAAGAAGAAACAACAAGAAGAAATTGGATATTCTGACGATAAAGATCAAACTTCCTTTGAGTAGCTCAATGCCTCAATCAGCAGGAAGTAGTCTGATGATAATGTCACCATCTTTCCAACCCCTGATTCAATTCATGGATCTCTTTCCTCTCTATCTTTTTTCCCTTAATCTAGAGTTACAGGGTTGAACAGGTGGAAGAAAGGGTGTGGAGAAGAGTGGAAGAAAGAAGCCACAAAGTAGCCAAGGAAAGCTATAGGGGATAACTTGAAATAATTAGAGAACATGAAGAACCTTAGATAGAGTTATTTAATTCAATTCCAAAGACCCTCTTGGAATTACTATTCTTGGTTGTCAAATTGACTACATCTGTAATTAACTAAATTCCAAGTCAGTGGGCACATTGTAGGGGATTTCGGGTTAGTTGGATCATTTAAGATAGGAAGAAACACCTTAAATCTCTATCACTTGATATCAGAACACCCACCGTTAATCTGATCCATACCTTCTCATATCAACCTAGATAAAGAACAAGGAAGAAAAAAGATTTTGTTCTTTGTCTGCTTGCCCTTACTTTTGCTGGCAAGTTCATTCCTTCACTGATACCAGAGCTTACTTTGTCAGGATTCTGAAGTATACTGAGGACCAGCTGAGACATGGAGCCTTGTGCTACTGGATATTGGACACCCTTTTGATAGACAATCATTGTTGGACCAGCTGAACCACAATCTGTAAGATACTCTAAAATTTACACACATACACACACGTGCACACATGTATATGTATATATGTATATTTATTAATTCTATGAGTTCTTTTCCTATAGAGAACTCTGACTATAATACATCACTCTCCTAAGTACAAACAATCTAACTTTGCACTGCAGTGACAGGACAATCTTGAAACAACCAGATTCATTCCCTTGCATTATCCTTCTCCTTTCATCCTAGATAAATAGCTAATGTTCTCCTTAGCAAGAGAACGTGGCAACAGTTATGGAATATCACTCCTTTGACATGGCACTGTTATCATCTAACATAACAGGATGTTAGTCTCATTGTCACCTCATGTTTTATTTCATCAGTTCTTCAGACCCCGTTAGAGCAAAGCATTGAAATTTTGGTCCCTTAAAAACAAGATGTGTGTTCTCATAATTCTGTAGGATAAATCTAAAATCAAGTTGTCTGTAGGGCCATGATCTCTCTGTGGCCTCTAACTAAGAAAGTCTTCATTTTTCTATGCTAGTTTCAGCTAATTGTCAACAATTCTTAGTTGTAGCAGACTAATTCCAATATATTATTAGTGTTCCATTGCAACAAGACCATCTTCCCTTTATGTCTATATATTGCTTTCTTCTGCTGCTTTTGAATATTATGTGTATATGTATGTGTATATGATATTAAATATATATAAGTGGTATTAAATATATATGTATATATATGAAGATAGATAGATAGATAGATAGATAGATAGATAGATAGATAGAATGCAGTGTATTTACCCATTTAGCAAACAATTTACCAATGAGGCACATCTTAAATTTGCATTTTATTTTATTTTGAAACAGGCTCTCACTAAGTTGATTATGATGGCCTTGCATTTGTGATTCTTCCATTTCAGCCTTCTAGAGTAGCATAAATCACCATTATCAGATGTGTTCTGCTCTGTTTTGGTAAGATTTCCATTTATAGTGTTAGGGCCTACCCAACCGCAGTGTGTCCTTCCCTTTGTTAATTACACCCTCAGAGACTCTAGATGTAAATCTGGCAACTCTGCTGTGTTCTAGGCAGACATGGATTTTGAAGTAGGGCACTAATAAACCCACTACTGATACATGCATTTGTAGGAACAAGGAAAGGGCTATTACTACGTTTTAAGAAGTAATTTCTAAGGATTTGAGAAGGCTGGTGAGAGAAACATATAAAAAAATTCAGGTAGCTTCTAAAAGCTAATAGCTGATAATGAAATCAAGACTTTCATTTTATAAACACATGTAAATAAATTCTAAAAATAATTTAAACTTGGAAAAGGACAAAGCTTCAGAGATGAACATAACCAGTTGATAATTTGATTGTAGACTTGCAGACCCAAGAAAATTATGGCCATGACTCCTGACCCACAGAAACAAAGTGATAACAAATATATTGCCTTTTATGACATGAAATCTGCAATACTTTATCATATTGCAATTGGTAAAGTGTTTTAAAGATTCTGTGGTGGTTTGGATAAAATGGTTCACATAGGCTCATAGGAAACAGCACTGTTAGGACGTGTGGCCTTAATGGAGGAAGTGTGTCACAGATGTTGGTCTTTGAGGTTTCAGATGCTCAAGCCAGGCCTAGTGGCTCACTGTCTCTTCCTGCTGCCTGAAGATCTAGATATAGAACTGTCAGCGTCACTCCAGCACCATGTCTGCCTGAATTCCACCATGCTTCTCACCATGAAGATAATAGACTAAAGCTCTGAACTATAAGCCAGCCCTCAAATAAATATTTTTCTTTATATGAGTTGCCACGGTCATAGTCTCTCTTCATAGCAATAGAAATCCTAACTAAGAGAAATTCCATTCACTATATGTCTCAGAGTCTACTCCCAAGGAATATTTTTAGCTCTGAGTTGTAGAAACCCCTTTCTGGTGTGTTCTCCTGGACCACTGGGGTTGCTCTATAAAGCTGCAATGTGCTTAATAAAATAAGAACCTCACAGAATCTGTATCCTATTATCTCAGCACATAAATGAAGGACCTTAATCATGGACATAGAAATTGATTCTAGATCACAGAGATAACAAATAGAAGATGCAAACCTAGTGCTACTGGAATTCAGGATAAATTATTTTTCTTCATATTATAGATTCTTACCCATCTTATTTTTGAGGCCTGTGCTATAAAACAACATAAGAGCTGAACACATCACTTTTAGAAAATTTATGGAAGTTATACAATTTGTGCTGCTTAACCTTGGTTGTGAATTTGGATGAAGTGAGATACTCCATGGAGATGCTGAGTATGTGAGGGTATTTCCTGAAACAAATCACTAACCAGGGAAGACCTGCTCTGAATGAGCTTCTTCCTCCTTCCTTTCCTTCTCTTCTCTTTTCTCTTCTCTTCTCTTCTCTTCTCTTCTCTTCTCTTCTCTTCTCTTCTCTTCTCTTCTCTCTCTCTCTCTCTCTCTCTCTCTCTCTCTCTCTCTCTCTCTCTCTCTCTCTCATACACACACCTCTGTTTCCTAGACACTATAAGGTGAGCTTCTGTTCTCCACTCCACTCCCTGCCATAGTGAAACAAAACTTCTTAAAATCTTTAATCCCAAGTAAATATTTCTGTGTATAAGTTGTTTTGCTTGTGTATTTTGTTACAGAGAAAAAAAAAATCTAGTTGATAGGTGGCTCAACAAATGTCAACAATCACAGTTACCACTACTTAGGTCCTAGAACATTTCATAATCCATTTTATATTTCAAGTAAATAGTTTGCCAATAAAGCCCAATATCCTCTTTTTATATACAACTATGTTTATCTCGAGGTCCTCACCACATGTGTCTTTACCTAAAGGCAGTGCTTCCTTGTCTGGAAAGCAATGTCTATGAAGTAAACCACACCTTGGTTATTCACTTAACAAGTTTGGAGATTTATTTAATCAGCCAACTATCATTTTCAAAATGCAAGATTTCCTTGGTGTGTTTAAGATTCAGGTAATACAATAGTACAAAATTCTTGACATTTACAAGATATTCCATTAATGTTAGCCTATTCCTACTTGCTGATAAATTTGTTTTGAAATGGAGAACAGTTTTCCACTAGTCAGAAGGCTTTCTGAACTGTGCTCTCTTTCATGGATACAATATAAATGTGTTTTTAATTTTATGTTCAGTGACTTTTTCTTTGAAAAGAAATTTCCTTTGTAATGATTTATTATTTCTTAGTTCTAACTACTTATCTTTCATCACTTCAATAATTTTAGAGTAAAATAAAGTCCTAAAAAATATACGAGCAAAAAATTTTATTTGGCTTGGGTTGAAATTTATTGACATTTAGACACCACCACACAAAGAAAAAAGCAACCTGAAGATACTTAATCATTGATTACGAGTTTACATAATTTAGAGCTAAATTTTCAAGACCTGTTTCACATTAGATGAGAGAAGAAATGGTGTGGAAGTAGTTCCTGTGAAAGCACAAGTCTTCTGATTGCACTATTTATCAGGTCAAGTTTCAGATAATTAAATAAAACTATGACCAACATGAAAGATTATAGTTATGTTTCATTTTTGCATGGGTCTGTTGAGATTTAGAAATTACACGCAGGAAGAACTGGATGCTTTCCAGTATGGGCCATGCCGAATGAGGCAGCAGCTGGTGAGGAAGGCTGCGTTTATAGGGACTGTCCCGACAGCTGGAGAAAAGTGATATGTGGCTCTTGCTTCAGGTCACATTAAAAATTAGCTGTAAAAGAATTACAAGTTAATGTGAAATTTACTGTCGTGATTTCAAACTTTAAACAGGCCTTCTTGGAGTCATTTTAAGGCCATTATAAAGTTATTTAATCTCTGCTCAGACTAGGAGGTGTGCTTTAAATCCATATTAAAAAAAAAAAACGTAGACATGACTTAAAATCATTTTCATGAGTTTCAAGCACTTCCACGTGTTTTAAAAAAATAGTAATTTCAATTTTGCTTGAAATCAAGGAAAGGTCATGAGGAAAGGACACTGTGAAAACCTTAATCCCACAAATTTTATGACACATGGCATGATGCAAAGAAGTTCAGAGCCAGAAGGCTTCAGTTCAAGCCTCTGCTCTGCTAAATACTAAGAGCATGAATGAGTATCCTCAGAAGCACACGAGTACTGTGTGATGTGCTAAAATATCTGGGAATACACTAATACTTGAGAGCTATCAGCCATCGTGTGGAGTACTAATTCAAGGTAATGTACCAATTCAACATCAGATCATACTACACTCCTCTTGAAAATGTCGTGTCATTTCCACATTGAATTCTGCTGGTTATGGAATAAAAAGTAAGTGTTGAGAATCGAAGTAGAACAGGAAATGAGGGTGCTGGCATCCAACCTTATTCCAGTGTCCTAGAAGAACAGAGGGCCTCAGAGGCCCACATATTTCACTAGCAAGTAACGGTGGTTAAGAGTAAAACAAAAACACTTTTCTTTCAACATATGTGCATTATTGTTTTTACACAACTACAAAATTTTTTTAAATATAAATATGTTTTAAACTGCTTGGTTCTCACCGGTCAGGCTACAATTCCGTTAGCATATATCTAAGCTCAGGAATCTATACCAAATACTACTGAATTATTAAAGATGTCATGGACCGTGAGGCTCAGCCTCATGATATAGACCCAGGGTTTCCTTCGTTCTTCCCTGCTGTCCCTTTAGCCATTCTGTCTAGCCCATTTCCATTCCTCCATGACGCTTTGCTAGCCTATTGAACCGCTCTCTACCAGAAACCTACAGTTGGCAATTGGCTAGGACTTAGACTAACTTTACCTTTAACCTCCTCCATTTTAAACTCTGCATTTTAGTCTTAGAATTGATGCTGCCTGCCCATCTGAGCCCTTCCTCCAAGCTCACCTTGATCCCCTTAGGAATCAGCCTCATGGTTTGGACACAGAGTTCTGTGGAGCATAAAACGATGCCAGGAAGTTTGTTTAAGGTAAAGCAGGTCAAGACCTGGAGACTCAGGTAGGCACACACCTGAGGCTTAGGTGACTCCCACCTCCCTACCTGACTCTGGGCCTGGAACATATGCCATACTCCTCACATAAAGAAATGTGTCCTATGGTCACATAGGCCCAAAACAGAGTTCTCTGTGCTGAGGTACCTGGAGGCCTGGAGTGCTTAGCCAATAAGCTTCCCTTCCCCCATATTCCTCCCTGCAAATGGTATTTAATCTCAGAACTAGCCCAAGAAAGGAGTATGGTTTTATGCATTTGTTTTCCACCTTGAACAACCAATAACTTGTTTAGACCCATAAACTGTTGTTTTTTTTTTTTTTTCATCAAGATCACCTACAGAGCTGCAACTTAATTCTCCCACAGAAGGTCTCTCTGCCCAGACATAGCTGCCTTGCTCAGGACACCCGCCTGGGCAAGCCAGAGCTCCCCCCACCTCAAACCCCTCCCTGCCCTGGAATAGACACTGTCTCCCGTCCGAGGGCCCCTGACCCCTTTCTGGGATCTTCTGCAACTCCCAGTGGTACCTAGACGTTCAAAAGTTTGAGAACCTCATAGCCCAGGCCTTGGCCTCGTCTTGGGCCCAGGGACCCCAAGCCAACTCTGGCTTTCCCACATCTCAGATTGAGCTTTCCCACCCCTAGGGCAAGGAGCAGTGTCTCTGCTCTTCCCTACAGTCCAATACCAGCCCCAGCAGGGGCATGGGGTAAGTGCAGACAAACTCCCAGAGTTCTGTCTCAACAAGAGGCCATGCTCTGTGGTGCAGCAGGCTCAGGCCTGCCACAAATTCTCCTGTTAACCCTTTCAGCCTTTTCTTCTATGCCACCTCCATTCTTTTATGACTCCCTACCAAACTACAGAACCACTATCTACTACGGAAGTATGTCTGCCACACATAGCTTGGTCATGGCCAAGGTCAAATGTCATACTTCCAGATGCCTTAGATCCTAGTGCAAAAAACATAAACAAACAAGACAATATGCCTCCTTCTATATCCAGAGCCTACTGTAATAGGCCCTGACAAAAGCAATTTAGCTGAAGTTCAAAATAAGACTTCAAACTAGCAATTATGAATATGTTCAAGAACCTTAATGAGGATGTAAATAAATCCTTTAATGAAGACCATGAAAACACAAATAAATGATTAAAAGAAATAATGACACCGGGCAGTGGTGGCACATGCCTTTAATCCCAGCACTTGGGAGGCAGAGGCAGGCGGATTTCTGAGTTTGAGGCCAGCCTGGTCTACAGAGTGAGTTCCAGGACAGCCAGGACTACATAGAGAAACCCTGTCTCGAAAAACAAAAAAACAAAAAAACAAACAAACAAAAAAAGAAATAATGAAAATAATGTAATAACGAAAGTAGAATTCAACAAAGAAAGAAAATTCCTAAAGAATAATCAAACTGAAAGAAAAAGCTCAGAAAGCCAATCAAAACCACAGGCAGTGTGTTTTACTGAAAAAGTAAAAGATGTGGAAGAGAGAATTTCTGGTCTTGAAGACAAGGTTAGAAAAAATTCATAGTTCAGTCAAATTAAATGTTATATATTTTCTTAAAAATCAGGCACAAAACTTCCAGAAAATATGTGACACTATGCACACTAGATGGTTTTATATCAACTTGACACAATCTAGAGTCATCAGAGAAGAAGGCACCTCAATTGAGAACATGCCTTCATATGATGCTGATGTAAGGTATTTTTCTTAATTTGTGATGAGTGGGAGAAAGCCTAGCCCATTGTGGGTGGTGCTTTACCTGGGCTGGTGGTCCTGGGTTCAATAAGAATGCAGGCTAAGCAAGCAATATGGAACAAGCCAGTAAGCAGTACCCTATCAAGGCCTCTGCACCAGCTCCTGCTTTCCAGTTTCAGCCTCACTTGAGTTTCTGTCCTGACTTCCTCCAGTGAAGAATTATGAACTGGAAGTATAAGCCATTTCCTCCCCAACTTGCTTTTAGCTTTGACATTTCATTGGAGCAATAGAAACCCTACCAAACCTATAAATAAAAGAAAAAAGGAGAAAAGGAAAAAAAACCAAAATAAAGGGCACAAACAATATTAAAAAGAAGAAAAAAATGCAGGAGAAAAATTTCTCAACCTAAAGAAAGAGATGTCTATCAAGGTATAGAATATAATATGTATAGGACCAGAGAGATAAAAGGTCTCCACAATTGATAATAAAAACTCTAAATGTGTATAACAAAATAATAATAATAATAAATCACAAAGAAAATAAGACCAAGCCCTATATAAAAGCAGGCCAATTAAAATAACATTGACTTTTTAAAGAAGATTCTGAAAGACAGAAGGGCCTACACAGATGTTCTACAAACTCTTAAAGACCATAGATGTCCTACAAAACTACCATATCCAATAAAATTTTCAATGACAATCATCAAAGACATAAAAATATTTTATAATATAAACAAATGAAAACAATTTCTGTCCTCAAATACAATTCTACAAAAAGAACTAGAAGAAAAATTTCAGTCTGAAGAGATGGCTAACTACACCCAAGAGAAGACAAAGAATTGATAATCCCAGAACAGTTCATTAAAAGAGGTGTGGGAGGGGCACCCCAACACAGGAAAACTAACAGAAATTAATAAATCAAAAACAGAAACAGCAGAAAAAATAGAAATTCATGGAAGCTGAACAAATCACTGCTGAATAAAAATTTGGTCAAAACAGAAATCAAGAAGGAATATAAAAACTTTGTAGAATCAAATGAAAATGAAATCACACCATATCTAGACTTATAGGACCCAATGAATGCAAGTTCATAGCATTAAGTGCCTACATGATGAAGGTAAGAAACATCTCACATTAATAACTTAATGACAAGCTAGCAACTTCTAGGAATAATACTCAAAAACAGTAAGTGAAAAGAAATAATTAAATCCAGAGCTAAAATCAATGCAATAGAAACAAAAAAAAAAAAAAAAATTACCAAGAATCTTTGAAACAAAGTGTTTTTTGTTTATTTGTCTGTTTAAAAAAATGAAGATTGGCAAACCTTTTGTCAAATAACCCAAAAGATACAGTAAGAAGATATAAACCAATAATATTAGAGATGAAAGAGAGATATTGGGCTTCTGGTCAGGGCCTGAGCACTGAGCAGATCACGGGCGGCAGCTCTGCCCCCAATCTCATAAAACCCAGAGGAAGCAGGGCTCCCAGGAGCAATCTTAGGATAACCCCAGCAGTATCATAGGTAAGGAGACAGCAACACTTGCCCCAAACAGGGAGTAACTGAGACCCATTGGGACCCAGAAATTCACTCCTGTCCTGGAACACTGGTTTCTTCTGATCTGTGCCTGAGCACTGAGCAGATCTTGGGCCTCAGCTCTAACCACAGCAGCAGAATTCACCCACTAACAGTTCTGACACAACCAAGATAATAGGAAAGACAGGCTCCAGTCAGAAACAGGGCAGGGAGCACCAAGGAGCTCCAGATGGCGAAAGGCAAGCACAAAAACATTAGCATCAGCAACCCAGGGTACTTGCATCATCAGAACCTAGTTCTCCCACATTAGAAAGTCCTGAACTCCCCATATCACCAGGAAAGCAAGAGTCAGATCTAAAATCAATTCTAATGATGATAATAGAAGACTTTAAGAAGAACATAAATACCACTCTCAAAGAAATTGAGGAGAAGACAGCTAAACAGGTAGAAGCCCTTAAAGAGGAAACACAAAAATCCCTTAAAGAATTACAAGAAAACACAACCAAACAGGTGAAAAAATTGAACAAAACCATCCAGGACATAAAAATGGAAGTAGAAACAATAAAGAAATCACAAAGGGAGACTACCCTGGAGATAGAAAACCTAGGAAAGAAATCAGGAGTCATAGATGTAAGCATCACCAACAAAATACAAGAGAAAGAAGAGAGAATCTCAGGTGCAGAAGATACCATAGAAAATATTGACACAACTATCAAAGAAAATGCAAAAGTTCTTAACATCTTTTAAAACATCTAGGAAATCCAAGACACAATGAGAAGACCAAACCTAAGGATAATAGGTATAGAAGACAGTGAAGATTCCCAACTTAAAAGGCCAATAAATATCTTCAACAAAATTACATAAGAAAATTTCCCTAACCTAAAGAACAAGATGCGCATAAACATACAAGAAGCCTACAGAACTCCAAATAGACTAGACCAGAAAAGAAATACCTCCCATCACATAATAATCAAAACACCAAATGCACAAAACTAAGAAAGAATTTTAAAAGCAGTAAAGGAAAAAGGCGAAGTAACATATAAAGGCAGACCTATTAGAATTGCACCAGACTTCTTACCAGATACTATAAAAGCCAGAAGATCCTGGAGTGATGTTCCTAAGAGAACACAAATAGCAGCCCAGGCTACTATACCCAGCAAAAGTCTCAATTACCATATATAAGGAAACCAAGATATTCCACAACAAAACCAAATTTACACAATATCTTTCCACAAACCCAGCACTACAAAGGATAACAGCAGGAAAAGCCCCAATACAAGAAGGAAAATTATACCCTAGAAAAAGCAAGAAAGTAATCTTCCAACAAACCCAAAAGAAGATAACCACACAAACAATGCCTCCGCTAGTAACAAAAATAACAAGAAGCAACAATCATTTTTTTCCTTAATATCTCTTAACATCAATGGACTCAATTACCCAATAAAAAGACATAGGCTAACAGACTGGATACATAAACAGGACCCAGCATCTTGCTGCATACAAAAAACTCACCTCAGTGACAATGACAGACACTACCTTAGAGTCAAAGGCTGGAAAACAATTTTTCAAAGAAATGGTGCTAAGAAACAAGCTGCAGTAGCCATTCTAATATCGAATAAAATTGACTTTCAACTTAAAGCTATCAAAAAGGAGAAGGAAGAACACTTCATACTCTACAGAGAAAAAGTCAGCCAACATGAACTCTCAATTCTGAACATCTATGCACCAAATGCAAGAGCACCCACATTCATAAAAGAAAACTTACTAAAGCTCAAAGCACACATTGCTTCTCACACAAAAATAGTGGGAGATTTCAATATCCCACTCTTAGCAATGGACATATCATGGAATCTCTAAACAGAGGTACAGTGAAACTAACAGAAGTTATGAACGAAATGGATTTAACAGATATCTATAGAACATTTCACACTAAAACAAAAGAATACAACCTTTTCTCAGCACTTTATGGTACCTTTTCCAAAATAGACCACATAATTGGTCACAAAATAGGCCTCAACAGATACAAAAAAATGAAATAATTTCATGCATCCTATCAGATCACCATGAACTAAGGCTGGTCTTCAATAACGACAAACACAATGGAAAGCCCACATTCACATGGAAACTGAGCAACACTCTACTCGATGATAATATGGTCAGGTAAGAAATAAAGAAAGAAATTAAAGACTTCTTAGAATTTAATGAAAATGAAGACATATCATACCAAAACCTATGGCACAAAATGAAAAAAAGTGCTAAGAGGAAAACTCATAGCTCTAAATGCTTACAAAAAGAAACTGGAGAGAGCACACACTAGCAGCTTGACAATACACCTGAAAGCTCTAGAACAAAAAGAAGCAAATACACCCAAGAGGAATAGACAACTGGAAATAATCAAACTCAGGGCTGAAGTCAACTGAGTAGAAACAAACAAACAAACAAAAACAATACAAAGAATAAATAAAACCAGGAGCTGGTTCCTTGAGAAAATCAACAAGATAGATAAACCCTTAGCCAGATTAACCAGAGGACACAGAGACAGTATCCAAATTAATAAAATCAGAACTGAAAAAAGTGACATAACAACAGAAACTGAGTAAATTCAAAATATTATCAGATCCTACTATAAAAGCCTATGGTCAACAAAACTGGAAAATCTGGATGAAATGAACAATTTTCTAGACAAATACCAGCCACCAATGTTAAAGCAGGAGCAGATAAACCATCTAAACAGAATCATAACCCCCCCCAAATAGAAGCAGTCATTAAAAGTCTTCCCACCAAAAAAAAAAAAAAGTCCAAGACCAGATGGTTTTAGTGCAAAGTTTTATCAGATCTTCCAAGAAGACTTAATACTAATTCTCTATAAACTGCTTCCACAAAATAGAAACAGAAGGAACACTACCCAATTTATTCTATGAAGCCACAATTACTCTCATACCTAAACCACACAAAGACCCAACACAGAAAGAGAACTTCAGACCAATATTTCTTATGAATATCAATGCAAAAATACTCAGTAAAATTCTTGCAAACCAAATCCAAGAACAAATTAAAACAATTATTCATCATGATCAAGTAGGCTTTATCCCAGGAATTCAGGGTTGGTTCAATATACAATGTAAGTCACTATATAAACAAACTCAAAGAAAAAAAAACATGATCATATCACTAGATGCTGAGAAAGCATTTGACAAAATTCAACATCTCTTCATGATAAAAGTCTTGGAAAGAGCAGGAATCCAAGGCCCATACCTAAACATAGTAAAAGCAATATACAGAAAACCAGTAGCCAACATCAAACTAAATGGAGAGAAACTTGAAGCAATCCCACTAAAATCAGGGATTAGACACTGCCCACTCTCCCCCTACCTAGCCAGAGCAATTAGGCAACGAAAGATCAAAGGGATACAAACTAGAAAGGAAGAAGTCAAAATTTCACTATTTGCAGATGATATGATAGTATATATAGTTAATTGACCCCAGAACAAAAAAGTAATTCCAGGTAGAAATCTAAATCATAGGCTACAACAAAGAAGTAATCTAAGGCAGGAATCTAAATATTAGGCTAGAACAAAGAAGAAATTTCCGACAGGAATCAAAATTTTAGGCTAGAACAAGGAAGTAGGCATCAGACATGAAAATGACCTTGGGCTAGGATGGGGAAGTAGGCTCAGATACTTAGGTCATCTTGATAAGCCTTTAGAAACAGTGATCACTGAAGTGTTCACATAACTGGGTATAATGCCTTGCTTTTTCTTTGACTATTTTTGTTTATTGTATTGTGTGTTCCTTGACTCTTTGCATCTATTGTATTGCTAGACCCTCAACCTAGAACTGACCTTAATATATGCATGTAATCAAAATGGTATAAAAGCATAAAGGAAGAGGGGGTATAGGATAGGGGGTTCTAGGAAGGGAAAATGGGAAAATGGGATGACATCTGTATTGTAAATAAATAGAATATACAATAAAAGAAGAAAGGGAGACATTGCAACAGACAGCAAGGGAATTCAGAGAATCATAACATCATATGTTAAAAATCCCATATTCCACTAAACTGGAAAACCTAAAACAAATGGATGAATTTCTTCATGTATAGAACCTACCAAAGTAAATATAGATGAAATAATCAATCTAAACAGACCTGCAGTCCCTACTGAAATAGCAACCATAATTAAAAACCCCCAACAAAAAAAGAGCTAAGGACAGGTGAATTTGGTGCAGAATTCTACCAAACTTTTGAAGAAGAAATAACAATAACATTGCTTAAATTGTTCTGCATGATAGACAGTAGAGGAATATTTCCCAATTGGTCTTATGAACATGGTTATCTATTAACCATTATACAGAAAGCACAAAAAGACTCAACTCAAAAACAAAATTACAGACCAATATCGTTGATAAATATAAATGCAAAAATTCTCAGTAAAGCACTTGCAAACAGAATTCAAGAACATATCAAAGGGATTACCAATAATAATCAAGTTGGATTCATCCCAGAGGCTCAAGAATGATTCAATATACATAAATCAATAAGCATAATCTACCACATAAAAAGATTAAAAGGCAAAAACCACATGAATATCTGATTAGATGTAGAAAAAGCTTTTGACAAAGTCCAACATCCCACATTATAAAATCCATGGAGAAACTAGAACACAAGACACATATCACAACATAGCAAAGGCAATTTATAAGAAGCCCAGAGACAACATCATCCAGCATAAAAAGAAATTCAAAACATTTCTACCAAAATCAGGAAAAAGACAAAGATACCCACTTTCTCTATACCATTCAATACAGTACTTGAATTCTTAGCCACAGCAACAAGGCAACTGAAGAATATCAAGGAAACATGAATAGAAAAGAAGGCAAAGTACCCTCACTTACAGATGATGTGATCTATACAAGAAGACCCTAATGATTCCACAGGGAAGCTTCTAGAGCTTATCAATACCTTTAGCAAGGTAGCATCATAATATTTACTAGGTAAACTATAAACTTTAAAACACTGAAGAAAAAATGGAAGAAGAAACAAGAAGATGAAGTTGCTCCATGCTCATGGATTGATAAAATTAGTATGGTGAAAGTGGCCATACTATCAAAAAAAATCCTCATATTCAATGAAATCCTCATCAAAATTCCTATACAATTATATGCTGGAATTAAAAAAACAACATTAAACTTCTAACAGAAATTAATATATATATATTAATTAATATATATTAATATTAATATATATAATATTAATATATATTAATTAATATATATTAATATATATATCAAACAGAATAGCTAAAGAGTTCTAATTATTTAAGTAATAAAAGAACTACTGAAGGTATTACCATCCATATTTCAAGTTGTACTATAGAGATATAATAATAAAATTAGCATGATATTGGCATAAAAGCAGACACACTGATCAGTGGAATTAAATTAAAGACCAAGACACAGTTAAATTTATCTATATACACCTGATAATTGAAAAAGAAGCCAAATATTCAAAATCTAGTATTTTCAACAAATAGTTCTAGTCAAACTGGGTGACTCTTAGTAAAAAAGGAAAATAGATTCAGATTTATTAATCTGTGCAAAACTCAAATCTAAATGGATCAAGGGCCCCAACCTAGGGCCAGACACCCTAATTAATAAGAAAGTATGGAATCAAATTGGACTCAGTGGCATAAATAAAGACACTGATAGCATGGACATCAGAAGTCAAAATTAATGAATGGGACCTCATGAAGCTGAAAAGCTCTGAACAACAAAGCACACTATTGGTCAAGGAAAGTTACAATCTTCAGAATGGGAAAAAAAACTTTACCACATGTACATCTGACAGAGGGTTAGTATCTAGAATACTCAAAGGAGCGGGGGCGGTAGAAATCAACATCAAGGAAATAAGCAACCAACTCAATCCAAAATATGGTGTAGACTAAACAGAGCAGGAAACACAGATAGCTGAGAAACACCTTTAAACTGTTCAACATCCTTAGCCATCATGAAAAGGCAAATTAAAACTACTTTGAGATCTTTACCCAGTCAGAATGGCTAAGATTAAAAAGAAAGTGATAGCACGAGCTGGCACAGATGCAGGGAAAGGAAAACACTTTTTCATTGTAATGGACTAAGAACTTGTACACAACTATGGAAACCAGTTTTCTAAAGAAATTGAGTTTCCTAAAGAAAATGAAGAAGAAAGAGAAAAAGAAAGAAAGAAAGAAAGAAAGAAAGAAAGAAAGAAAGAAAGAAAGAAAGAAGAAAAGAAGGAGGGAGGAAGAGAAAGAAAGAGAGAGAAAGAGAAGGAAGAGGAGGAAGAGGAGGAAGAGGAGGAGGAGGAGGGAAGGAAGGAAGGAAGGAAGGAAGGGAGGAAGGAAGGAAGGAAGGAAAGAAGGAAGGAAAGAGACAATTAGAAACAGATCTATCAAAAGATGTACCAAGGATTTCATGTAGTAAGAGAGCCAAGGACTCTTCATCTTACTACAGAGATACTTTCTTATTCATATTCATTGTTCCTCTGTTCTTCACAGCGAAAGATTGTAAACAGCATGGATGTCTACTGAAAGATGAATTGATAATGAAAATATGGTATGTTTACACAATGGAATATCATTCATCTGCTAAGAAAAAAATTAATTATAAAATTACATGTAAGTAGATGGAGCTGGAAACAACCATCCTGAGTGAGGTAATCCCAGACCCCAAAAGACAAATATTGCATATTTTCTTTTATATGTAGATGTTAACTTTAGATATTTGTGATTCAATTAGGATAATCAAAGAAGTGAGTAGCTAGTAAAGGACCAGGAAGGGAGAAGGGTATTTTCTTCCATGGAAGAATAAATAGAATATAGTGTTATAGAGATAGGAGAGGAACTGGAATAGGCTGATTAAATGAGGAGAAAATATGAGAGGGCAGAGTAAAGGAAATTAACACTATAGGATATTTTTTTTTGGAAAAATCCATACAGAAATCCATCACTGCAGAAGCTTCCTAATATAGTAAAATATTCTAAAATATTCTAAAAATATTCTAAAGAAACCTAAATGGAGTCATCATATAACAGGGACACAATATAACCAAATAAAACTTCCAGGGCAAGGAATGAGTTACATCTTGTGAAGTTATTGGCCAAAAGAATCCCATAGAGTATCTCCTCCCAAATCACAGACCATTGGCAAATCTATGGTTTTTCATTAGGCTCAAATATTTGAATACTTGGTGTCAAATTGGTGGAACCATTTGGGAAGGTTCAGAAGATGAGGCTTTGTTTGAGGAGATGTGTCACTGGGAGTGAGCTTTGAGGTTTTAAAAGCTCACCTCATTCCCAGTTAGCTCATTCTCCCTCGTGGTTGTATTTCAATATGTGAGCCATCAGCTACTGCCTGCCTGCCTGCTGCCATACTCTCTTTCATAATGGTCGTAAAAAATACTAAAGTATTTACCAAGCAACCTCTCAAATCATAACCTCCAAATTTAACACTTTCTGTTGTAAGTTACATTGGGCATAGTGTTTTATCACAGAAATAGATAATAATAAGAAAGTTCCCCTCTACAACCTCACAATAAGGCCCTATTACTGAAGGTACCACTTACTTATATCACTGAACTCATAGAAATTTAGCTCATGCCCAGCTAAGAGCTTTATCCCGACTGATTAACATTTGTGGTGCTGGAAGGTGCTTTGTATGTTAGTGGAAGAGAAAAAGAATCATTGATATCATTCAATTACAAATGCTGCAAACTACAGCACCAACCTACCTGCAAGGTATACTGGTGTAACAGTGACCCAAATGTCATGGGATTAATCAAGCACTTTTTGAATAGATTTAAGACCCATGAGATGGAATTCACTCTTGATACTACTAAACTGGCCGAGGACACAAGTCTAGATAAGGCCTAAGGAGAAACCACTATTATTATTCTGCTAAAGTAAAATAGCAGTAAAATGACAACCAATTACATATTGCTATACCTACAGAATAGTTCGTCACCCAGACTGTGGTACCATGAAAGGGTGGCTTGGTTTCTGGTAGAGCACTGGCTAGTGATAACCAGAGACCCAACAGATGTCCATGCCTGTGAGGGAAGGCAATATATCTCACCACGCTTCCAGACTCTAGGCCCCTGACATGCAGGAAAGACCTCCATTGACCTTTCAGTCATGTAGGGCAATGTCCCTATCAGCCCCTCCACAGGTAGAGGGAGTAACTACAGGCCTCAGGACCTCAAGATATCTACATACTAAGGAGATACCTAAAAGCGAAAGGGTGTAACCAATTAAGTATTCCTTCCCAGACCCTCCTTCCTCCTCCCTCCATATTTAAGTCAGGCCCGTCCTGACCTACAGGGGGAGGGTGGGGGAGGGAGTGCAGCCACATTCATCTACCATCTTCCATGATAATAAAGCTTGTAAAACCATGAACTTCCTCGTGTCTTTGAGGACCTGCCATGGGAAACCGTGGAGAAGGCCTTTAACTAATGAATCTCCACCTAATCTCCTACCTGAGGACTTCTCTATGTTCCCACCATGGAGGCTGCCAATTCAACCAAGCTAGTCAAGGCAGTCACAACCTAGCCAAGCAAATGCCATACCAAGAGTTTCAACCCACATGGTGCTGTCAGGCTTCCCTCCCCCTCGTTCCTCTCCGCTGCGGGCTGGTTCAGCCCCTACATTCCCAGTCTCAACTCTTCCTTGGCTACCAGCATCGACTGGTTGCCCAGGAGTCTGAGACCAGTTGATCCCCACATGCCTTCTTGTCCAGGGGTTCCTACTCAAAAGCCCTGCCACAGAGGGACCTCAGACTGAGATCTCCCAACTCCCAGGCAGAGCCCTGCAGCAAACGCCCGGCACTGAGTGAAAGAAACTCAGTCAAATTCCCATGCTTCTGCTTCCTGGAGCCGTGCCTCCCTGACCCACCCGGGTTGAAAGACACATGGGAACCACAACACAGCCCAACAGGATCCATGCCCACACACACATGAGCTAACCACTCCACGCCAGACCTCATCAAGGAAGTGTGGTTGTGGTGGTGGTAGTGGTGGTACAATAGATGGTAGTTAACCGAGACCCCAATAACTTGACAATGGGTAGAGACTAAGAGACTTTGAAACCTTCAACCCTAAATGGAATCTTTTCATCAGACTCCTTCTTTCAAGGCTAAGGGAGAAAAAGAAGGTAAAATGAATGTAAGGCCCAGAAGTGATAGATAACTCCAGGGGAATAGCATCTGATACATATATGAAATCATGGAGAATTTAATAGCACTAATAAGACTTGTACAAGTTCAAAGCAGGGAGGAAAAATCTAATCATGAAGAAGAGGAAGTGGACACAAAGTCCCGCCCCTTGTCAAGAACCTATTTGCAATTCATACTTGATAGTAACAGGAGTATCAGTTTTCTCCAGTGGGGGGCCACTGGGAATATCAAGGACATTCTTGGGCAGGATTCATTCCCAGGGATAGTTACATACTCAGCCAATGATAAACAAATTTCTGGGGTTTTGTGCTTTTTGGTTTGGTTTGGTTTTGATTTTTGTTTTGTTTTGTTGTGTTGTGTTATGTTTTGCCCCATTGGGTTTTTTGTTTAATATTTGTTTTCTGTTTATTGGTTTAGTTTTGGTTTTTATTTTTGTTTGTTTGGGTTTTTTGTTTTGTTTTGTTTCTTTTTGAGAGAGCTAGAAAAAGAAATTTTGGTGGATAGGAAGGCGGTGAAGATCTTATAGGACTTGGGGGATTAAGAGTAGTTGGAGGATGGTAATAAAAGCACAAGCATGCTTTGAAATAAAATAATTTTATAACTTTTCAACACTTTAGATATAAATAATTGGTGAATAAGAAACCAGGAAAGTGGAACAAATATTATTTCATCAATGTACACTGAATACCTAAGTGTACATTTAAAAATGCTACCAGGTACTAGTACATGGATTGTACTGGGAATATAGAATCTACTACTTGCAATCAAAAGCAGAAATCTAAGTACTTCTGCTCACTCCATCGTTTCATTGGGGTCACCTTAGTGACATAGTGTTTAGTGGTCTGCTGTGTTTTCTCTTGTGTGGCAACGTAAAGATCTCACTCCTTCCTTGAGGAGGTCAGATACAGCACTATGGTAGGCCAGGTAATGAAGGGCACACATTTAAGCATGGGAAAGGGGTATATAATGAATCTGAAACAGAAAAGGATATTCTCACACAAATTTTCAATTCCATCATGAACTGTTAAGACTCTTTATCTTTTGGTAAGGAAGGCCCAACTCAAATTCTTATACAATAAGAAGGAGTTGAAAGTTTCACATATTGGATTGTCTTCCACCAAAAAACAACTGTTTCTCAGTATCCACAGAGGACAGGTTCAAAAACTCTGTTATACCATTCCTTCCACAGACACCAAAATCCATACATGCTCAAATTCCTTTTATTAAAAATGGCCTAGTATCTCTATAAAAACAACACACATTCTCATACCCATTCAATTATCTCTAGATTACTTATAACGCCTAATGCAGTCCCAGTGGCATATAAATACATACATTGCATTGTTCAAGAAATATTAGCAATTAGAATTATACAAATTTTCAGTATATATACAAATTTTCTGAGTATTTTCACCCCATAGTTGACTAAATCTATAAATACCAAACCTACACATGAGGAAGGCTATTCATGCCTAATTTGAATGACCTACTTTTCCTACAGAGACAAAAAGTTTTAAAGATATACTTTCAGCATAATTTGTCAATCACTACAAAGTGAAAAATCTTTAAGCAAGCATATTGAAAGAATAGGTCTTCATTCCAGAGAAAGACATTATCTCCTTAGTGGCTGTTCATCATATGAGCATCCTTGCAATGATAATCTAGAACAGAAAAGTGGCAACAGCAAGTCTTAATTATACAGAAGTGTGAAAGATCAGTGAAGAATTGTCTCCTCAGAAGTAAGAGTCACATGACACAAATGCTTAAGAAAAACAAAGAGAAACACGAAATATGAAAGAGAAAAGGTACAGTCACAGATGATAGATCAAAGAAGCACTGTGAAGATATGAAATAACTTGAGGGAGAAAAGGATTGTTTTGGCTCCTGGTTTGAGGTTACAGTGCTTTGTGGCCAGAAAGGTGTAGTGGCAGGAAAATGAAGCAGGTGGTCACAGAGCCTTATTTCTCCTTTTCAGTTGACATATTTCTCCTTATCATTCAGTCTGAGACTTCAACCAACGGGGTGGTGTCACACATGCCTACACGCAAGGTAGGGTTTTTCTCTTTACTTAAACATCTAGAGACATTTTCAAAGATGTTGTTTCCATGGTGATTCTGAACAAGTTAACACTGAAAAATTGACCATCACAATAGGATAGCATTTGAAGTAAGAAAAAGCAAAATCAGAGTTTAAGTATTATTTTAATTAAAACCTAAGTTATGGCCATAATTTTAATCCTCAAATAAGAATGAAATTATATCATTTTCTTTAAGGATCCAGCCACTAAATTGCTTGTACTCCACTGAGTTATCTCCAACCCACACTTACAGAACAGCACTAATGAAACTCAGTAGATCACAGAAACTAGTTCTAAACGTATAAGGGGAACTAGTTAATAAAGATGGTGTCTTTGGGAGTGCATATATATGAGAGATTGACAAAAATCTAATAAATATACAAATAAAATTAATGAACAAGAATGGAAAGGGAGACCGAAAGGTTGAAATGGAGACAGACAGAGAGACTGGGAGAGCAAGAGCGTAAAGGGGACAGACATTGAAAGCTGCAAGACATGCCAAGAAAAACTCCCATACTTTTTTTTATCATGACATATAGCTTTTTAGTTTCCTCCTATATTTCTTTTTTTTTAAAGAACATTATCTTTAATCTTTTTTTACAGTCCACTTGTTATCCCCCTCCTTGTCTGCCCTTCTACAGTTCCTCATCTCATTCCTCCTCTACCCTGTCTCCAAGACGATATCTCCATCCCACCCTCCATCCTACCAGGCCTCCCCACTCCCTGGGGTCTCAAGTCTCTTGTGAATTAGGTGTATTTTCTCTCACTGAGTCCAGACCAGGCAGTCCTCTGCTGTATGGGTGTTGGGGACCTCATATCAGTTGGTGTATACTGCCTGGTTGGTGGCTCAGTGTCTGACATATTTTAGGGCTCCAGGTTAGTTGAGACTGCTGGTCTTCCTATGGGGTCACCTTCCTCTTTAGCTTCTTTTAGTCTTTTCCTAATTAAACCACAGGGATCCCTTCCTTCTGTCCATTGGTAGGGTATGTATCTGCATTAGTCTCAGTCAGCTTCTTGTTGCGTCTCTCAGAGGGCAGCCATTCCAGGTTCCTGTCTGTAAGTACACCATAGCATCAGTAGTAATGTCAGGCCTTGGAGCCTCCCCTTGAGATGGATCTTGTGTCTATCACTGGAACTCCTTTCCCTCAGTCTCTTCTCCATTTTTGTCCCTGAAGTTCTTTTAGACAGGAACAATTCTGGGCCAGAGTTTTTGACTATGGGATGGCAGCCTCATCCTTCCACTTGATACCCTGTCTTTCTACAGTTGGTGGACTCTACAAGCTCCCTCTCCCCATTGTTGGACATTTCATCTAAGGTCCTTCCCTTTGAGTCCTTAGAGTCTCTCACCTCACAGGTCATGCTTCAGTACTTTTAACTGGAAATGTGACAGGATCTGCAGCTAACAACTGTGTCTTTTCAGAGTAGAAGAAGAAATAAAGACCAAGTAGGGGGTTATTTTCAATAGAAAAGACAAATGATTTTTGACTTTTATAATCCTTTAAATACTTTTTCTATTCATATTTATATGTTGTTATGTCTATAGCTATTTTTTTAAAAATCACATACTGTTTAAAGTATTTGGCCTTTACAATATTATAAGCATCATTGGACTTGATTAAACACACACAGAGACACAGTGTTGGAAGCTCATACATTCTTATCAAGTATTCTTTCACCAATCTACACTCACTCTCCCTTACATTAAGTTTTAATGTCCATATAACATTTCCACAATAAGCAATATAAGCTTATTCAACTATCCTATTGTGAGCAACATTTGAATTTTCAATATTTCAATAGATATTGATGTATAGACTAACACTGTAAATAATCTCTGTGCATACACATGAAAATTTCACTATGATTTTTCTAGGACTTGAATTTATGGGTGAGAGGGTAACTCAAATTCATGAATTTCATCATGTATTACTGCATTAAATGTAGCAACAATTCAAATTTCTTTGACCCCATGGCTGTTAGCCAGGGAGATTTGTATGAGTTACATATGACAGTGGCATGCTTTTCTCTCCAAGTTTGTTAGTGAGCATTCTTGTGATGTAACCATGTACCAGTTGCTTCTATTGTTTCAGATTATCAGAGGTAAAAGCTAAAAGATGGAATGACATGCTAAATTTGAATGTTAGCTTCACTTGGTAATTTGAAGTAGATCACAGGTTTGTCTATTCTATGTATTAGTAACATGCATAAAAATAGATAAAAGTTTTTGATTCAATCACCTATTGATCCATCCATCTTACAAAAATGTACACTTGATAGCCATGAAAAAGCTGTTCTGTGGCCTCAGGGATTATAAATTTAAAATAGCTTTTTGTCTTAATATCTGTTCTATTGCTGTGAAGAGAGAGTATGATAAAGGCAATTCATCAGAAAAAAAAAAAATGAGGGCTTGCTTATAGCTTCAGAAGGAAGCAACCAGGCATCCAGGCATAGTACTGGAGCTCTAAGAGAAAGAGAGAGAGAGAAAGAGAGTGAGAGAAAGAGAGTGAGAGGAGAGAGAGAGAGAGAGAGAGAGAGAGAGAGAGAGAGAGAGAGAGAGAGAGGCTTTAGAATCCTCAAAGACCCCTCAGTGTCTTAGCTAGGGTTTTAGGGCTGTGACCATGCCTCATGACTAAGTCAGTCTTCCTTCTGTTCCAGATCTTTTCTCACCTCATTGATTACATTCCTGACTATTGCACCCCAAAATTCTGCTGAAGTAGAAACACATACTTACAACCATTTACAATTATATATTGCCTTCACTCTTCCTAACTGTAGAGTACAAATGGCTGCAATAAATACATAGCTAAAAAGAAATTTATATATCCTATCACACCAATAAACAGGCCAAATGCTTTCAATGATCCTCAAAACAAGATCTTGGCTAAAGAAAAAACAAAAAACAAAGGCAGTTGGCCCGTCTCTGTAGTGTTTTCTAGCCAGTTGTTTGGCTCTCTTGGATAAAGGTGAGATCTGCTCTTTCTATGCTACCATTTGGTCATAGAAAGTGGGTATTCTACCTGTTCCTTGGTCAGTCAATCATAATAATATAGGACATTGACACTTACAACCCAGCCATACCCTGTGTTCATCATGTCTACCTTTCTTACTAGTGTGATCTCTCACTGTTGTTTCTGTAGTAAAACAGAAGATCACTTAGTTTTTATGTCTATTTCAAAAGTTAATCCTGACAAGCATACCTCTAAGATAGCACCTTCATGTATCCCTTTATTTGGTGCTAGCTATGTACAGATTAGAGGTAAATGATACACCATGACTTGCCAAAATGCCTTGAAGCCTTAGGAATGGATTTGAACAATAGATGCTACATAAAAATGACTACTGCTATTACTCTGCTTTTTTTTTTAAATCTATTTCTACATTCTCTCTAGCTCTAGTTTGTGTCATTCTACACTTTGGTTGGATAATTTTAGTGCCCACATATGAGAAACAAACATGTGGTGTTTTTTGTTACATGTGGCTTATTTAATCTGATATCCTCCAGTTTATGAGATCCCCCAGTTTTCCCCATTGTTATACAAATTATGTTCTGTGTGACTGAATAATATTCATATACATGTATGCATATATAATATATATTTATATAATACATTCCATTTTCTTTGTCCTGTTATCTAATAGCATTTAGATTGACTCTATACTTAGCTATTCTGTATAATACCATATTTAGATAGAAGCAATAACTTCTGATATTCCACAACACAGTGGGATAACTGTAGTTTACCATAATCTAGTTTGTATTTTGTGAAGATCTAAAAAAGAAATTTGAAAATGACAAACACAGGGACATTGTGAAAATTAAATTCCAATTACCTTCATTGGATCTGTGCACACTTCATGCATGTGCTGAAAATTAACACTAACAACCTTTAATATGTGCAATTCATATATTATTAGCTAATATATAAATAAGATGGTTACAGGTAAACAGAAGACATGCCCCCACATATCAAAGCATTTACCTAAATATTTAAATCCATATGAAAACTCTAGCAACTGAAATGTTTTATGCATCTCAGTGACTAAGTGAAATTCTGAACTTATACATGGGTTTTTGTGTGTGTGTGTGTGTGTGTGTGTGTGTGTGTGTGTGTTTGTGAAGCAGGTGTGGTTTTATGTATGTATAAATGTGTGTGGTGTATATGCATGTGGCACATGTGTATGTGTGTGATATGTGCTTGTATGTGTGATATGTGTGTATGTGTCTCTATATGTGTGCACGTATGTGTATGTGTGTGTTATGTGGTGCAGGTGTGTGTCTGTGTGTCTGTGTGTCTGTGTTATGTGCAGACTGCTTGCAAAGAAAATCTCTCCTAAAGTGTAAGCAGTTCTCTTGTTGCTCAAGACCTGTATTGATCGTGGCTATAGAGATAAATTCAACAAGCTGTGCAATGGGCATGTCAGGAGGTTGATGGTCTTATAGACCCTAACCCCACAATACTCTACACATCAGCATTCTTTTAGAAAGGGAAATAACACATCCTTCATGAAGAAACCAAGGTAGACAGTGAACTCTCTCCCTCATAATTTTTCTTACTAGTCTTTCAGATTTTATAATATGATATGCTCTGAACCTTTTAGTAAAATGAAGGTTTCTCATTTCAGCCTAACTGCTGCTAATCTATTCCAAATGTTAACAATGCAAGTAAGGTCTGGTAACCATCCCTGCACTGAGCTGATAATAGGAGTAGAACTGACCTCCATCTGGTTTGGTTCAGAGTAGAACTTGCAGCCTAATAGTGCAGAATTTGAGTTGGAAGTCCCTTGCATTTCATGAATGCCACAAAAAAGAATTTAAACAAACTGCGCTCCCCAATAGACATGAGTCCTTATTCATTCCTCTGTAGGTTTGCTAAATATGGAATATCATATTACTAATTTTAGCAAATTCTAGGGTACATAAACAGGCCAAAACCTCTTAACATAAATTATGCCAGAGCTATTTAATGATAATTTACATGGTGATGCCTTTTCAGAGTTATGACAGAAACACATTTTAGAAATAAAAAGCAAAATTTAAAATTATGTTTTTCTTTTATGCCTCTCTTCTCAATGCTGCTGTTGTAGATGTATAAAAAATGTGTTCTATTGCACCACATCATGCATAAATTAGAAAATCTTATTTATCTAGAACTACTAGTGATTTTTAAATGGGCTGTTGGTCAAGACTAGGAGTGTATCACCAGTCCTTTTCAATTACAAATAATTTCAGCAACAATCTAGATTTATACAAAGGAATCTTTCTTCTAATTATATTAAATTATAACCAGATTCAAACTTGTCTAAGAGTTTGGGCGCTCAGACCATGGATATTTAATAATCAGATCCATGTTCATCATAGTCTCATTGTATTGCCAATACTTTGAATTATGCCTGGCAGACAGTAAGCATCTCCTAAATGAATGAAGCCCGAGAGACCTATATGGAAATTAACAGAGCTTTGGACAACATTGTTCTACTTCTTGAAAGTTCTGCTCCTTATCCAGGGACATTTTTTTAAGTTAATCAGAGAATATAAAGTTTTTATAAGCCTGGATGGCCTAGGCCTTTACCAGTATAACATCTATACTGGCTTATCATCCCTATTTTCTGCAGATTAATTACTCAATTATTTATGTGTGTATTCCATCCCTAAACAAAAGCACCAATAGGGGAAATGGGCCTCTTTCACAAACTTATTTGCTGTATGTTGACACATGCACAAATACCTCGATTCCCTCTTTATTGCAAGAGAACAAAATTTGTATAGGTACTTCTATGTAAAAAGGAAAAGAGCCCAAGAGAAGGCACAAGAAACAGAGAGCCACTTGTTTATACACTCAGGAATCCCATAAAAACACTAAAATAGAAGCCTAGTATATATGCAAAGAATGTGATGCAGACCCTTGCAGGTCCCCTGTATGCTGCCTCAGTCTCTGTGAGTTCATACGTACTTCGATCATGTTGATTTACAAAGTATTGTTTTATTGGTGTCCTTCATCTCATCCCCTCTGGCTTTTATACTCTATCACTCTTCTCTTCCCTGAGTCTTGAGGGGAAAAATTTAATTTAGGGCTGAGCATTCCAAGGTATTGTTTTATTGGTGTCCTTCATCTCATCCCCTCTGGCTTTTATACTCTATCACTCTTCTCTTCCCTGAGTCTTGAGGGGAAAATTTTAATTTAGGGCTGAGCATTCCAAGGTCTCTCATTCTCTGCATAGTTTCTGGTTGAGTTTCTCTATTTGTTCTCATTTACTGCAAAAGAAAGCTTCTTTTGGTGATGGCTGAGTAAGGCATTGATCTATAGGTATAGCGGAATGTCATTAGGAATCATATTATTCCTACATATTTGGGTAGAACGGTTGTATTTAATTATCATGGTTAGTGGTAAGAGAGAACTGTGTTTTTTCATAGATATAAAGGTTTGAATATAAGGCTAAATTTGCAAGACTGAAATTTTAAATCATCAAACACAGGTTTCTGCATTTATTTTAAGGCAGATTCATGTTCAAAGGTACTAAGAGTGATATAAATTTATCAGCAAAGGCCTACAAATTTGATATTTTAAGGTCATCTGATTAATGATCTTTCCAGAATCCTCTGAGATTAGGCAGTTCTTTAACTTCATTTTTCTTCTATACCTTCTAGCTCATCTCTGTGCTGACCTCTCATCTTCTAGCCAAAAATCTAACATCTATGATGTCTGCTTTTCTTTTAACTGCATGCTTTTTCTGATGTGTATAATTAAGCAAGGTTGAGGTCAAGCATCAAACTTATTTCTCTGTTCTGTTTTCTTGCTTTTCTGTTTTCAAACTTCCTATCACATCATGTATCAGGAGCCTGTTGTGTATTTGCTTTGACATCTATTAAACCTAACTCTGCTGATGGGAGTGGTACCTCTGTAGCATATTATAACTTGTGCCAATAAATCCCCATGGTACCAGGAAAATTCTTTTGTACCGTGATGAAGGCACCTTCTAAGAGCCAAGAAAGGAAACACTACTCGGCATCTACACCTTAAGAGAAATTTCATGTACTTTGTTTTTCTTTTCTATCTGACAGCTCTGCACTTTTAGAAGTGAAGCAGAGTTGGGTCTGCTTAATGCTTGGAAAGAAGACAGACACACTCAACAGGGTAGGTTTTCACCCCACCCCACATCATGTTGACCTCACCTGTTCAGAACAGTGTGGTAGAAAGTCAATACAGATTCAAGAATGTTCTACACATTCTAAGCTCTTACTGTGCCCCAAATCTCAGGACAGATCTTTTAAAGACTCAATTCTTTGAGAGAAAAGATTTGAGTGGATGGTCGTCAGCTGACATTCATTCTAAAGCCAGGTTCAGAACTAAATGTTTCAGTCAGGATAGACGACAGAGGAGCTGGTTAGTCAACAAAAGGATGGACAGGGTATTAGGACTATCTTGTACCTCACTGGTACAAATTGGCATAATTATGTTCTAATTGTATTTTGAGAGAAAAGTTTCATTTTAACAGGAAGGGTGATATGTAGGAGGAGCTAAGGTGGGAGGAGTACTGAGAGGAAGAAAAGGAGTAAGAAGAGGAGAAGAAGAAGGAGAGGAGAAGCTAGGTGATGAAAGAGAGAAAGAAGGGGGAGACAGGGAGGCAGATGTTCATGTATCTCCACCAGTCAAAGATAGTGGTTATATCTAGGTTGGGTAGTGGGTTACACCTCTGATTGAACAATACCAAACTTATAAAGCCTATGATTAACATTTTTAAAAAAATGTATAAATGCAAAAAGGAAAAGGGGGTATGGGATAGGGGTTTTCTAAGGAGGGGAAGGGGGGAAAGGGGTGGCACCTGAAGTGTAAATAAAATAGCTAATAAAAAAATGCAAAAAAAAGATTCAATTCTAAAATTGAGTTTCATGATAAACTTCTACTTGTCCATAGTGTTTGGAAATGGACTAGAATGAGAAGTAATATCACTCTGCTTGAAAGGTAAATTTAAATATGTATAATATAATGTTAAAAATACCTCTGCTCTTCTCCAATGCTACTGATACAACATACACATCTCTGCTAAACACTCTTTTTCCTGCAGGACTCCCCAACTCAAGTGCAGCATTCTGCTTGAAGCCAAGTTACCACAACCTTACTAAATTGTCTTCTGGAACTCAAAAATGGGTACAAGCATAGGTTTCACAGTTGAATCTTTAAAATGTGTGTGTGCGCTGGCTTTTACCAGGTGACTATCCTGAGATTCCACTTCTTAGATTCTAATGATTTTGATTCCATTGAACTGTTTTCTTGTGAATTCTCTGGGTGAATTCAAAGTGTTAATGCAGTTCTTTATTATACAGAGTACTTTCTATACAACCTTCAGTTGTTTATTACAGAACAAGGCTGTAGAATATGTTTGTCTGGGCTTTGAGTTCTTTTCTATACTCAGGCTACTCCATCTTCCTAGCCTTTGAAAAATTTTTGCCTTCTTATTTTGAAAGGAAGTATGTGGCTTTTGGTCTATGTAAAAAGTAAAAGCATTTTAAAACATATGTTATCAAGAGATAAAAATCCAACAGTTCCAGCTTTCCTTTTGTATAATTTATTCCTTCAGATTCTTCCTCTTGAATTTTTAATTTAAAAAAAATTGCTTAGACTGAGGTACCATGAATAGATATATCTACACTTTAAAAAGAAAGTGAAACAACACTTTTCACAAGAGTCACAAATAATATAAAATATCTTGGTGTAACTCTAACCAAATAAGTGAAAGATCTTTATGATAAGAACTTCAAGTGTCTGAAGAAAGAAATCAAAACAGACCTTAGAAAATGCAGAGATCACTCATGCTCATGGAGTAGCAGGATTAACATAGTAAAACTGGCCATTGGACCTAAAGCAATCTACAGATTCAACGCAATCCCCATCAAAGTTCCAACACAATTTTTCAAAGATATGAAAAGAGCAATTCTCATTTTCATATGGAAAAACAAAAAACTCAAGATAGCAAAGCAGTTCTGAACAATAAAATAACTTCTGGAGAAATCTTGATCCCTGACGTCGAGCTACACTACAGAGCAATAGTGATAAATATCCCATGGTATTGGTACAGAGACAGACAGATAGATCAATGGAATAGAATTGAAGACCCAGAAATAAATTTATACACTTACAGACACTTGATCTTTGACAAAAGAGCCAATAATATACAATGGACAAAAGAAAGCATCTTCAATAAATGGTGCTGGCAGTCTGTATGTAGAAAAATGAAAATAGATCCATATTTGTCACTTTGTATAAAGATCAAGTCCAAGTGCATCAAAAACCTCAACATAAAACCATGTACACTAAATCTAATAGAAGAGAAAGAGCCTTGAACTCATTGGCACAAGGCGTGTGTGTGTGTGTGTGTGTGTGTGTGTGTGTGTGTGTGTGTGTGTGTGTTTTCCTAAACAAAACTTAGAGCTCATGCTTTAAGATCAAGAATTGATAAATGAGACCACATGGAACTGAAAAGATTCTGTAACGCAAAGGACATAGTCAATAGAACAAATGAGCAACCTATAAACTGGGGGAAAATATTTACTAACCCTTCATTCAATAGAAGGCTAATATCCAAAATATATAAAGAACTCAAGAAGTTAACCTCCAAAAAAACCAAACAACTCAATCAAAAAATGAGGTGTAGAACTAAACAGAGGATGCACAACAGAGGAATCTCAAATGGCTGAGAAGCATTTAAAGAAAGGTTTAAAGTCCTTAGTCATCAGAGAAATGCAAATCAAAATGATCCTGAGATTCCACTTTACACCAATCAGAATGGCTAAGATCAAGACCTTGGGTGGCAGCACATATTGATGAGGATGTGGAGAAAGAGAAACACTTCTCCATTGCTGGTGGGATTACAAACTGGTACAACCACTCTGGAAATTAATCTGGAGGCTCAGAAAATTGGAAATAGATATACCTGAAGACCCAGCTATGCCACTCTTGGGCATATACCTGAAAGATGCCCCACCATACCACAGGGGCACATGCTCCACTATGTTCATAGAAGCCTTATCTGTGACAGCCAGAAGCTCGAAACAACTCAGATGTCACACAATGAAAGAATGGATACAGAAAATGTGGTTCATTTATACAAAGAAATACTATTCAGTTATTAAGAGTGAGGATATAATGAGTTTTGTAGGCAAATGGATGGAGCTAGAAAACATCATCCTGAGTGAGGTAACTCAGACCCAAAAAGACATGCATGGTATGTACTCACAAACAAAGTAGATATTAGCCAAAAAAGTACAGAATACCTAGGATACAAGCCACGAAACTCAAGAAGGTTAACAAACAGAAGGGCTCAAGTGAAGATGCTTCAACCCCACTTGGAAGGGAGAAGAAAACAATCACAGCAGGCAGAGGGAGGAAGGGACCTGGGTGGGAGACAGGAGAGGGAGGATAAAGGGGAACATGATCAAATAGGGGGTGGTGAGAGAGGAGAGATGCCCTGAGGGCCAGCACACAGAATGAAAATATGCAAGCTAGGAAGTGAGGAGGGGGTCCTCTAGAAAGTGCCAGAGACCTGGGAAGTGAGAGACTTCCATGACTCAAAGTGAGGGACCTCAAGATGAAACGCCCAACAGTGGGGAGAGGGAACTCATAGAGTGCTCCTCTAGTAGAAAGACAAGGCATCAAGTAGAGAGTTGGGGTTGCCATTCCACAGTCAAAAACTCTGGCCCAGAATTGTTCCTGTCTAAAAGAACTGCAGGGACAAAAATGGAGAAGAGATTGAGAGAAAGGCAGTCCAAATTGGGATCCAACTTAAGGGAGGCTCCAAGGCCTGACACTATTACTGCTTCCATGTGTGCTTATAACAGGAGCCTAGCATGGCTGCCTTCTGAGAGGCCCAACAAGCAGCTGACTGACACTGATGCAGATATTTACACCCAACCAATGGACAGAAAGCAGGGACCCCTGTGGTTGAATTAGGAAAAGGATGGAAGAAGTTGTGGAGGAGGGCAATTCCATAGGAAGACCTCAACTAACCAACTACCTGGGATCCCTGAAATCTCTCAGACACTGAGCCACCAACCAGGCAATATATAGGACCTGGTCCAATGTCCCCACCACCACCCCCACACACATATGCAACAGAGAACTGCCTGGTCTGGCCTCAGTGGGAGAAGAGGTGACTAATCCTTGAGAGACTTGAGGCCCTAGGAAGTGGGAAGGTCTGGTGGGAGGGGGTGTGTGTGGAAGGGGAACATTCTTTTGAAGACAAGGGGAGGAGGAATGGGGTGAGGAAGGGGGTAGTGGCAATGAATGGACTGTAAAAAAGTAAAAGTAATTTAAAAAAGGATTTACTGAGGAGAGGGCTTGCCATGTAAGCATGAAGAGCTGCTTACATGCATATGTTCAGATACCCAGAAACAATGTAAAAAAAAAAAAAAAAAAGCTGAGTGTAGTATCTGACTCATAATCTTGACACTGGAGAAGAAGACATCCTAAAGCTTGCTGGCCTACTAGTCTAGCTGAATTGGGAAGGGAGTGCTAGGTTGTTAGAAATCTTAGCTTAATAACAGAGGTGAAGAGTAATTGAGGAAGCCATGTAACATCAACCTCAAGCCTCCATACAAGTTCCCACATGTGTCAACATGCCAGTATACCCATGATACACACACACACAGACACACACACACAGACACACACACACAGACACACACACACACACACACAGAGAGAGAGAGAGAGAGAGAGAGAGAGAGAGAGAGAGAGAGAGAAAGCAGAGACATTATCTTATATTCCCAGTCTACAAAATAATCCAGATTTTATTTTATAATTTGTTCTTAAGAATTAAAGATCTGAGAAGCAGAAGGCAACATTTAGTATGGTAATGAACTGCCTCCTTGCCTCATTTCCAAATGCAAGCCTCTTGTGGAACAGTTGTGTCTAACTTCTTCCCACCTCTTACATATGAGCCAGTCTCTTGTTTTTCCAATGGATATTTTCATCCAGGGTTCCACTGCAGTGTTGTTAATATCGTTCATTTCCTTGCTAAAAAGATTTAGCAATTTTGTTGAGCCTCAGTGATATTTAAAGTCTTATATATAACTGTGTGCTAAGTAGATAAAGTAATGTCATCATTTATAGATGTGCCAAAAATAAAAGGTGCTCTTTGTTTTCTTGGTTTCATGCTAAGCTATTTGACAGTGTTATGAATCAAGACAAATCTGAATATTCCCAAATAGAAATTCTAAGAGTTAGTTTCCTATTAAATACTGTCAAGGTGCTATTCTCACAAAAAAGAAACATCATCTTCAACATGTGTATTCCTTGCATTAACTGGATTTTTTAAAAAAATGTTTCACATACCTTTCTGAAAGAACATTTCCAGATGCCATAAGATCCAAATTCTGGAGCATTTAGCATAGAAAAGTATCTGTAGATTTGAAATGAGCATCTTTATCAGAATCTATGAATCAAAAAATGAAAAACAATAAATATAACTATATGCATGCAAAATAAACTATAAGCTATGCATGCAAAATAAAATATAAATATATTTTTGTTGTTCTTCAAGTCTTTCTATATATTGAGAATTTTCAAATTCCCTAAAACATGTACAAGTAAGGACTACAAGGAAGAAAAATTTTTACAAATGGCGGGGTATCATAAGATCTAAATATTGAAAACAAGGTTTCATTTGATGGAAAATCAGGGTGCTAACAAAGAATGTAGGCCACTACTATGAAAAGTCTAGATCCTAGTTTAATAAATAACGTTTTAGCATCTTAAAAAAAACCTTCTAGGAATTGTATCACATATTAAGGTAGCATGTATGGTGATTTCCTTACCATAATGGCAAAGTTGAAAACTTGTGGAAAGACCTTCGGGCTCACACACACTAAGCTATTTTTTATATGGGACTACATTTGATCTGCACCACAGTGAGTACTATAAACTACAGACAGGCTTTGGGATTTCCCCCTACAATATGACTCCTAGAAGAACTCTGTGCAGAAGAGAAACACAAGCTCAGTTAAGAGCTTATTAGGCATTATTCGTTGTCCATCCTAAGAACAAAACTAACAAAAAAATAGCAATATCCAAACCCATCTTAAGTTCTCAGTCTTCCTCACTGAGTTCATGCCAACAAGTGCTGAACACACAGTACATAGGATCTCTTCACATTTGATGACTGGAAAGTAAACTGTGGAACTGAAGTTCTCCAAGGTAGACACAACAGAAAAGCCACTGTCTCTGTACACTCAAAGGATTTTTAAAACACAAATGTATCCAAGCTTACTGTGCTAACAAGACTTTTCTTCACCATGATATAATACCCAACACAAACAACTCAAAGGAAAGTGATTATTTTGGCTCCCAGTTGCAGATGTCTCTATTCACAGTCTCTGACTCATTTCTCTGCTGCTTTACTGAAATAGTACATCATGGCAGAAGGGCACAGTGCAGGAAAACTTCTCACCCCTTGACAGCCCAGGAACCAAAAGAATACCCTATGCCAGTGACTTCCTTCTTCCCACTTTATTCCATATGGGTTCCCACCCTATTAGATAGTGTCATTCAAGGTACCCCCTCCACCACCTCAGACAATACTTTCCAGAAACTGATGTGCAAACACACAGAGATGAACTTTTCTAATCTCTCAACCCAGTCCAGTTGACACAAAGGCATCATAAGTCAACTTGACATTCAAAAACATGTTCTGCTGCCAAAGTCCTTAGTCCATCTCATAATGTACTAAGTTAATCTTCAAGAGTATCTAGGATCATAACAATTCCATTATTGTTCAAAAGTACCAGTACCAAGTCTCGTCTAAAAAAATCAAGGCAAGCTTGTGTATCTATACACACTGAAAAATTTAAAAAGGTAGTTAAATGATTCCCACATACAATGACATTGAGGAATCTTCCCCATCCTAAGAAGGATAACTAGAAGAATAGGAGTATAAGTTAGACCTAATCAGGACTACAACAGACGTCAAATATTACATCCTGTTAACAAGTGGCTCAGTGGATAAAGACACCTGTCACTGAAGCTAACAACCTGAGTCCAATCCACGGAACACACATGAGAGAAGAAAAAACTCTTACAAGTTGTATTCTGATCTCCAGTTCAAGCCCACTTCCCTATACACAAATTAGAGAAATATACTAAAAATATTTTTTTAAAAACCAAACAAAATTGTGTACCTTCATGTGCAGTATTGGAACATGTGGTTGAAAGATATAGGCTGCTATTGGCAGGCCAGGTGACCACTCTCCTGTGCTGATTGCTTGCTCCTTACAGCTCTCCTTCACAGATACTACATGTGTTTCAAACACTGGAATTACAGTTGTGTACCATCATGTGTAGCTTTTTAAAAACATAGATGCTAGGTGTCCAAGCTGAGATCCTTATGTATCTTTGACAGCCATTCCTACAACCTTAACTTGGCTTTTTGCTCAACATTTCTATCAGCATTTGGCTTTCTGAGTGAGCTCTCTGCATACGGCATTTAAGGTGTATCTTAATTTTTCTAAACTGTTCCCACAAACCATTTCAGAGGTTTCTGAACTACATGGTTATACAGTCACTAAAGACCCTGCTTCTTGCACCCGGTGTCTAAGCTAAGTAGACTCTGCGATTGTAACAAAATATTTGACAGAAAAAAAAGGTTCATTTTAATTCAAAGATTTCAATCTAAGGGACCTTTCCTCTGCGTTTCCTGACCTTGGTGATATAGCATCTGTACTTCAGGAAAGATTTTTGTCTTGTGACAGCTAGGAAGCTGTCTTGGTTGTTTTTCCCTGTCAACTTGACACAAGTAGAGTTATCTGGGAAGAGAAACCTCAACTGAGAAATTACATCCAAAGAAGAGCTGTAGGCAAGCCTATAGGGCATTTTCCTAGTTATTAACGTGGGAAGGCACAGCTCACTGTGCATGGTGTCACCCCTGGGCAGGTAGACCTAGGTTGTTGGAGCATGTAGGGCTACGCAAGTCATGAGAGGCAAGCCAGTAAGCAATGTTTCTCTATGACCTCTGCTTCAGTTCCTGAATCGTGATTCCTGCCTTGAATTCCGTCAGCGATGGAGTGTGACCCAAGAGCTGTAAGTCAAAATAACCCCTTTTCTCTCCACGTTGTTTTAGGTAATGATGTCTTAGCACAGCAATAGAAACCCTAGCTAAAACAAAAGCAAAAGGCATGTGCTTGTGGTGAATAAATAATTTTTTAAACTCTAATCTAGACTCAATCTAATGGCTAGAACTTAAACACTAACTCTATGTTAGTTAAAGGTACTTTCTGCATGTGTTTTTGATACATTGGCTTTTGGTTTTCTAAGGTATTTAAAAGAAATTATTCAAATGTCATCTTCTTTATGATTCCAATTTAAAAGGGACAGTATTCCATGTAGGTCAAATTTTAAAGGCCACATTCCTATTTAAAAAAAAAACTAAACTTGAAATAAATATGTATGCTACCTCTATTTTATTCCCTATTAACTGTTGTATCACTAAAGTAGTTACATACATAAATGAAAAATACTTTTTACTGTGGTATCTCTCAATACAGCCAGATCTTAAGTTTTATTGTTTGTAAAATTCTGCTGAAGTCCCTCCTTTTAGTTCCTCCATGTTTCCTTCCGCCTCCTTAAGTAGACTACTCTAAGCACTATCTCCACCACTAGTCTGCTTCAAGTTAACAATAATAAGACAATGTTACTCCCAACACTTTAGTAAATTTCAATTATGTAAACAATAGAGTATACATTAACCACCATAATATACAATAACCACCTTACAAGAAAGGCCTTGGTAATGCAACTATTTTTCTATTTCTTCTTTTAGATTCTTATGATTCCCTACTTTTAATTTGGTAGATCCTGAACTGAATTTTGTCTAGTAATTGCTGAGGATTGTGTTCATATATTTCCCTTGTTCATTGCTGTTTTTTAGTTTACAAATGTGCACTGGGTTGCAGTAAATGTTTTTCTTTACCTGTTGACAAAATATTAGCATTACACATTTTTATGGATGCTCTTTAAATTTTTTTGTTGCCATCTATTTTTAAAAAGACAAAATATGACCCAACCAAATCAAAAAGTCTGCTTTGTAGTGGTATTGATTCGTGATGGCTATTTAAAAAAAAATAAAAAAATAAAAAGGCCCATAGTAAAACACAGGTAGAAGCCACAATCTTCTAGAATTATAGAAAAAAATCAAGGTGATTTAATCATTATCAATCATTGTGTTCTCCATTATTTAACAAACATGTTGTCTTATTTTTCTAGCCTTTAAATTATGTTCTGTGAAAACCCCCCCCAACTGTATTGTGATTTGTAGAAATCTAATATTTATGAAATCCTTAAACATGATCATCTTAAGACTTTTCTGACTAGAAGTCAACATCAGTTATGTACTACCAAGTCAGAGTTTAGTATGCATTCTGGGTCAGATTCTACTAAGCCCTGGGCATGCAAGATAACAAGGAGTAACATACAACAAGCATAAGACTCATTTCAGATGAGAAAGCAAGAAATGCTATTCATAATACCACAGAATGTAGCTTGCCTCTTTTTCATGCTGAAATCTGTTTTGAGGACTCTGACAATTACACCACCTCTGAGTTCTGTCCCTCCTGCTCGTATTGCACACAGAGACCTGTAAATTATATTTTCTACATTTGCTTTCCTTTATAATTATTTTCATTCAACTCTCAAAATTGTAATGAGTCTTACAAATCCAGTCCTTAACTTCCTACTCTCCTCTCTCTGAACTAAAATTTTCTTAAACTATTATTTGGGAATTTTCCAGTCACCAGGTTCTAGAAGATCATGATCTCATAAGAAGACAGTTGCATTTGTCTTAAAATGGACATGAAAGCTAATTTTTAAATTCTCACTCAGAAATGAAACACTCGAGTAACCTGTAAGTACTGCAGAGAAAAACATTTAAAGAACTGTTCAACATCCTTAGCCATTAGGGAAGTGCAGTTCAAAACTATTTTTGAGATTCCATCTTATATATGTCAGAATGGTTAAGATCAATAATACAAATAACAGCTTATGCTGGTGAGGATGTGGTGCAAGAATAATATTTCTTCATTGCTGGTGAGAGTGCAAACTCATCTAGCCACTATAGAAATCAATATGACTGCTTCTCAGAAAACTGTGAATCTACCTCCCTCAAAATCTAGTAATACCTAGATACCTATTGGACATATACCTAGAAGATGTCCCGTCCTAGCATATGGACACTTCAAATCTGTTCATTATTCATAATAGCCAGAAACTGGGAACAATCCTTGACCAAATAATGGACAAAGAAAGTGTGGTACATTTACACAATGGAGTATTACTCAACTGTTAGAAAAAAATGACATCATGAAATTAGCAGGCAAATGGAAGGAACTAGGGGGGAAAATCATGCTGAGCGACACAACCCAGACACAGAATGACAAACATGATATTAGCTGTTAAGTACAAGATAATTATACTGTAATCCACAGACCCAGAGAAGTTACATAAAGAGCAGAGGTCGGGGGTGGGGGCTGCATAGATTTCTGGGGAAGGAGAACTAGAAGAGATTTTGTGGGTGGACCAGGAGTAGGTGGGGATGGGAACAAGAGAAATCAGGTTGGGGTAGGAGAGACGGAGTGAGAGACCACAGGGAGAGACAACTGGAATAGGTGAGTATTTAGGGGGTCATAAGAAAATCTAGTGCAGTGGAAACTTCCCGGAGTCTATGAGGGTGAACCCAGCGAGCACTCCTAGTAATGAAGAATATGGAGCCTGAACTGGCAATCTTCTGTAGCGAGGCTAGGTTCTCAGTGGTGGGACTAGGACACCAATCCGGCCACAAAACCTATGATCTACAACCAGTACTGCCTGCAGAAATGCACTAGGGCAATGATGGCTCTGAACTTGCGGAAGTGGCCAATGACTGGTCTAACTTGAAGTCCAAGCCACTAGAGGGAGCTCATGCCTGACACTGCCTGCATGGCCAGGATTCAGAAGCTGGATGGCTCAGAGACCAAAGGTAGGACCAAGCGCAACAATGAATGGCAAAAATGAATGGATGAATGAACCAATCAATCAATCAATCAATGAGAGAGAGAGAGAGAGAGAGAGAGAGAGAGAGAGAGAGAGAGAGAGAGAGAGAGAGAGAGGTGTATGTGTCATAGATGGGTGCCTAGTGATCATGAAAGAGGCTTCCTCCAATAGTTGATGTGAGCAGATGCTGAAACCCAGAGCCAAGCATTATGCGGAATTCCAGGAACCCTTGAAAAAGAGGGGGAGGAACGATTCTAGGAGCCAACAGGGTCAGGGACACCATGAAAACATGGACCACAAAATCAGTTAAGCAGGACTCAAGAGAGGCTCACAAAAACTGAAGCCACAACCACAGAGATAGCACGGGTCTGCATTAGGCCCTTTGCATACTTGATGTGGTTGTTTAGTTTGAGGGCTTTGTTGGACTCCAAACAGTGGGAGTGTAGGCATCTCTGACTCTTTTGCCTCTTGTAGGACCCTTTTCCTCCTACTGGCTCCCCTCATCCAGCCTTGACATGAACATTTATGCCTAGTCTTATGGTTTCTTGTTATGCTGTGTTTGATTGATATCACTGGTAGGCCTGCTCTTTCTGAAGGGAAATGGAGGAGCAGTGGATCTGGGGGAGAGAAGAGGTAGGGGGTGGTGACTGGGAGGAATGGAAGCTGCTGTAGTGATTTAATGTATGGGAGAAGAATAAAGAAAAAACAGCTAAAAAATTATTAAGCAATATATACATTGTTTTTTGTTTTTTTTTTAGTGCTTGGGATTGAACCCATGACCTTATGTATGTTACTGAAGTACTCTACCACTAACTACATCCTCTTCCTTTATAATTTGCAGGTCAAATATGCAGTTGCTCCATAATGAAAACTATTAAGTTGTTTGGAGTGACCAGTACCTTCTCCCACTTCTCAGTACTTGTATTTTCCCAAAATTGATTGATTGAAATCCTGACCACAACACAATGGGTTGGAGATGAGGGTTTTGAGAAGTGAGTAGGTTATGAAGGCTGATTCCTCCTTGATGAGTTACTGTCCATATGAAACAGATACAAAGGAGCTACTCACCATGCGAGGACACAGAGAGTGACAGATCCCTCTGTGCTCCAAAAGTGGGCTGTCTGAAGACACAAGCCCTATGCTCTTGCTTTGATTTTGGGTTTTCTTGCCTCAAGAACTGTGAGTTCTCCAAAATTCTATTAGCTATTCTAAGTTTTGTGTTTAAGCAATCTGGGCAGAGCTGGCGATGATATTAATAAAAACTTGCATATACAAAAAAAGAATAAAGAAAAAAAGCTAAAAACATAGAGTTAAAAAAAAACAAAAACAAAAAAGAATGTGAGTGACCATCAAGGATCAGTGACAATTCCAAGTGCCATCACAGCTGGTGTGTGAGTCAAAACATCTCCACTGGCCATCAGGAAGGCACGATCATTACTTAGTTTTAAAGTATCTACTTCCAGTCTCTTACAATGAAATTTATATGCCTCATCAGTGCTTGATGAAAGATAATGCAAGAGAATGTTGCAATATAATAAATGGGCAAATTTTTCCTCAAAATGATCATAGAACCACGTGCTTGTCCGATCATAATTTTTAAAAGCATGTCACTTCTTCTTTATGTAAAAGTGATACTGATTACATATAATGATGATTCTGTGCAACTTAAACAGGAGTAAAAACTGCCACATACAGTACAGTTGTGAAGATACACTAGCAAGTAACAATTTTTCTCTCACACCATCTCCACTGATCAAGGTTATCTACAGGAACAGAGTGCATGCATTAGAAAAAAATGATTTACTAAAATGGCTTACATTGCTATGGACTGGATAATCCAAAAATGGCTGCACACTGGCAGGCTAAGAACCCAGGAGCAGCTCAGTCCACAGAGTACGTTTTGAAGGCCTGGAAGATTACTGCAGAATCCAAGTTCTTCAGTCCATGGAGGAACAAAGATGGATATTTTGATATAAGTGAAGGATATCAGCTTCAGTAGCAATGATGAGATACTTGTACTTAGCAGTGAGGGGCAAGGCAGGAAGATGGTGTTCTCCTGCAACCTATCCTCTTTTCTTTCTTTCTTTCTTTCTTTCTTTCTTTTTTTTTTTTTTTTCTTCTTGAGACAGGGTTTCTCTGTGTGGCCCTGGCTGTCCTGGAACTCACTCTGTAGACCAGGCTGGCCTCCAACTCAGAAATCCACCTGCCTCTGCCTCCCAAGTGCTGGGATTAAAGACGTGTGCCACCACTGCCCAGCCCTACCCTCTTTATATGTGGACTGAGACTAGAAGGAGCTGTTCCACTCTTGTAGAGTGTCTTCTTCCTCAGTAAAACTCCGTGAAAATTTCCCCCCAGAGATCTACCCATAACCATTACATCAAAATTTGAGAAGAAAATACAACAATTCTGAAAGTTTGCTTTTGCTAAAATATCTGTATAACATGCCATGGAAAAAAACAGAAAATAAGCTTAAATTCTTGAGGTGTCAAAATCATGCAATATTATGAAAGAAGTTATTCATTCAAAAAGTTCAGAAATAGCCATCTACTCAGTAGCACATAAAAGCAATTGTATGCAACATTTTAAGATTCGTTTTTGTTTTTTATTGTTTTAGAAAATGATGCATCATAATGTTCTATCATCCAAAAAAATTACTACCAGATTTTGTTGAGCACTGTCATGAAACTGTAAGTGTACTTCAAATGAGCAGAGATAAATAGCTTTAATGAATAAGTGTGATTATTTAAATAAAAATACAGAAATAGAAGACAATATTGAAATTTAAACCAACCAATTCTCTTCCATAAAACTATAGTCAGTAAAACATTTTTCTTAGATAAGGGAAAAATGTAAGAATTGATGTCACTTTTGAAATCATGTATTTTATCTTTAAAAGAAAGCTTATGGGGGCTGGTGAGATGGCTCAGAGGTTAAGAGCAACGACTGCTCTTCCAGAGGTCCTGAGTTCAATTCCCAGCAACAACATGGTGGCTCACAGCCATCTGTAATGGGATCCGATGCCCTCTTATGGGATGTCTGAAGATAGCAACAGTGCGTTCACTCATATACATAAAATAAATAAAATAAATCTTTAAAAAAAAAAGAAAGAAAGCTTATAACGCACTTAACATTCTCTTTAGATTCTCTTTAGCTGTTATAGTCTATAACAATAATCCCCAGTGGTTTTAGTTGTATATTTTTAAAGTAGTAGTAATAAAGATACTGTCCCACAGGTACTTTATAACAGATATCCCTTATACATTTTAAAGTGTATTGGAAATAACTGTTCTACAATACAGATGCTGTCAGTGCCATATCCTCACTTCTCCGCTGGCTTTATAAATGTTTTATCCTAGCAAGAAAGACATAAAATCTGTCATGTTAAAATGTTTTGTTTTCTCATCCTTATGATTGGGGGCATGCCATGCGATGGTGGGACATGCTGGGAAGGAGACATATACTTTTAATCCTAGCACTCCGGAGGCAGAGGTTCAACACCAGCCTGGTCTACATAGCAAGTTCCAGGACAGGCAAGGCTACATAGAGAAACACTGTCTTTAAAAAAAAAAGAAAGAAAAAAGAAAAGATAGGCATGCAAGTGATCACAAAACCTCCCAACCCTTTGTTTCATCTTCATTTGAAGGTGCTACACGTCATAAACATTCATTTATGAGACGCTGGATTTTCACTCTTACATTGACTTCCTGGAAAGTTGGTTAGTTATTACAAAAAAATTTTTTTTCTTTCTTATTGACTGTCTTTCAAACTAAAAGAAAGCTCCGCGAGGGCAAGATCTAAGAATGAGATCCTTATCTATGGTTCCATTTTCCATTTCTTCCCTCGGGGTGTCCAGACACTGCTGCATACCAGGTAGGGAAGAATGGCAGGAAGTTCAGAACTGATTGGCCGGCAGGATCCCGGCAGGCAGAAGGCTTTCTCTGAGGATTTTAGTGTCACAGCTCTTTATACCCTATTCAACAAAGTAGCTCTTTCAGCAAGGTTCCGTGAAAGAGTTTATGCACATACAGTTTATTGAGGTTAAACCAAGGCTATACGCACGAAACTTGGAGAGTCGAAACTCCACAGGTCAAGTGGAGAAGAAGACCTGCTAAGAAAAGGAAGTACTCCATTTTCCGCCGAGCTCATGGAAAGCATGTCCGGGCGTGGTGGACTATAACCTCAGTAGCGAGGTGCAACAGTGATCCATCACCCTTTTTATACATATGTATCATCATATCTTGGACATGAAACATTGTAAGTACGTGTTGAATCAAATGCTGTCTTCAATACTGCAAACATTAAAATTAAAAAAGAAACACACACACACCATTACAATGGATATAATTTATATACCTATGTTGAGATATGGTCACCGGGAGGCAGGATGGGGGAAGTTGACTGTGCTTATCTTACGCTGTCGCTGGGTGGGTGATTGGGCCATAGGGAGCCTCCCCCCCCCCAGCCCCAGACACCGCCCTGGGGGTGAGGAAGCAGTCTGAGGTGCAAGACAGCTGGAGCTGGCTTTGGGTTCCCGGGCCTGCCATGAGGCCAGGTCATTTGGTTCTCAGACTATTGAACATCCAGGCACTGCCGGAAGCCACAGAAGAACTGAGAATGGAGTGGGGTCTGAGGGCTGAATCTAGCAGGGGCCCTAGTGGGGAGCTCTGGCTGGTCCCGCTGGGGGTGGGGTGGGGAGGGGAAGTCTTTGGCTGGACAGGCAGCATTCTTGGGCTTGGGCTGGGAGTGCAGATAGGCCTTCTACCAGAAATTAGACAGTGGCTCTGTAGGCGATGGCCTTCTCCATGTCTCCCCTTGACAGATCCTGATGAAAAGAGGCAGTCCATGGTTTTAAGGTATTTATTGTCATTGTGGAAAGTGGATGTGTAAAACCATACATCACTTTTCTGGGTGGGCATAAGATTAAATATCTTTTGCAGGGAGGAGTGTCTGGGGGAAAAAAAAGGCTTATTGGCTAAACCCTCCAGGCCTTTAGGTACTTCCTTAAAATGAAGATGTGTCTTGAGAGCTGTGATTTCAGGTCACATCCTTTCCTACCTGTGGGAGGCTTTATGTGACTGATGGCCGCAAATCTATGATGGGCTGCGGCTAGTGACAGGGGCCTGGTACCCAGGAATAGGCCAAGCTCCTACCGTCCTTTCAGGGTCTCCAGGGCTTCTAGCCTTAGCTCAAGCAGGAACCAGGCTACCTTTCAGGGTCCGACATAAACATTAATTCTTTATATTAAGGACCCATATTAAATTGTTTCTATATTCTTTATAGTTCTTGGGACGCCTGATGATGGTCGGGCGGTGATCAAACAAGGGTATGTAGTAGACATAAGCAGACTTGCAAAATTGGATTGCACGACAATGTATGATAAATCTAAACCAAACACGAGAATTTATTTTTAAGAAAAAAAAAATAGCAGACACTAATAAATTGACTGTCATTTCTATCTTGATTCTTGCATTATAACTGAAAGCAGAATTTTTAAATTAGTTCATTTGGATTTGCAGTTGCAGTTGGGTGATAGAGTAACATGCTGTAATCTCAGCCCTCGGGAGGCTGAGAGAAAAGGATCAAACATTCAAAGTTAGGTTTGGTGATAGGAAAACCATGCCTCAAAAATCTGAAAAAAAAAAATCCCACTTGTTTAAAATAAATGATACATTACATGCTATTGATGATTCCTCTTTGGTAAACAAAATTCAGATATTCTACATGGGCTAATACCCCATATTAAAATTCCAATTAAAAGCAAGTGCCCTGTCAACTGGCTGAGTGTCGCGTTCTTGATCTTCTGGAGTTTTATATTATTATAAAAGCCTGCCACATGTGTAGAACAAGGGACCAGGCCTGCAGCTCCGTTTTGTGTTCTTGGAATGGATAGATGCTAGTAACAAGAAGCTGCAGCTTCACTGCCAAGAAGTCAAGTTTAATTTGCTTTCCTTTTCCTTCTCTTCAACTGGCTGAAACACAAGTTCCACTGCAAATGCAACAACCACCAAACACAGATGCCATCATAAATATGTATTGTGCCAAGCAGAAAACCCTACATTGACGAACAACAGAGCTCCCATGGCAACTGCAAGATACTCTGGGCAGCAGCATAAAGCCATAAGGCAATATTGTAAATAAAATGTATATATCCTTTAGAACTGAAAAGTGAGTTTTGGTTTAAGGTTTTTTTTTCTTTTTTCTTTTTTCTTTTTTTTTTTTTAAGCCACTGACATTTACTGTAACTTGGTGGATAACTTTTCTGTCTGGTTCATATTCTTAGCAGATTGGGAAATTTCATAAATCTTTCCCTCTGAATTTCTGCAAAATGTAGCTGCTGTCAAGGAGTTCCTGCTGGGCTTTAAGCAAAATTTGTCATAATCAATTAAAAATAAACCCATCATACAACTTTCAAATGTTGCTAATTAAATTCACAGTCTGATAACCTCACGTTGCACGTTGGGAAGCTTAGCACTTCTTTGATACTCCTCGCGGACATAAGTTGGCATGGAGACAAAATATGAAGTCAGCACACTTTCCTAAGCATCCACTTTAGGACAAGTATATGTTAGAGGAGAAGGGAACTTGATACAAGAAACAGTCTTACTGGGAGCTTTTGCTCTAGTTGGTAGAAAACACAGATATAGAACACCAGCAAACGAAAGAGCTGTTTCAGCAAGCAACCTGAACTCAGTGTGGCCCATCTCGTAAGCAATATCATTTGCCCTCAAACCTTCCAATCGCGAAGTAAAAAACTGCAGCTGTTACAAGTGCCATTTGTAAGAACTATGAGAAATATAGATTTTTTTTTTCAAAGATAGGACTGAAGATTTTGGTAGTTGTAAGGAGCGAAGGTTTCAAATTTTAAACTTTTTTTTTAAATCAACATTGATGAAATCTTTATCATAATCTCTAGTACAGAGCAATGCTTTCTCTTTTTATAGCACTGTGCAGTTGAACAGCCTAGAGAACTCAACATCTTAAGCAATACTGTCTCCATTAAAGACCTTTACTGTAGTGGTGAATTGTTAATCTGCTCTGAGCTCCAGGCTGGTGATCACACTTCTTGCCACCCGCCAGAGTTCTCTGGATTCACAAATGAAAGAACACACAGGCAACCTTTATATTTTGATATGCCATGACTAGCTAAATGGCTGGGCACTTCCAAACCTCCCCGAGGCTAGCACACACTCCCCTCTGGTATTCTTGAGTTAACACTTTCTAAATCAATATTTTTATCTTTGCTGCCACGTTTTCCTTCTGGGCAGCCCTTCCTATGGGGCTGCTTTCCCTTTGCACTGACAGTGCTGGATGATTTCTTTCCTGAAGCTCTTAACATTGATCTCTCTGTCCCCATGTCATGGTGATCTCTTCCTTCTCTCTTCTGCATTCCTAGGCCTGGAATCCTAAAAGTCTCACAGATTTCACCATGCCCAGCCATTTGCCATTGGCTCATTATTGATTAATCAAAAAACAATAGGAGGTAGGGACCCTCGGCGTCTGGAGATGCAGATTGTGGTGTGATTTTGGGAGCAGAATCAAGACAAAGCATTAGAACCAATCCCCAACACTTCATTCCAATGATCTTAAAACCAGTCCTCTTTAGTTTTTGTTTTTTGTTCCAGGTCTACATGTGTATCATGTCTGCCTGCATATTGGTTACTTTTCTCATTGCTGTGACAACAGAAAATTCAAAGAAGGGGTTCTTTTTAATGTTCATGCTTTAGAAATGAATACAGTCTGTCATAGCATGTCAGCAGGAACGTGAAGAAACGTTGCCTAAGAAAGCAGAGGGTGGTGAGGAAGTGGATCCTGTCTATGGAACCTCAAGTCCTGCCCCACATAATGAACTTCTTCCAGGAAGGCCCCCACTACAGGTTCCAAGAACTTCTGGAGCAGCAGCACCAGCTGGCCACCAAGTGTTCAAACACATAAGCCTATGGGTGTTATTCCAAATTTAAACCACAATGCTACTTGAAAAGCCACAGGGATCAAATAAAAGGGTTTTAAACTTACATTTGTATAAGCATTTGAAAATGTTTCCTACCTGAATACAGGCTCATGGGCATCCAAAATGCAAATTTCCATCATCAAACCTAATTCAATGACTATGCCCTCAATTAATACAATTACACTTATAAATCCATTGAACATGCTAAGGATAAATGTTGCTATGCTTGTTAGACATACACATATGTATTGTTTTATGCACATTATTTAACTAATAATCATACATTAAAATTAATCCTAAGGCTTTAAAACTTGTAACTCTTGAACTTAATTTGTTATTTGTTACAAGTGGGCATATTAAGTGAAATGCTGAATATGGGATAATTAAATAAGAAAAACATCCATCAAAAGTATAACACCTTTAGGAAAGTTTGATGTCAAAAAGCTAGGCACATATATTACAATGTTGCACAATTATTTTAACCTCTGGAAGGATCTGAATAAACATGACCACATTTTATAGTTTAAAATAACACCAACTGCCTCTATATGGACTGCTGTGTGAGTCCTCAATGGGAGAGGATGGGCCAAGTCCTGCAGTGACTTGATGTGTAGGGGGCTGGGGGGAACACAGAGAAAGGGTTTCCCCCTTCTTAAAAGAGGGTATGGGGGAGAATTTGTGTGAGGGGCTACTGGGAGGAGAGCAAGAGCTGATATGGGGTTGTAAAGTGGATAAATAAATTTAATAATAATAATAATAAAAATAACACCACCCTAGCCTGCGGGTTCTATAATTTAAAAAATGTAAACACTAGGTGGCGTACCTCTACAGGCTTGTAAAAGAAAAAGTATAGAACTTAAAAGCTTTATTGTTATTTCAAATCAATGACTGCTAAATTATGAATTTTAACTAATCAACTAAAATTGATATTTGTTAAGATATTAACTATAAATATAATGCTATTGACCTAAGTTAATGCTACAAAATATACTATAGAATCATCAATATTTCCTTGTGGGAAGCAAAAGAATATGATCAAGAATGTGAAGTCTACAGCAATTTCCACCTTGAAATGAAAACAACTATTTTGTTCAATACCTTTAGCTGTCCTATCTTAAAACAGTTCTTTCTAATCTTTATAATAATGTTTTTGTGCAGGAATTGAAGTTATATGAAATATAGATCATTAATTATTCTATTTTAAAATTGTTCTACATATACACAAAATGATATTTTTTGACAGCTAGGTAGATGTCAGACACACTAACCAGAGCTTCTGATACTGGAAGGTATATTTGCTACCCACAGTCTTGATTGTTACTGGTGACCAATCATTTGTTACCATGTAGAAGGTACTATTTGGAGTTTTTAGTAAGACGCGCGTGTGTGTGTGTGTGTGTGTGTGTGTGTGTGTGTGTGTATACACATATGATACATATTCAACATTTTGTCACTAGCCTCATTCCCCTCATTAAATTTTAATTATGAGAATGATAGACATCTGTATTCCAGTAGTTTGTTTTAAGTCACTGAGGAGTTACCAAACAATGGGGCTGTATTGTCTCTGATCCTCTCTGACCTACTAAGAATGACAGGTAGGCCAGGAAACTGAAATTAGATCCAAAATCAGTTGTCATCTGAGCTGAACGTTTAAAACCAGTGGTTCCTTCTTACCACTCTGGAGACCTTCACTTTGATTTCCAATTGATGCGGACAGCCAACACTGTTACAAGGGGTTTCACAAGACATGACACACTCACCTTTCCATGTAATTCATAACCCACTTGCCTAAAAGGTACTTGAAAATAAATTCACATCACAAAGAACACTCAATACTTTATCACACATTAGATGGACAGTTCTTCAAATTTCTAATTCATTCTGTTATATATATTTTTATTTGATTATTACATATATGTTTCCCTAATAGTGAATTTCTTGTAAGAGGACTGTCTCCAAAGTTACATGGCAGCCATTTGTAGAAGTAGAGAATTTTTTCACGTATGTAAAAATCTTAAAAATGAATTTTATAAACGGGAGAGATGCCTCTGCAGTTAAGAATACTGGTTGTTCTTCCAGAAGACCAGAGTATGATACCCAGCACCCAAATGGCAGCTCATAACTATCAGTAACGCCAGTCCCAGGGAATCTGATGCCTTCTTCAGGTCTCTATGGCCTCAGATATGTACACAATGCACAGACAATAATGCAGGCAAAACACCCATATGCATAAGATTTTTAAAACAGATTTTAGGTTCTTATAGCTTTTAAGTTCTTGTGAGTAGCAGAGATGCAAATATCATACTGAAATTCGCTCATTTTTTTAATGAAGGTGACTTTAATTTAGTTTTTGAGGGATATCCAAATCTATTATAAACTGCAGAACAATGACTAACTTTCTGCTGTGTTATTTTGTGTGTGTTGGGGGAGGGGTATTACATACTCTAATACAAAGCATGTATCTTCCCTACATCATGGTGATTATAATTTGTTGCAAAAATCCCCTGCAAATATGAATGTATACTGATGTATATGAATGTATACTGATATGTACCTATAGACATATAAGCAAACATTTACATATGAATATCAATAGGCTGCTTTATAAATGTCTAATGTTTTCTTATGCTATTGAGGGCAATTAACATAAATAGAAATAATTAACCTTAACTTCTGAGAAATTAAATACTGATAAATTTGCTTAAAAGTAATACACTATTCTTAAATTAAAAAAAAATATATCAGTGACTGCATACCATGTGTGTTCTTTTGTGATTGGGTTAACTCACTCAGGATGATATTTTCTAGTTCCATCCATTGGCCTAAGAATTTCTGGAATTGTTTTTAATAGCTGAGTAATATTCCATTGTGTAAATGTACATTTTTCTGTATCCATTCCTCTGTTGAAGGACATCTGGGTTCTTTCCAGTTTCTGGCTATTATAAATAAGGCTGCTATAAACACAGTGGAGCCCAAAAGCTCGCAATATTCAAGATACAACTCACAGACCACATGAAGCTCATGAACAAGGAAGACCAAAGTGTGGGTGTTTTGGTCCTTTTTAGAAGGAGTTACAAAATACTCATGAGAGCAAATATGGAGACAAAGTGTGGGACAGAAACTGAAGGAGGGAATGTCCAGAGACTGTTCTACCTGGGTATCCATCCCATGTGCAGTCACCAAAGACAGAAGCTGTTGTTGATGCCAGGAAGTGCATGCTGACAGAACCTTGATATAGCTGTCTCCTTAGAGGTCTGCCAGAGCCTGACATATTCAGAGGCAGATGATCTGATCAAGATCATCAACCACTGATCTGATCAAGGGTTTCCCAATGGAGAAGTTAGAGAGAAGACTGGAGGAGCTGAAAGGGTTTGTGGCCCCCTGAGGAGAGCAACAATACCAACCAAGCAGAGCTCCCCAGGGTCTAAACCACCAGCCTGGGAGCACATAGGGAGGGACCCATGACTCCATCTGTACATGTAGGGGAGGATGGTATTGTCGGGCATAGGTGGGAGAGGAAGTCCTTGGTCCAGTGAAGGCTGGATACCCCAGTGTGAGGGAATTCGTGAGTGGGGAGTTGGGAGTGGAAGGGTGGGTAGGGGCACATCCAGGGGATTCCTGGGTGGGTGGGGGGAATGGGGAAAGGGGATCACATCTGAAATGGAAATAAAATATCCAATAAAAAAAGAAGAAAAATACTCCAAAATATAAAGTACATATATTTCATTTCTTTATGATACTACCTAGGGTGAAAGGTTTGGGGGGGGGGGGGGAAAGCTTGAGTTGAAAAAATGAAAAGAAAGAGAAACAAAGCAAAAAGAGAAAAACATAATACAATGAAAATTAACTTTAAAAAGTTTAAGCAGCAAAGAATGTAACATACAGATCTTCACAGCAACATGTCTCCATTATCCAACAACAGCTTAGTGTAGCAATGGTTTTCCAGTTTTAGTGGCTGTCAGGATTGCCTTTCAGATATACTACAACACAGACTGCTGGGATTAGTAGGATATAGCTCACTTGATAAAGTCATTTGTCTGAGTGTGTGCTCAAGGACAAGGCCCTGGATTTGATCCCCACCCAACTCCTACAAATAAAACTACATGTAAACTCCTGGATTGTATTTCTCAGCTTGTAGAGTAATGCATTCTAACCAGTTCCACAGTAACTACATATACACCTAAGAATCACTAAGGCCTATTAGAACAGATTAGATTTTAGAAGTGACTTCCCTTGCCATTTCTCTTGCTGGTCAACAAAGTGAAGGTGTGAGGTTACTCCAATTCCGTAGTCTAGTTTATTGTGATACCTAACTGTGAATAACGCATTTTACTGTGTGTGCTCCTACTGCATGCAGGAACATGCCCATGCTAGCCAAGCAACAGAACAAAGCTACATACCCTGCCAGCCTTAGACTCCATTTTGTGAAATAAGGTCTTACTAGGTTCCTCAGGCTGGTCTCGACACAAGCTTCTGCCACTTCCAGGATGTTATTTTCCTAATTCACTAATATATATATACTACACGCAGACACATGCTGGGATATCTTCTAGAAGTGTTCAGTCTCACAATTTATATGGCCCTTTTTGGGTTAATTTTTTCCATTAAAGTAGGTTTGAGACAGACACTTTTGCATTATTTTTGTTAACTGTCTATAACTATTCCATTGTACTTTTAAAAGTTGCTCCAACACAATTCCTCCATTGTTTTGCACAGCACTGTCAAAATCAAATGTCCATCCAGCTATGTCTATTGCTTGGCTATCCCTTCCCACTGATCGCATCCTGACCTTCACTCCAAAACTCCCGCTCACTGCAGCCTTGTGTCTTAACATCCAGCATCACCCTCCCTCAATTTCCTTGTCAAGTGCTCCTCTACAGCGATACCTTTTCATAGACTGCAGCATCATCTTTTAACCCACAATAAATGTAGGACCTTGACAGAAATTACATTAAATCTATATAACCACTTTGAGAAAATGATGGTTAATATGTCAAGTCCTTCAATCCAGAAAAACGATTTTTTTCACGTGCATTCTAGTAGCACAAGTAATATTGATCAAAAATTTCTCTATTGCTTAGCTAAAGATTTGGGGGTACTGACCGTACTGAATTCATGTATGAGTTCAGTACATATTGAAGGCTACTTGCAACTTTTTCTGTGGACAATCTTTTTAGTGGGAAGGAGATGTAATTCTTTCTTCCTTTTCAACTTGTAAGCCTTGTATTTCCTTTTCCTATGCTATTATGTGGCATAAATGAAGAAACTCTGTCTTTGCTCCACATCTTACAGAGAAGGTATGTAGTTTCTCATCAGTAAGTTGCTATTGATTCTGCTCATCAAGTAGGCAAAGTTTTCTTTTGTTTCTGAGGCTTTATCTGAATCATAAATGAAAACTGAAGTTTACCAAATGCTTTTTCTATATTGATCTAGTATTTTTTCTTTTATGATAAAATACATTGATTTTCAAATACTGAATCATCCTTACATTTCTGATATAGCTTATACTCATGTCCTGTATCTGTCACAGAAACCAAATTCTGTCACTGTTTGAACAAAACTGCTCACTGTAAATAAAGAAGAAACAGAAATTGTGTTCTTAAGTTGAAATTTATAAATTACCACTATTAACAACATACTTAAAAGTTGTTGGCAGGAAGTTACTTTAAAAATACCTTTAAAAGATAAAAGGAAACCACGGATAGCAGTTGCAGGAAGAACTAAATTACTTACTACACAAATACAACTTCAGAAGTGCATTCACATCTAGTGACGGGTAAGGGGATCAGAGGGAGAAAAGGTGAACATACAATGTGCAGGCGTGAGGTTCTTTATGGAGAACATAAATGCTGAGGATGCAGTTAGTAGGTTTGTATACACAAAAAGTGCATCTTTATGCTAACAGATCGGTGGTGAAAAATTATCTTCACATGGGCAGAGTTAGCTCACAGAAGACTGCAAATTTCTGTTTCTGGCTCATGAGCTTATAAGATGAAAATACCTACAACATGACAGATTAGATAAAAATCAAAAACAATTTCCTGGTACAAAGAATCATTTAAATGGTTAAAAGTAGCAGATAAATGAAGGTAGTTGTCGATATTTTCCCTAATCCTTACTCACAGATGGGGAATAACCAGCCTGTACAGCGAGCTGCCGGAGCTCAGCGGTCAGACTTTCCTAACCTATGGAGACGAGCACAGTCCTGCTGAAGGCAGGGTCCTGGCTATGCACAACTCAAAGAGAAAGACCAGAAGCTGTGGTAAAGAGGTGACTGTACATAAGAACAGTAAGATTTTATTTCTAAAGATAACTTTGGTTTTTCCTCCCCTTCCCCACCAAAAAACTACGGAGATCCCAGTGATAAGAATGTCCTTGATATTTCTATGATCCTAAATATATATGTAATTCACAATTAAAAGTTTTAATAAACATAATGTGTAAAAGGGTTAATTCTAAATGATTAGCCCATTATTACCTTTGAAGCATTTTATGGATAAAAATGTTTTCTTCAAACAAAAATTTCACAGCAACATTATCAATTTTAAAGAATGACATAATTTAAGTAAAATTTATTAAAGCAATTTGAAAGAAAAAAAAAACCAAACGGCCCAATGAAATGTATAACAAAATCCAGTCTGACATTGTAAAATACTCAAAATAATTGTTTCTGCCAGCTATGTATTTGTATGTTTCTCCTCACCAATGAGAAGAACTTAGCTGACAAATGAGCCCCACAACAACACCCGAGTTACAATATGACAAAAGAAACTGGAATTTTCATATATGAGTTTAATAAACCACGGTTTATTTAATAAGGTGTGGGGGTGATATACGAGGATGGATATACAATCAACAGGTCTTAAATCTCTGTCCCATGGACTACCTCCATCTTCTCACTTACTAGCAGTACAAGGCAAGCTGAGGTTTATTTAAACACATTCGTTATAATGACCTCTTCAGAGAAAATTACCATACAAATAGCACTAGGCATTTAGTAAATTAGGTCACAGGCCAAGAAGTTCAACTGTGCAGTTTTGAAATCTAATGTCAAAGAGTTCCTGAAACCTTAAGACGGAGTGATCTGCAATGTCTCCAACATGTCTTCAACTGCCTTAAGAGAGTATTTAGTTTCCTTCTTACTTCGACCTGCAAACTAATTAAAAAGAAAAAAGAACAGTTCAATTAGGCTCAATTTCATTGCAAAGTTTAAACTCACACCTCATCTTCATATTGTAGATGAAAATATTATTTTATCATTCATATAAAAATCACATGTGCTTTAAAGTATGAGCAAACTCTTGAGTTTTATGGATATTTGCATTAGGGTGTCAGCTTCAGTTGAAGTGTACAAATATTTCACTACAAACTTGGGTAGTTTAATTAGCATCATAACCTACAAAAGCTTAGACTGGATTTTAAAACTACCTTAGGTTCAGACTCCAAAACATTTATGAAGTATTGAATAACTTAGATAAAGTTTAAACACATACATATAGAGAAATAGAGTTGATATCTACTTGTCTGCCCTGTAAATGGATGTTTGAAATTTCAAACAAGGTACATTATACATAAAAGTATATTAATTAAAGATTTAAAAGTAAAAATATACATATTTAATGTACGTTATTTAAAATAGGTCACATTTTCAAGATTTCAGATTTGTTAGTTAGCTGAATGATACATACACTTCTTGCCTACTAAGTTCTAATTCATTTGTTAAAACTAATTGGGATTAAATTTATAATGAAAACAAAAAATAGTATATCAAGTCCTAGGTTCCTGTATACAAAAGCAAAGTATTCCTAGCATATTAAATTCCAAACTCCTACACTGGGGAATCAGTGCTGACTACCCCATGCTGATGTTAAAATGAGCTTTCTAACTGTGCTGACAATCCCCGTCCTTTGCATCAGGTCTGACTTAACACAACAGATTTACCCAGTAAGTGAATGTTCCCTGTGAGGGTGGGGGAAAGTCTATTAATCTGTAGGACTTATTTTCCCATGGTTTAAGTATTGATTAAAATGTGGTATTAGCAACATCTAGTATTCCTAGTTAACACATTTTCCAGCAACTGTCTTATGACAGTAAGTACGTAATATTAGATTTACTATGTGTTTCTTTTCTTTTGTAATTAACTGAATGTGGCAAATGACCTGTTCTGAAGACGGAATGAGAGCACAGATTACAGGAGCACAGGCTTCATGTCTGGTAACCTCCTCTGACCTGACTACACTTAGCACAGTAAATCCCACAGCATTGGGTGCTGTGGCTCAGAGTCTATTTGACAGAGGAGATAATACAACAGCATCCTAGACACAGTGAGAAAATGTAAGGCACCAGCCTGCCGTAAGGCATCACAGCCTAAAGAACAGAAATGTTAAAAATAGCAGTGCTGTTTATGAATTATGGTAACAATATCATATTTAAATCTTTAGAACATTGTTAGCAATTAAAGAGAAGAGATGCTTCTCATGTGATTATCCACTTGATAAAATTTACCTTTGTGGGATTTATCAGAGCAGAAAGACTTTTTTTTTTTAACCACTGCTTACTCAGTATAAGCAGGAATGGCTCTAATCAAATAATTTATGGAATAATTTTGAGGAAAAGCTTTAATGGGTTTAGGGCAAGGGTATACAATAGGGCATCACAGTAATAATTATTTTAATTTCTTTATGTACAAAGTAAAAATAAAAATTTGTGAAGCCTTAAAAGGATTTTTTAATTTATATAAAATATACTTTTAGAAGTAAAAGTATGGTTTTTTTCACAATTAGCTAACTAAAAATACACACATAGGCTAGTGACACCACTATTGACAACCGCTGCAATTCAGGATAAGCCAAGCTCGCTCGTTCATGTCAGAACACAATGAAAAAGGTGCAAATATGAATCTATCACTTCAAATTCTTCCTGACATGCAATTATTTCTGTCTATTCCAGAATTATATGGCAAATGAACTAATTAAGCCAGGATCTCATTTAATTCCTCAAATCATAATTCAGTTTTCCATTTTCCAAAAGAACAATAATAACCGCACACCCACAGTTACGTAATAACATGGATCGCTGACAGGCAGAAGTGCTGACCTGGAGAACTGTCAGTAAGTTCACAACAAACTCTTCCCAAACACTAAACTGATGACTGTTCGCGTCAACACGCTAGACCAAACTTCTCATTAAAGAGCAGGCAGTGGTCACATTTTGTTTCATTAAGTGGAAAGCAAAGAAAATCTGATGATAAAACCTCATTTATCAAATTTACAAATATTTTTAAAAACTCTGCAGTTAAGAATATATATTTGTTTTATGCTTTGTACTGGTTCATATGCTTAAATATACATTTCTAAATTTTCAAATGCATCTTAAAAATTTATCTAGTTACAAAAATGTGACTCTGGAAGCTATATTTCTGAAATCATTCACAAATTTTGTATTTATCACAGTTATACTTGTTTGAACAAACTAATCATGCCTGTATTGTGGATCTTAAAAATATAACAACAAAACTCACCAGAAAGAACACTAAAACAACCAAACAATAAAAAATATTCTCCAACGTACTGGTGTATTAGTTACCCAGGATGAGTGAGAAACTGAGGCAGACATGGAGGCATCTACATGGAACCTGAGTCAGGAGGACTGAAACACAGTCAGGACCACAGGCCCTGTTTCACCAGGTTGGTCACAGCTACAAAGGAAAATCCAGATCCCACCCACTCCCACAAAACCAACAGCAGAACAGAACTCTACCTCACTGGAGACTATGAAACTTACGGAGCCACACCCAGAAACTCAGGCTCACAAGCAATACTCTCAGAGCTCTTTGTATGAACAGTGAGACTTGAAAAACTTTATACAAATACAATGAGTCTAATAAATATGGGAAGGAGATACTGAGCTAAATGGACAGGGTCGAAGAAAGGACAGAGAAAGGGAAAAGATGAATATTGAAGCAATGACAAATGTCACCAAGAACAGGGTTTAGGTCTATTAACAATGGCCTAAAACACCAAAATAATGTCAATTGGGAAAGTGGGTCTCCCAAAGTATGGGAAAGATGTTTGTTTAGAAATGTAGGGGCTTTCTATAATTGAAAAGATGGTGGAGGAAACCCAAAGAAATCAGATTCTTTAATTATTATAGAGTATTTTACATCCAAAACAAAGAAACAAATAGTGCCAGATAAGATATCAATTACTCACATGAGATTATAACTGAAGAGGGTGTTAGAACCATGATAGCACCTGTCTTTGTTAGAGGAGTCATATTGTGATTTTAGAATAGCAACCTTGAAGGTATTAGAGTTCCTGGGTTGACAAGGGATGTCATTTAACCAGTTATGTCCCCTGAGAAGATTAATCTTTCTGTACTTTAATTTCCACATTTGCAAAACAGGAGATACAGGTCAATGGTATGTAATTTATCAATGCTATATAGGCAGTATATGTCATAGTCAAATTTAGAAGCCACAAAATATAGATCTACCATTTATGATTTTTTTTAAAAAATACTAGATATGCATATGGTAAAAACTAATCTACTTCAATTTATAAATAATTTTTTCCTAATGAATAGAAATCTTAAATGGGAAACAAAAAATATAAGTGTCACTCTTGACCCTGCAGTATCCACAGTATTAAATAATAGCTTATTAGTAGGACTATCTTGTACCTCACTGGTACAAATTGGCATAATTATGCTCTAATTGTATTTTGAGAGAAAAGTTTCATTTTAACAGGAAGGGTGATGTGTAGGAGGAGCTAAGGTGGGAGGAGAACTGAGAGGAAGAAAAGGAGTAAGAAGAGGAGAAGAAGAAGGAGAGGAGAAGCTAGGTGATGAAAGAGAGAAAGAGGGGGGAGACAGGGAGGCAGATGTTCATGTATCTCCACCAGTCAAAGATAGTTGTTATATCTAGATTGGGTAGTGGGTTACACCTCTGATTGAACAATACCAAACTTACAAAGCCTATGATTAACATTTTTTAAAAAAATGTATAAATGCAAAAAGGAAAAGGGGGCATGGGATAGGGGCTTTCTAAGGTGGGGGGGGGAGGATGGGGAAAGGGGATGGCATCTGAAGTGTAAATAAAATATCTAATAAATGAAAAAAAAAAGAAAAAAAAAGAAAAATGTATTCATGCTATGTCATGTCAAAAGATCAATCTCTCAGTAGCTTGTTTCTAATAAAAACCTGAACATACACTGTACATGCTATTAGTGTATGTTATTATATTGGTCCTATCATTAAAACACACACACACACACACACACACACACACAACCGATATAGGCCATGCCAATTGTATTTGAAGAAACACAGAGTAGGTATTTATAAGCATTTTGAGTTGTAATATGCTAACAGAACTAAGATTTTCTATAATATATAATATACATAAATAAAGGTTATTTTCAAAATATAATTAGGGGGCACAACATTTTTAATGGCCCCAATCTTCTCCAACCAAGGAATGCTAAAACAACATGAAAACCAAACTAACAGAAGAGAACACCAGCCCTCTAATGACATCTTTCAAAAACTCCATCATAAGCAATTTTTCTAAACATTCCAATGTGACCATGTGGCCAGCGGCAGGCAGCAGGATTGCAACAGACAACTGGCTTTAGGTTGGAGCAGAGGAGGAGAAGAGAATGGATGAGTCCTTATATTAAATCAAAGCCGAAAAATTATGAATGAACATTAATCCTGCAAAGAATAAGATCTGAAGTGATGAATCTGCAAACAGTCAAAACCAACCAACCAAACAAACAAACAAACAACCTTGACAAGTATCTTCCCAACCTTCAAGTCATAGGCACATCTGAAAACTGTATGTAAACATGACTAAAGAAATTGAACTATATATAAGACCTCAAACTAGCAGCCAATACTTCTGTTTCTTGCAGCATAAATGCTTCAAAGCATGAAGAAAAATACTTGCATCCAAACCCAAACTGCATAGGACAGAACTGTGGAACAGAAGGAAGAAATGGTCCAAGGAAGCCAAGGAGGAGCTAACATCAGAGGACACCACAGGCTCAGAGCCACCAGAGGACTCCAGGCCTACAGAACTCAGTGGAGTGTAACCCAAGACCAGAGTCAGAAAATCCAAGCCAGGCTTAACTGGGACAAAGACCAAACACACAGAGCAGTTATAAAGGAGTTCTTGGTAACAAAGAGAGAGCACAGTAAGGCCAGGAAAGCTACCTTATCACATCCCCAATGCCCATCCCACACCCAATTCCCAAGAGTCCAGGACCTCACTCAATGTGGGAAAAAAAGAAAAAGGAAAACATGAACAAATGCCATAGCATATTATTATGTTAAATGACAGAATCACAGAAAAGGGAGAAAGAAAAAGAGTAAGATGCAAGAAAGGCAAAGGAATGCATTTATAATTGGACTCTTGAAAGAACAAACTGTATTCCTAAAACTATTATTTCTCAACAGGACTAAATGCTAGAAACAACTGTTCTGTACATTTACAGAGAGTGATGCTACAACAAGCAAAATATGTTACATATTGATTTAAAGATAAAGAAAAAGTTCCTTTGGACAAACAAGCAAAAGTCTAAATCACTTGTGAAATTGGGGCTGCATTAGGTTTCTGGACAACATTCTATCAAAAAGCCATTGGAAAAATATGGTTAAAATATGTAAGTAAATGTTAGCCAAACAATGTATAAACTGTCAAAGGATTTTATAGTTATAAATACTGTCAAAAATATACAAGCAGGTATTGTTCTCATGAACAAATTTCCCATGAAAAAATTCTCCTGAAAAAAAATTCCCCTAGGAAGGAGCTCTAGAACATGAACAATCGAGAGGTTTGACGGAAGCTCTGCGGTGCACACAGCCAGGACAGGCTTCAGGATAAGGTCTGCCTAGTAGGCCGTTAGACCTTTCTTTTGCCTCTTTTTATTTCCTGAGGAATATCTGATCAAAATGCATTCTCAATTCCAATGTGCTTCTAAGCTGCATCTTCTAGTTTAACGCCTGTGTTTTATAATTCTTTTCTTTCCTACTTAACAAATGAGATTTACAAATTAAAGATTAATTATATCATAAAACTAATAAATTGCTTTGTTGGGGAAAGGCCATAAAAGAAATATTTGTTAAAAGCCTAAAGCATTAGAAAAAATTTCCAATAATAGACATTAGCTTTGTACTTTTCAGAGATCAAAGAGACAAAGAAATACATGCAGTAATATACATACCAAACTTGCCAATACTAACCTGATACGCCCTGTTTATCTGATTAGCAGCCCAACTAGCATATTTGATGTTGTCTTTTTTCATTTTTGCACTTGCTTTTGGATTAGAAGCAATATGACTTGCAGACTAAAACAACAACAACAAAAAAAAACCATAAGAAGTAAAACTCTTTTCTAGTTAAGATAATAAAAACATGAAAGAATCATAGCTGCAAGGAGTTGATAACAAGTTTTAACACTAAAGCAAAACAATTTTAAAGTAAAAATAATGTTGAATGAAATCAATACTCTAAGACTAAAATATAAGTTAAAATGCAGCATAGTCCAAAATAACAAGACAAAGAATATTTTTAAAGTATATCTAAAATTACTTATGCATTTATATCAGCTCTTAAAGCTAAACTCCTTCATATGGAAAGATACTTTATATACAACAAAGCATTTTACTTAGGTTACTGTTGTTATTTCTTGCTACTAGAAGAATAGCGAATCTCTAATATTATAAATATTATATTTGATTATTAAATAATCTCTGATTATCAAATATTAACAAAGAGATCTGAAAAGCAATGTAGCACAACTTCCAATATTAACAGGTGAAAAAATATTGAGGCCAATAGAAACAATCTAACTTGAAGGAAACTAGCAATGGAAATCTCTGAAATAAGAAAGGTATTTATCTCTTCCTGACTTGTCTTTACACTATACCAAGAGCTTTTCAATTTTATTCTAAAACCCAGAACAGTCACAACAGTTTGATCCACCTTTAATAACAATGTAGTTTAATGAGAAATCCTTAGTCCAATATCTATTAAACAACCTATAAATCTTCAAAATAAGAGGCTGATTTTAAAATATATACTTATCTTTCTGGGAAGAGGAAGTTTGAACTTTGGTCATATTCCTAAATATATCCTGTCTTTATAAGGATCTGTCTAGGAGACTTAGGAAGAGTTAAGTCTTTCTTTTATTCCTGGTCTCCTTCACAGTCTTTCTGCTCTCTCCTCTCCAGTCAGCGAGTTATCTGTATTGTAGCAATTTCTATACCTCTATGAAATACTATCACATTTTTGGTATGAACTTAGGCAAATACGGAAGCTGAGAAGCTGAATAGTCACCTTCTGGGGCTGGGATCCCAGCTAAACAAAGTAACATTACAGTCAGCTTTAAGGAAATTATTTATATTTGTATCTCAGTTGCACCATTGTGAATTTCAAGTAACTACTGGAGAAATTATTTAAATGGCTGATGTGACTTACTACTAATTTAAAATAAAAACACTAATTAGGACTCAGAACAATGCCCAGCATCACAGGTGCTCTGTATAAGCAAGCAGTTGTTAGTAATCACTGTCATGAAGTTTTTAAGATAGTTGATTTATTAAATACTGCTAACAACGATACATCTCCAAGCCACTGGAACTGTTTCCAGTAGAATTAAAGAAAACTTCCTTCGTATTTTTTGGAGGCATATTTTAATCTTAATTCTTTCCTAAAAAATCATCTCATTTTTTTCTTCCTATTGCTTTACTTTCAAACAATTCTCTTTTGCTGGCTTCAACAAGAAGACATCCATCCAAGAGTCCATAAAAAAAAAAAAAAAAAAAAAAAAAAAAAGACTAGTGTACCAGTATAATATTGTGAACACTAATTGGACTCTCAGTATATTTGTAAAAAGAGTATACGAATTTGAAAGTGGAAGGGGGCACATAGCAAAAGGCAGAAGGAAGTAGAAAATGAATTTTATCATAACATTACATCCACGTTTAAAATTCTCAAATAATAAATATTCAAAAACAAGCAAGAAAAAAAGGTAGAGCACAATTCAATGAACTAAGGAAGCCGTTCACGTTTATTTCCTTGCCTTTCTGATTGCAAACAGGTGCTCACTTCAGCAAAGCTCTACAGTCCTGCAAACTGTCCTGCTTCCCATGGTTTTTGTTAATGGATTCTTTGTGAGGCATGCCAAAATCATGACTATTTAATCTCACAAATAATTTCCAAACTGCTTTTTTAACACTTTTTAACATGTTTAAAATGTGATGTACTAGAGATTTTATTTTTTAATACTTTTTATTGACATGGCTTAAAATATCTTTTATATTTATCTCCTAATTAGTAAAGAAGTACAGAAAAATGGGCAGAAATCCTAATATCAAAACAAATGGACAATATACATTATGCTTTAGTATTTAATACTGCTTAATTCTGATATGTCAAATATATCTCAATTGAAATGTCAAACAGCAAGAATGTACTAAAATCACAATTACAGCATTTTTTACCTTCTTGTCAGAATTAACTAGGCTCATCAATAGAATATAAGCAAGCATAGAGAGACTGGAAGGACAGTTGAAATGCATTTTAAATGACAGACTCTGTAAAGTGATGTTAAACACACACATCAACTCACCATGTAAAGCCCAAACAGAGCTCTCATGTTTCTGTTGTTGAGTTTCAGTGCCTGTGCAAAATACTTTCTTGAAAGCTCGAGGTTTTCAAGTCCTCCTTGTGTGTATTTGACCTGTTAAAAGTTGCAGATTGCTGAAACCTGTTTATTTTCCTACTTTGAAATGTAGCATGTTCCACCATACACAGGCATTAAGTAATGAGAACAGATACTCTCTAAACAAATGCAACATGCTAAAAGAATTCACATTAAGGTAGTTAATCTAAAATGTAAAGCACACCCTCGCTCTTGCTGAACTATTCTCTCCTATGAATGTTAAGATCTCTGAGCAGCCATTGTATCTAAAATGTTGTCACATTAAAAAGCAAAGCACAATTTTTGTATCAATAGCCTTGCTGTTACACAACACTGTATTTTCTATTGCATGTATTGTAAATCTAGACCTTGACAAAAATTCCCTATTTTACATGTGCACTTTAGAAATGAGAGCAATAGTCTTTTTATATTCTTTATAATGACATATTTGTAACCTTATGACATCCAGTTACACTATGATTCTTTATAGTGTGCAAATTAAACACATATTTCCAACATGTCAACATTCTAGTGTCCGAGAATGTATTTAAAAACCATCATCTTTATAAATGTCTCATAAACATTTATATATTGACAACTATGATGTAATTGATTCAAAATTAGGAAAGAAACATACACATAGAAACCCACAAATACTGTAATAAATTACAACCAATTTCAGTTTATCTAAACTTTTAATTGAAAAGAATTTCATTTCAATATTTACACGTTTTAGCTTTATTCCCTTACCACTCAGTAGATAGGGTCATCTAATGTGAGGAAAATAGAATTAGTAACATACAACAGACAATAGCAGCCAAATTCGACTCAATTGTGTTGTAGCTGCAATACTTACTTCTGCATACTGCTGACAGTATAAGTGATTATGTGGATTTGTCATCATCAGCTCCTCTAAGCAAAAGGCTGCTTTGGCATAGCTGCAAAATATTAATGGGATATATTGATTTTAAGTCATAAGTTTTCATAAACACACCTTAAAAATACATTTCAACCTTCATGGCATTAGATATTTTATTTCTAGAACTATTTAAACAGATTTAAAGCATTTGTTGATTCAAAATATTAATACCATAAAAACTTTTATTGAAATAAACAAATCTATGTGTAAGTCCCAAAGTAATCTCCCAATACCCAGTGGATACTCCCTTGCTACTAGTGTGTTACTACCGAGGCACGCACACATTAGTAACACAGGCCTCCACCCTGGGAGCTCTACTTCTATAAATCCACTCATCATTCAATAGTAATGTTTAAATACTGTAGCAGAAGGAAATACAGTATTGAATGAAATAGTGTCTAATTGCTACACAGCCTTACAGACATCTATATCAATATGTTCTATTGTAAAGACTGCTCATTAAGTTCATATTCAAATATCAAATCAAAGTAAAATTATGTATTTCTAAAGCTATCAATAATAGATAAAATTAGTTCTGAAATGCCCTCCACTATTATTAAATCAAGTGGTGCTGAAAACCTATGCGGATCTGCCAGAAGGATTTTAATAAAAAAGCTTTTAGAACATGTGATTATAATTCACCTTAATATATTTGCTATGCTTAGAGCTATGTACTCATCCTCATGATTTACAGAAAATCCCAAAGAACACTTAGACATTGCAAGATTTCTCTTCAGAGAGGTGGTGATCCTCCTCAATAGAACAAGGCTGAGTAAGGTGATGTTTAGTATTTGTTATCAATATGTAAATAGTAACACTTGGTATCTTTCTTGAAATATATACAGTCTAAATCCACACCTACATGCAGAGTAATATGTAAATTTTATACAATATTCATTATGCATCCTGCACTACTCAAAATAATTAAATGTATTAACCCATTTTATCTTACCAAAACCCTAAAGAGTGAAAACTTAATGTTATAATTCCCTAACAGAGAAGTAACTATAACCCAGGCTGTCCCACTGTAGAGATCCACTTTACAACCACTACCTGTCTTGCCTTCCTAGCTCCACACACAACAAAAAACTATGTTGATATAGTAACAGAAGTATCAGTGGGTACAACAAAAAATCCCACAAAGACATCAAGAAACCAAATGCATCTGGAAACTCCTAGAAATCCTATTTTACCTTCCTGGAGGATCTTACATACAGATTCCCACCCACCAACTGCAGCTTTGTAACCCTTCTCATTTTTATACCTAAAACTTAGAATTTGTTCTTGAAAAGGTATCCATTCAATAAGTAGATGAATGAATGAATACAAATCTGAAACAAACCCACGAATGGCACATTTAATATGTACTCATCTAAAAGATGAGGAGAAAGCAGTCTCTATTTTAGACATTCAATAGCTAATAAAGTCTTCCCTTACCTACAATGCCACCAAAAATTCAAATTAAGGTTAAAATGAAACATCATTAAGAGATTTAAATGAGTTTAACTTCATTCTGGTTCTGATGAAGCATAAAATCAGGTAAGGCAAGGAACACTGAAGGTACATGGGTGGAATTAGAAGTAAATTTTGTCATGTCTTTGTTTTACTGGAGTTCCTAAGTTTCCCGTATTAGGCATTTCTTTACCTTGAACAAAAAGATTTCCTTGATTATTCATAATTTTTAAATGTTTTTAGTCATAGAAAACTTTGAAAATTACAAAGAAATTGTGATTATCTTGTGTTTCTTAAAAAATAAAATCTAATGTTAGTATTGTAATACATGCTGAAAACCCAGTTTTCTATTGACTTATATGTGGTTTTACATGCCTGAGAGAAACCGGAACATATATATGTGTTTACATATTTATTCTGACATAATTCAGTAAACAGATCCCTTGCCATAAGAAGTGATTCTGGCAGAATCTGACAGAAAGAAAGAATGGCTCCAGAATGTAAAACATATTTCACTATATATGAGTTATGGCTTGTATTCTAGACACCATTTTCACTAAAATCACGAATGTGATTTCCAGTCTTTTGTATAGACTTTGCAAATATAGACTTTTGCAAAGGCAACATACAAATGTCTTCATTCTACTGTATTTCTGGTGCCATCTATGTTTAGTATGAGAGCAAAGTTAACTATTAACATAAATAAGAAAATGTGCATGGGAATCTAATTCTAGCCTTTCACAATGAAGGAAAGATACAATGTGTTATAGACTTCAGAGGTAGAGCTAAAAGGGAAAAGAAGTAAGCTGTCACACCCTCTGTGGAAGCTGGCACTAAGGCTGTGATATCTGCAAACCTACACTAGGACTCTGAGCTAATCCTTTCACACTGGGATTTCCTCTTGTCACTACAGCAATAAAAAAGCTAACAAAAACATTAAATATCCAATAACCAAGTTCCTACAGCATTCAACATTCTTGATTACACTTTGTTCTTAACCCAGGCAACAGAACGCTTCTGCTCTGGAAGAGTCGATTCTCTTAGTGCTGAGGCTAATAAATGCATACAATTGACTGAATTTTTAAACAGCAGGGAGCATAATACTCTTTGTGTATGAGAACAATTTGAACTCCAAAATTCACAATTTTGATTCCCCCAAAGTAATAGCTTAGGAAAAGGTCTTTCAGATTCTTAAAGGATCCCATTTCTACTTAAGAGAAAACCTAATTTTCTGAACAAAAATAATTTACTTAAACCCAGTTAAAAGATAGATATTCACATAACTAGCAATTTTTATTTATTATTTTCAATTTATTTGCTCATTTAATTAGTTTTTCATCTAAAATGACAAGTGACTGACTTTTTCCAATCTTCTGAAAATAAGTCTATTGAACTTTACAATTTCATTCTTATAATTCTAAGTGTTTGTAACAACTTACTCGTGTTCATTGATATAAAGTTCTGCAAGTTCATGCCAGGCTTCTTGGTCTCCAACAAACCTGATACAAGGAAAAAGAATATGTGTAAATGTTTTATAAATGAACACACTAGAAAATCAAATGCAAATTCCATTTTAATTAAAAAAGATTTATCAGAATTACAAAACACAATCCTCTTGTAAAACACTCACTGTTCCAGATACTCATTCAGCTCTCGAATGGCCTCCACATTTTTCCCCTGGGCTTTTCGAATGGCAATCTTACGCTTTCTGGCAGCCTATGGGTTGACATTAATAAAGGATTAGGTCCTCACGATTTTTTGTAAAGAAAGTAATTTGACTGTGCAAATTATTATCTCAATGCCAATGAAATTCCATTGTAGAAGAACTGCTTTAGTGAGAGTTTATAAACATACCCATGACATCCCACTGGGGAATTCAGACATTCCTCCAACAATCACACAAGCTTTACTTTTGATGCATGCAAAAACTTATGCATCATTTCATCCAAATAAATAACCATCCAAAGTCCTGTAATTACAAGCCAGCAGGGAATCTTAATCTCTACACAACCTAATGTTCTTTACTCTGCCTCATTCGCAGGATTGGTATCTTAAGAGGCAGTGGAGATTAGGAGGGAAAAAATTACACAATTGACACTTGAATGTCATACAAATCTGGTTTCTGACAACTTGTTCACAATTTTAAAAGAAAAACAAATTACTTATGAACCTTTAAAAATAAAATAGGTGTTAATAAAAGTACTTTATAATAAAATTATTTAAAACTTACATTTTAAAGTTATAAAAATGATAAATATATTAATTAATGCTATTAATTTATGCATTCTTCAAATAACTATTAGATAACTGTTATTTATCAGGTATTGTACCAGATAATAAAATAAGGATAAAAAAGAAAATAAATAATTAATATAGGAGCTATCTCATGAGAAATATGCATTTTGTACAATTTTAATGCAGTAAGAGCAATGATAGATATATCTAGGATGTCACCGCAAAAGGGAAGAGATCCCAAAAAACTAGGGCACAGTGGGAGGAGCAAAAGGAGAAGAAGCAATGAGAACTCCAGGTGAAGATACCCACCCTGAAACAGAAAAGGTGGGGCAGTCTCTGGATAGCCTTTCCTTCAGTCTCTGCTCCACACTTCGTCTCCTTATTTGCTCCCATGAGTATTTTGTTCCCCCTTCTAAGAAGGACCAAAGCACCCACACTTTGGTCTTCCTTCTTCTTGAGCATCACGTAGTCTGTGAATTGTATTTTGAGTATTGCGAGCTTTTGGGCTAATACCACTTATCAGTGAATGCATACCATGTGTGTTCATTGATTTTAATAGCTGAGTAGTACTCCATTGTGTAAATGTACCATATTTTCTGTATCCATTCCTCTGTTGTAGGACATCTGGGCTCTTTCCACCTTCTAGCTATTCTAAATAAGGCTGCTATGAACACAGTAGAGCAAGTATCCTTGTTATATGTTGGAGCATCTTTTGGGTATATACCCAGAAGTGAAATAGCTGAGTCCTCAGGTAATACTATGTCCAATTTTCTAAGGAACCACCAGACTGATTTCAAGTGGTTGTACCAGCTTGCAATCTCACCAGCAATAGAGGACTGTTCCTCTTTCTCCACATCCTCACCATCATCTGCTATCACCTGAGTTTTTGAGCTTAGCCATTCTGACTGGTGTGAGGTGGAATCTCAGGGTTGTTTTGATTTCCATCCCATATACAGTCACCAAATGCAGACACTATTGTGGATGCCAAGAAGTGCTTGCTGACAGAAGCCTGATATGGCTGGCTCCGGAGAGGCTCTGCCAGAGCCTGATAAATACAGAGGCAGATGCTAGCAGCCAACTATTGGACTGAGCACGGGGTCCCCAATGGAAGAGTTAGAGAAAGCACTGAAGGAGCTGAAGGGGTTTGCAACCCATAGGAAGAACAATATCAACCAGCCAGACTCCCCCAGAGTTCCTAGAGACTAAACCACCAACCAAGGAGTACACATGGAGAGACCCATGGCTCCAGCTGCATATGTAGCAAAGAATGGCCTGATGCTTTTTCTAATACCTACTGCTACAAACAGGTATTTAAGTATTTTTAATGTACAAAACAACATCAGGTCATAAAGACCTGATTCCTGTCCTAGCTAACTATCTCGAGAGTTTTAAACCTGTTGGGTATAGATGGACAAAGCAGACTGAGACCAGGGGAATGCCTGAGTGCAAGTGAAGAAGCACACTTTCCAGAAAGATCAAATAGAGCCAAGTGCATGAGACACCGTACTGCAAAGAGAGACGCAGAAGGATACGCAGCTGCAGAGGCTCCAGTAAGTAGTCAGCTTTGCACTGCTTAGTACTCATCAGCGAGGAAACAAACCACAGCCAGTCAGAGAACTAAAAGGAAGGTCTGCTGCAGGCAGTATTTGCACTCAAGCAGACTAGAAGTTTAAAATGTTCATCCATCTTTTTGTATGTATTGCTCGTACCTTTTCTCATCCAGAAATACATAACAATTTTCTGAATATTCCTAAACTTTTTATTTGAATAAATCTCGGCAGAAGTCAACTGAAGTCTTAACATTTGTTCTATATCTTCTAAGTAATTTCAATATCTGGATTAAAATTTCTATTATAAAAAAATTTCAAAAGATTCTCTTTTTGTTGTAGAATCACAAAGGAAAAGCTATTCAAGTCTTGAAATCTTGCCATTGGCTTTAAATTTTAAGTAGAGAATAATATATTTGAAATCCTCAGTCAATTGCAATCACAGTGTTTCAGACAGAGGAAAAGGGAAACTGAAGCTCACATGTCAGTGTGCTCACTCCCACTGACCAGTGCTGAACACTGAGAGAGCATGCAGATACACAGGGAAGACAGAAAGCAGCTGCCTCACATACTTTACAACTGGAAAGAACCTGAAAATGGGCAGTGATAATTAAATCTCTTCATTTTCTATAAACAAAGGCCAGTCTCAACTTCCAGAGCACAGCCTAAGGCTCCTACACACTTTCACTCTGCTTTCCAGCGGCATCTTGTTCTTGGGACACTTATCACTCAGACGTCCAGTTACCATTCACAAGATCTAACTCAGACAGTACATCTTCAGAGAGCCATGATGATTAGGGCGCGCACACACACACACACACACACACAATTAAAAATTTTAGCCTGTACTAACTCCAATAATGTATCCCTTAACCTAAATGAATATTCCAAATTAACAATCAGGATACCTTATTAAATACAGTAATAGTTCTGAAGAAACTATGTACAACAATGCAAACAATTCTACTAAAAATACAACAAACAATTCACTCTACTACTCAAAAATTAATAAACTGGCCAACAATACATCCTGTATCTGACACTTTTGCATCCTCATTAGGGCATATAGGATATTCTCATAAAAGTTCTAAAATAATAAAAGGGGAAGTAAACATAGGAAAGCCAGCCTAGAAGATAAATAGGATGTGAACAGAAACGCTCGTGTAAGATTTTTCCAATTAAGATAACATGGAAACTATGTATAGACACAGCTTTACACGTGTATATTCCCCAAACCTGGTGAGCTAACACATGAAGACTAAAGGTCCAAGGCCACCAAGGGCCAAAAGTGATCTCCGGGTTAACCTACTTTACTGTGCTTATGAATTTATGTCAACTTGACGTAAGGAAGTCATCAGAAAGGAGCGAGCCTCAATTGAGAAAATGCCTCCATAAGATCTGGCTGTAGGTGAGCCTATAAGGGCAGTTTCTTAATTAGGGATTGATGGGGAGGTCCCAGCTGTGGGTGGGGCCACTCCTGGGATGGTGGTTCTGGGTTCTACAAGAAAGATGGCTGAAGGAATCATGAGGATCAAGACAGCAAGTAGCACTCCTTCATGGACTCTGCATCAGCTCTTGCCTTCAGGTTTCTACGTTATTTAAGTCCTATCCTGACTCACTTCAATGATGACATTAATACAGAAATATAAATCAAATAAACTCTTGCCTCCACAAGTTACTTTTGGTCATGGTGTTTCATTACAACAATGATAACCCTAACTAGGACAGTTACATAAAGAACATGTCCAAAACAAAAAAAGAAAACACACACACACACACACACACACACTGCTTTAAATTTTAAGATCACGAATAAATCTTCATCAAATTAGTTACATATCTGTAAAAACCGAACATGACTGGGCTAAGCAGTAGGAAGTTTTGTGGAAGACATGACACATCTTTTAAAAATAGATTATTTGCAGAGAAATAACCTCTAGAAATGGATGAAATGATTAACATATCCCACCCAGTGAAACACAGCTACAACTCCCTGAACTCTAGATTTCAAAGGCACAGTGGCAACAGTTCCAATATAAAACTGAAAGTACCTCATCAATGACAAACACACATGTGCACACGTATGCACACATGCACACAACATTCACATGTATGCATCCTGTCTGTGCTTTTAAAAACCAAAAAAAAAAAAAAAAAACCCAAAACCAAAACCCTTTCTGAAAGCACACTAGAGTAAACCAACCTAAGGGGAGGAGGACTTGAGCTCAGGGGCTTATTGAATTTTTTTCTCATGTACCACTTTTTAATAAAGTTTTAATGTGAATATCCAAAACTAGATTAAAAATGAGGTAGTATCCTTTTCACCACCACTTCTCAAAAGTCTGAAGCTTAACTGTAATCGTATTCTTCCCTTCCCCAAGGAAGCCTTGCAGTTACTACTGTGAAAGCTTACGCCATCCACTTGGATTTAATATCTTTCTCCAACTCCGTCTTTGTTTCCTTTAAGCCTCACTCAGTCCTTGCTGTCTCGGAGGGTCAAAGCTCATATAGAACATCAAAACAGAATCAAATCTAATCAAGCCATTTCAAGGCTCAAAAGATGTTTGTCATGTAATGAAGCCTTCTGAGAGGCAGAGACAAGGCAACACTGTATCTAATGCACCCTCTGCATGGCACCAAGTGCAAACATTCCATGTTTTTGAAGGAATAATGAATGTGTGTGAATGAAGTAAGTCTTGAAAACTGTAAGTACAGATCCATTTCTTCACTGAACACAGAAGCACAAGACAAAAGGGTCAGATAAGTACTCAACAATGCAGGCTTTCACCTCTGAGCTTCTACCACAAACCTGCTTTATAAAAAGACACAGTGATGCCTTCAACACAGCAACTCAACTGTTTAATACTAAAGTGAAGTCTTCTAGTAGACATGTTAGTTTTAAATCTTGAATGGCTGTATGTTCTCTTGAACGATGCCTAGTAAACTGATTCCTAAGAGTAAAAGAACTGAGCTGGGTCTTATTGCTATGTAATGAGAAATACTCAAGATATATCTGGGAAAGGAAGGAAGAGCTTGGGAAGATCTGATTCAAGAAAACTGGAAGCAGTCACCTTGTTCAACATGTCTAACTAATGGGATCTACTTATTGTCACCTCATCCATACTCTGAAATAAGATGGATTTCTCTTTTAACCAGTCTTAAACACCACAAGAAAATCCATAAACTATGAAAAACAAGACAATGATAAAGCCATATTAAATTATAAATGACAAGCTCTTTCTTGCATGTGCTCTTGAAGATGAAAACCATAATTTCACAAATATTTATCAGCTACATCCTCAGTCTTGCCTTTAAGTGAAGTAATTGATTAAAAATATTCCCACTTAAACTAAAGCAGAAGTAATATGTTCAATTCCACAAAAACAAATTATTCACCAGTCATATTAACTTATATGTGATAAGCACAGGAAACTCAGAAACTTGCTTTTACTCTTTTTCAATCTATGGCTAAATGGCAAAGAAAGCCAGTACATTCTTGAACGAGTTAAGCACTCATACAGGTACTTTAGCAATAGAAAGTGGTACTTTATAATTTGTGCTACTTTATGAGGATAGGACCCAGCTTCAATTCCTAGCACCATAGGGTGGCTCACAACCATCTATAACTCAAATACTAAGGGATCTGATATGTTCTGCTGGCCTTCACAGGCACTAAACACCAACTGTGTACAGATTTACATGTGAGCAAAACACCCATACCCATAAAAACAAAGCAATTTTTAAAACATTTTTTTATTCTAAAAATATTTTCTTGCTGCAGTCACATCTGTACATGGAAATATAGAAAGACATAAAGATGAGTATTATCTATAACTCCCCTGGAACTTTCCATTTAGTCAAAGACAGACAAGCTATGATATCAGTATATTAAATTAAACATTACCACATTTAAAAAGACAACAGGGATATTTTAAAACAAGTAATTATGTACATTGATTTTTAATTCAAGTAGTAAATTTTAAAAATGAGATGATGTACTAATACCATTAATACTTGCTGAGGTGATTTCGTTCATTGTTAATTATGATAACCAAAAAGTATTGCACATACTAAATGGTACTTCACAAGCTTTATGACATAGAAATAGAGCCTTGCTGGCATTGTATGTATACATAGTCTGCGCTCCCCAAGTTTTAACTTATTTTCTAAATAAAACAAAAGTCAAATCTTATTAAGAGCATCAAATATGCTAAAAGTAAAAGTGGCTCACGTAATCTATATAAAAGAAAAAAAACAGTCTAGTTCTATGAATAGCTGTTCACTATTTCCTCAAATAATTCATTTTACCTTTACATTAATCATTAAGTCATCTTCAGGGCAATGGACAAACTTACAGTGTTAGTTGGATCTTCTTGCAAAATTCGGTCATACAGTTGTATAGCATCGTCATATCTATTTAAAAAGAAAGAGAGATATATTAAGAATCATTACCTTAAATGTCATGATACAGAAAAATATTAAGTAGGGCTTTAACTCATTCATAACTGCTATGTAAGTCTCCCTATTTTCATGTAATGATAAAAGTATAGTCTATTTTTTATGAAAACAAAAAGGTCATGAAGTATGTACAGAAAAACCTTCCATCAAAAACATTAATTTCACATACATACAATAGTAAAAACTAGAAACCAAGGCTAAAAGACAGTGTGTGTGTGTGTGTGTGTGTGTGTGTGTGTGTGTGTGTGTGTGTGTGTTTTAAGAGTTTTGAGACTGTGGCATTAAAGTCATAAACTACAGCAGAGAACACAGAAACACAATGTATGAGAAAAACTGAAGGCAGAAAAGAGGCCATGAGCTACATCTTAGACATAAAGAGATAGGATTGTGTACTGCACACACACTGGAACTGGCAGACAGAATGTACATGAGCATGGTGTGCACACACATGCAAGGCTCAGTGGGGGATTTGACAAGACGCAAAATAGATGAAAGAAACATATGGACCAACACTCATTTCTCTGTTTCTAATGCTCAGGAAAACCCTAGGATAGGTTCTTTAAAATGCCAAACAGCAAGAACACATTCAAAACTCCTGACCATCCAGGTACAGGTTAGCACCGGTTAGCATTTCTCACTGTCCGTTACAGTGATGACACTTCCTACTGATACAGGCAGACAAATCTAAAGGGTAATTGCAGTATCCAGTTTGATCCTATGGGCAACTCTCTCAAGAATATATATTCAAATTGCTTGTATTCAGTTTGATATCCATAATACCAAAATCTACTATTTCTTATTTTTATATTTTTGTTTTCTTAGATTGAAAAGAACTTGGAATAAAAGACAGAAAACCAAGTCATTTTTATGTTTCCCTTTACTTCTACGATGCTATTGATAGCCTATTTTCTATTTCTTATTTTTTTTAACCCATCCTCTATGTTCTGCTATCGTTCATAATAATAGTATAAGAGGCTCAGAAACTATTCTTCGATAGACTATAATCAAATAGAATGGTTTTACAGATAAGTACAAGGGTTGTTGTTTTTTTAACGACCTAAAATGTCCCCTTCATATTTTCAGTAGAAACCCATTTATAAGGCATATTAGTAGTACACAATCTTTAATTGCCTGTTATCTCTAGCTTTAATCCTATCCAAAATCTCCTTCTCACCTTATACTATAGCCACATAAACTCTTAATTCTCCTGGACTTCTCTACAGATGTGCTTCTGATGTTTCAACACAGGTCCACATAGGTCCCCATCTGTGCTTCAGTTGAAACAAACCATCTCTTCTCTAGATTTCTAGGCTAAATGTATTTTTCAAAACAGACCTATTTTTCTAAAAGGCTAAAAATATGTGGTCTAAATGATGATCATGCATTTCATGTACTTTGAGAGTGTATGCATGAGTATGTGTATGTTTTCCTCAAAGCCTAGGAAGATGACAATACCCTTATTTTAGAAGAATAAAGCTGAAAAAACTTAATATTCATTTGTGAAGTCAAAAACTAGAAAATTCTAAAACTGGGATCTAAACTCAGTTCTTCTAATAAAGCATAACCTAATTTCACTAGCCAGAAGTGGAAATGAATTATACTTCATCCCAAATGCTGCATCCCAGAAGTATGGGTGGGGTTTGTACTGAGAAGCACTCTGATGTCAAACAGATCACAGAAGCACAAAGCCCTTCTGCATCAAGGATGTCCTATAGACAGAGCTTCCACATCTGCAGGTGGGATTACATTGTTCACGAGATATGTTTACCTTTCCATAGCTTCAAATCGCATGCCCGTTAACCGCTTAACTCTGTGACTACCAGGGAATTGTCTTCTTAATTCCTGAAGACAAAACTGAAAACACATAACGGGTTAAACAAAATAACAACTTGAGCAGCTGCAATTACATCTCATAAATAATCCATTGAAAAAATGGTCTAATGAGTTTCTACTGGGTCCCAAAATATGTAATTTCATTTACTGCTTTATTGGTATGGGTATTTTATTCATTTTCTTTGTGTTCATGATGCTAGAGAGTGAACCCAGAACCTTCTACAGGCTAGCCAAGCATCTGTTATAATCCTAGCCTTGAACTTAAAGAAACATTCAAAACTTGCTACAGAAAGCACTCAGTACATGCTCCACAGTAAACCTTAACTACTTACTAATTTAAAACTCATAAAACAAATATAGAGTAAAACATAATTAGTTTAAAGACTTACCAATGCCAAGTCATCCCGACCATAGTCTAGGGCTGCAATCATCACCTGCTCATATATGATCCAAACTAGATACATGAGAAGAAAAAAAAATCTGAATTTAATATAGAAATTTCCCAACAGAAATTAATAAACTCTTCTACTTTTAAATATTTTAAAGATATTATTAATTTTATTGCTGAAAATTAGTAATTATATTATTTTTGGAAACAAATTATTTTATTTTTAGAATTATTTTATTTTTATTTATATTACTTACATTTATTTTAATAAAATTTTATTTATTATTTATTATTTATTTTAAAATTATTTTTATAAATAAAAATTTTTAAGTTTGGACTTAAGAATGTATCTTTTTACATATTCAGCAACATAAAATCTTCTGAAATAAGAAGAAATATTCAATACACACTAAATTCTTAAATTCTCTATAAAATATATTTTGACCAGATTAGAACGCCATTCTGAAATATACTTTGGCCAAACATTTACCAGTATCGTGAGCCTTTCACACAAAAGTGCTTGTTTAATGACTTTACTACTGAAGTGGTTTGAGTAAGATTGTCCTCCACAGTCTCTGACACTTGAAGACTTGGTCTCCAGTTGTCTGGGGAGCTCTAAGAGATGTGGCCTTGCTAGAGAAATCCATCTCAAGGGGCAGGATTTGAGGTTCAAAGCCTCTGCTGCATGATTACATTGTCCATGAAGTGAGTCTCCTGCTCCTGCCACCATTATGGACTCTATCCTAGAACCATAAATCCACATAAACTGCTGTAGCTAGAGTTTCTGTTGCTGTGATAAAGACCATAGCTAAACGTAATCTTGGAAAGAAGGGTTTATATTGCAGCTTTAAATTTACCATCCAAGAAAGGCAGAGCAGGAGCCAAGGTGGAGGCAATGGTGGAGTGCTGCTTATTGGCTTGCTCAGCCTGCCTTCTTTTATAACCCATGACCACCAGCCCAGAGGTAGCCCATGACCCCACCCACAGTGAACTGGGCCCTCCCATACACATCATCAATCAAGAAAATGCACCAGGGGCTTGCCTCCAAGACAATCTGGTGGGGACATTTTGAGGTCCTTCTTCCATACAGGCTCTAGCTTATTTCAAGCTGACATAAAACAAGCCAGCTCAGACTTTTTCTTTCTATTAGCTGTCAGTCATGTTGCTGTATCACAGCAATAGAAAAATTAACAGATACAACTACAAACAACTATAAATCCTCCTTAAACTAAACTGCCATTCATTGTATCTCCTGCAACAAAGGAGTGATGTAACTAATTAGTAAGTAAAATGTTAATAAAGACATATTAAAAATGAATAATAACAAATACAACATGGTGAGCCTACATAAATAACTAAAAACTTACTGTCGTCTCCAAGCTTAGAAGCATAATCATTAATTAATTCTTCTCCAACTTCCATAATTTGCTCACTATTTCTTGAGTTTTCTTCTCGCCATTTTCTCATTTTATCTCGCATTTCTAAAAAAAAAAAAACGTAATATTCAAGTTCTTTACACATACATATATATGAACATATGATGGATGTCAAAATACTAAATGAAATCAACTATTTGAAATAAACTCCAACGTGTAGGCAAATCTGTGATATCACAACCATCTTGAAATGTAAAGAACATCACTCCATGGGTCCTGAATCAAGGCCCACTATCACTCTGGGCAACTGTAGGTCTTAATTGGAGGGGTGAGGGGAAATACAGACTAGTTTTAGGGTTTGGTAAAAGGCCTAAAGAGATCATTTTCTAAATAATAAAGAGAAAGCATAGAATTACACACAGATATCACAAAATATTCAACATATTCTTGCAATTTACTTATGGATATAAATTTTTAAATAATTTTCATAATACTGAGCTAGCAACAACAAAGGAATATTCACCTCACATTTCCTTAATACTAAACTGCCATGCAAGGAAGTAAACAAGAAAACAATAACAACAAAGGAAATGTTTGATTGAACTTAAGAGACAACATGAATGTCAGTAAAAACAATTGCATTGTTAGCTTCATTGATAAGATAGGAAAACAACTTTGCAAATTACAATTCAACAAGAAATTCTGGACTAAAGAACTCTACTGTGGTTTAAATGCCTCTCCTGAGGTTCATGGGTTGGAAATCTGATTCTGAATACAACCAGATTGTGGCAGAACCTTTAAGTTGTTCTCAGCTCCTTATGGCTTCTGTCCTACTAAGTGGATCAACAGCCTTATCACAGGAGTGAGCTGAGAGGAATATTAGTTATCTCAGGTAGGTTATCTATGAAGAAGACAGTTCCTGGATGTTTTTTAAGGAAAAATTAATTCAACCCCTTATGTCTTGCCTGTACACAGCTTTTGTCCTTCCCCAGGAGCTGAAAACCAGAATGTCTTCCCCAGAACCACTGGCCAAAAATAGGTAAGGAAATAAACAATAAATTAAAATAAAAATCCAAGTCTGGAGAACTATGATCTGAATGTAATAAATACCAAAAACAAAGTATTTTAAAAGCATTTTTAATCTGGTTCCTTTTACACAATATTAAAGGCTGAATGTTTACGATTTTTCAAGTTAATTAAAAACTTAACTAAAAATCCCAAGACCATACTTGGCGAGGGCCTGTGGAAGGCAAGCAGTGCCCTCACAAGGCGTAAGAGGCTCTGTCTTCTGCCATTAGTTGTCTATTCCACACTAGACACTGGATCTGGCAGGACCTGCCTCTTCACTTCCTATCCTCCAGAACCATATGGAAACACTTCATGGTTTAAGATAATCCACTGTGGTGTATTCGTTGTATTGGCCTGAACTAAGACATATAGCTAAGGTACAACTAAGAATCTACCTGAGAACATACATCTTTCTTATTTTTATCTGTACACATAGATCAAGAGTACAAATGTAATACTCAAACTGCTGCACTTCAAATCTCAACAGTGACACTTTCTACCTGCTGAGTTAATCGCTGCATTTCAACATTCTTATCTACCAAGTGAAGATAAAAAAAATAATACTCATATAATTTGGCTATTGTAGTGAGCACTATTAACTAAGTGTGCTGAAAACAGAATTTTTGTTCAGTCTTACACATATTGCTATTTTGATAATTCTCCCTCAGTCAGTCAGCCTCAATCAATTATAACTGCAAACACTATTTATCTTGTTCTAACTACAGTATCTCTGGCTTGCTCTGCACTTCACATTTATATCAGAAAATTTAAACGAGTCAAGAAACTACCACCTTATGGCCAACATTTGTAGCCAATTGTTTTGCAAGCAAACTTTGATTAGAACCTACCTATTGGGGAGGTTTTGTTTTCCTGTGCTGCAGTGGTACAGGAAGAGCCAATACAAGTCAAATAACACACAAAGCTGCTGACATTTAGAACATTTAGATAGAAGTACCATCTGATTATTCATATATAGTGATGCTTGGCTCCAGACACTAAGAAGCAGAAAGAGCAAGGGATGTAGTTGGAGGACTAGTATTAAATCAACTCTGCCTCATCAACCTGAAAATGGTGACTTGGGAATTATCACTGAACACTCCTACCACTTTGGTTATTAAATACACAGGATTACAGGCTTTATAGGGTTTTCATGAAACTTGAACAGCAAAACCAAGAGCCCATGTTTGGACAGCGCTGTGGTTTGGAGTTTTGTTTTGCTTAGAAGCTGACTTCGAGTTCTATTAAAATGTCATGCACTCATGAACTCCTCATAGGCATTGCTGCAGTCTTTCATCCAACTTCATACACACGTTGCCCCTATGTAGTCTGAGTTTAGAACTCCTACTATCAGTAACTTACAGAAAACATCCAGCAAATGTAAAGCACTACAAAAGGTTTGGCTACCTTAAGTAAGTAAAGTAAGGGAAAACCTATAATTAGAAATAAAATTTGGGGAGCATTCCTCCCTTGAGTATACTTTTCTTTTTAAGTTGTTCCCCAAAGGCAGTATGCTCTACAAGTCCAAGATCTCTTTATTATATACTTTACATGTAAGCCACTCACCATTCTCTTGCACATGCTATTAACTATTGTCTCTGTACTAGGGGTAACAGCCAGCAGAGGTTACAAAGGGATATCCTGTTTATCTTTCCCTAAGGACTAGGTCTCACTGGGCTAAAACACTCGGGCCATGAGAGATGAGGAACTAGCCGGCTTCCTACTTTGCTTCTTTTGTACAAAACTACTTTCTCCCCATATTTCCTCCATTCCAATATAAATTCTCAAAGACCATTTACACATTCACTTATATGAGTCACTATATACCATTTAACAATTATTCATAATCCTATAAATTTAGATCACCAAATCAGTTACAGGATAATGAAATTGCCACGGCTCTTAATGGATGGGGTGTGTACTAAATTTGAAGACAAAAATATAAGTTATTTCAATGTATAGAAACTTCAGTAGAGGTGTTCTTCCAATTATGTATAACAGTGCACTAGGGAGATGTGACGCCAGTCTAGTGTGTTCCAGCCCTTGGGAGCAAATGGATACAGAGAACCTATCAAAAGAATAAAGTGAACCTACAAGAATACTATTAAGAAACAAAAGCAAGGGGCTGGGGAAAAGACGGCTCATCTTATATGTAGAAGGATGGATAAAGACCTTAATTCCAATCCCTAGAACCCTTGCAAAAAGCTGGACATATCAACACCTTCCCTTAGTTATGGGAACAGACAGGTGGATCCTTGAGACCCATTGGCCAATCAGTGCAGCCAATCAGTGAGTTCAAGGTGTAGGGAGACAAACTGTTTTGAAAAACTAGGGAGAAATCAATAGACAAATACCCCGCAGGAACTGATGGCATCTACATACATACACACATATATCATGCACACACATACATACAAAAAAGATACAAAATCAAATCTTGCATAGAGGGGATTATCCATAATAGCAAGCATAACAGAGATGTATAAAATATAAACATTTGAATTGGCACAAGGTCTTCCTTTGGCACCTTAAAGAAAAAGCAAGACACAGAAACCAAACTGTTGATACATACACAACACAGTCCTTGCTCCTCAGGCTCAGAGAAAATCCTGGAAAGGGGGCAGAGGGTCAGCAGATCATAATGTCAGCTGTGAGACTGTATCTTCTAGATATGAGAGGAAAGCCGCATCCATGAACTTTCAAAACTGTGGTTTCTTAGGGGATGAAGTAAAAAGGACAAACAAAATACTCTACAATATTTTTAAAAACTCATTTCACATCTATTAAATGCTAGGCACTGCACACGGTACCATATCCAGCTATGCGTAAATATATATGCTCAAGAGAGTTCATTACTTTCCTTACAAGTCTAAACTCTCTTTCCTACCCACAAGTTTTTAAATGATATTCTAGATAACAAATGCTTTAAATCATCTTACAAAATGAACTTTCATTCTATTCATTTATATCATCTATTTGAGACTTAAAAGCCTGTTAAACTTACTGAAGTCTTTTATATACACTATTACAAGAATAACAGGTGCTGGGGACATGCTCAGTGGCTAAGAGCTCTTGTTGGGTAAGAGTCCTTTGCAATCTTAAAAACCTGAGTTGAATCCTTTGCAAAACATAAAAAGCCCTGCTTGGCTCTAACCCCAGCACTAGGAAGGAGGGTGGAGGAGGAGCATGGGATTTGCTGTCCGACTTCCTGTTCAATGAAGAACCCTACCTCAAATAAATAAGGTAGAGAGTGTGCAACAAGACACAAACTTCCTCTTCTGGCATCTTTGTGCCTATGCATACCCACACTCACATGTAGAACATATAACGAACAGTACACAGACACAGACACAGACACACACACACACACACACACACACACACACACACACTATAGTGTGCTTTGGACCCATTTATAATGCTGATGGAGGTCCTTGGAAAACAGCTGACACTGTCCACCATATCCAAACAAACCATCTGAGTGTCCTCTCACCAACCACCCACACTGCCATGAAACAGGTTTTCAGGAAAATTAAGCCTCCATTTTACAAAATAAGGAAACTGTGTTCTAGTCCCTGGGGTGCCTAGGTTCACATAAGATAATGGGCAGAAAGCTAGAAAAAAGCATGGACAACTTACTAGTGTTAGTTGTTAAAAATCTCTATAATTCAACCAATCAATAAATCGTTTCTTCCCTGTGTCAAGCACTAGTTACATAACAGTGAGCACAGCAGGCCCAACTTCTTTCATTCTAACAGAGAAAAACTTCTGAGGTAACACAAGCAAGCACGTGCTTCAACAGTAAGAAAGCACACACTCTAGGAGCAGGTTTTGTTTGACTCAGTTGCTTGGGATTTTCATTTTCTTGTTTTTCCTCTTTCCTTCTTTTGTAAATATGGTGGCAGGGGTGAGCAGATGCACGTAAGGGTCCTGCAATATGTAACTTTTGAGCAGGATTCTGAGAGACGAACATTTAAGAGTGAGGAGTGAGGCTGTGAGGGGAGAACACTGTTGGTGGAAGGAACTGCTTGTGCCAACCTCTAAGACAAGTGCATGGCAATTTAGGCAATCTAGGAAAGACAAGCTGAACCAGCTCAGAGTTGGGACAGACAGTGGCTCCAACTAGATGCCACCAAAAGCCAGATCCCTCAGCAGAATGACATAATTCTATCGCCCAACAACAAAATCTTTTCTCTCAGGTTAAGAGCTTATCGACTACTTTAAAATAATTTCTTCTTTCATTGCTCAACAAATTTGCACAGCACTAACTTTCCCAAATCTAGTTATATCACTACACTTCAGAATGCCCACAGGACAGTATGAAGCTACACAGGATCATTTAGCTTGCCAACAGTGACATAATCCTTGTCCCTTGATTGTATATATTAACAGATTTTAAAAGCTATCCTTTACATACCTTCATAATATCACTTTTCAACAATTGTGAAGTATTTATAACTTTTTTAAAAGCATTGAACGGAACACCCACTAACCTCTCTCCTTTACAGTTGAAGGGTATGTGTTGACGCGAACGTCTTAAAAAAATGAATCGATAGGTTTGTTGTTCCACTCAACTGTAAACTCTCTGAAGGTTGGGGCTGTGTCTTACTTGACATACAGAAGAACTAGCACTTACTTTTTGTATTCAATATAAAATCTTTTGTTCCTTATAATATTTGAGATTTATTCACCATCAAACAATTCATGTAAATTTCACTCTACATGGTAAAGAGCCCACAAAAGCATTCGAGGCTGAGGGATCTGGATTTTGGTGGCAATTGAAATTTGGTGGGCAAATTGACTACTGAAGTACACTGTACTGTGCCAACTGTTGAGAACATGAACAGAAATTCTATGCTTTTAGAGAACTCATTCATTTTCTTAAGCATGACTCCTAGCAATGTTTATTTATTTATTTTCTGAAAGAGATAACAGCTCATAGAACTGATCCAAGATTTGAATAATTTATTTAAGGATTCTCCCTTCTTGGTCAACCAGGCGGTAAAAAAAACTATCACATGTGAACACATGCCTCCAAATTAACCAGTTGCATTCTCCTCCAGAAAACAAATTAATTGGCAGAAAGTAAGTAGGAAGCGATGTTGTGTGTGCTTTAAGTAGGTTTTGCCAATGAAGTTAAAAGGGGAGACATTCGAAACCCAGTTCTGAAAACAGAACAAAACAGAAAGTGCAATGTTGAAGAAACACATTTGTTTATGGATCTCCCACACACCTTTTCTATACTCTTTAACCCTTCCAAACACTTAGCACAGGCCTCACCAGACCTATCTCGGGCTTCAAACAAGCTTCAACACATTGATCCCGCCTCCTCCACGCCTCCCAGAAACCACATGCTGTGTGACAGTCGCAGCCCCGAGTTCCTCCTGCCTCCTAAACAGAAGATGACAGAACCCGTGCGCAGGGAGGCAGGTGGATCGGTGTGCGGACCGGCAAACGCGACACGGTACGCCGCAAACCACGGTCAGGCCCAGGAAGGAACCAGCCCCAGGCTCCACACGGTTCGGCCAGTTGAGGGAGAGCTGCCCGGCGGACGACACAACGGGGTACGAATCTCTCCGAGCTTTCGGGGTACTTCTGAACCATTTCCCAGGGCTTTGGGTCTTCCTGGACCCTCCCCGCCCAAAATTACCTTCCCAAGTCACATCGTAACGCTCAGTGACCTTCGCCATCTTCCTAGAACCCAGAGGTGGCAGGAGAGAGGGCGGGGGCGGGGGGAAACGCCGCACGTCACCCGCAACCGGGCAGTGGCAAATGACGAAGCTATTTTTTATTGGTCGATACAGGGGAGTGGGCGGAATCTTCCTCTCATTTGCACAGCATTCACTGGGAAAGAGGGCGGAGCCAGCGAGGCCTGAGTGGCCGAACTAGCGGGGCGGGACCTGAGGGCGGGGTCTGGGGCGGGGCCAGAGGGAAACTGTTTTTGCTGCCGAGAGTCTGTGACAGACAGCTGAGCTTATACTTTGGCTTTGGTATTTTTCCTGAGATTTTATCAAATGTAATATCTTTAGCGTCCGCCGCTCCAGGTTTTTCATTTTCCTTTTCATAGATGTATTCATTCTTTCCACGGTCCTCAAGTCTGTACTTTATCTTCAGAGACCCATGAAACTCAACATTTTGGTCAGATATTTGCCCACTCCCAACTTTCCTCTATATATCATGGGAATGGCTTTCTATGGCCTTTTAATGTTCAACTAAACAGAACAACCAAGTTTTGTGAATGATATGAAGAATCAACTGCTATTCTTGTTTGCATTACCATGCCCCCAGAGCCAAGGAATTTTATGTTCACAATTGGGCCCTGCTGCAGACTTGCATCCATAGTTAATGCCCATCTTGTATTTAATTTCTTTATTCTTTAAGACACAGGTCTAGATTAAAATCTGCATAAGAGCAGCCAATGTGTAAGTACTTATAAAGAATGAATAAAGGTGAGAATAAAGATCCTTCAGCACCTAAACGTTGCTTCTGTTCACTTGTCTGCGGAGAACTTCCCACCAAAAACTTACTTCGAGGAAAGGCTGGACCACCTCTCCGTTAGCAAAAGTGAAATGGCTGAATTGCACATCCCTAACCATACATTTAATGTTTCAAATAATGAATTTACTACATTGTAGAAAGAGGATATGTAAAGTGGGGTGGGGTGTATGAAAATGTGACACGTGTTCAGTAACCCCATAATTAGGGGTTAGTGAAGAAGAGGCAATAGAGTCGAGATTGAGAGAGCGGCAGCCCACAGCCCAGCTGGTGAAGGGCTTCTGTTTCTTTGATTTTCCCAGCCTTAATGAAGTATCATTGACAAAAGTATATATATTTACAGTGTATAGGGTAATGATTTGAGATTATTACCACAATCAATTAATTTATCCATCTCCTCTAATAATTACCATGCTGGAAGGTAGAGAACACCTAATAGCTTTTACCAAAATATCAAATATATGATACTATTGTTTATATGAAAATCTCCATATAAACCAAAATGTACATCTTTAATCAACATCTCTTCATTACCAGCCCTTGGCAATTTTTAAGTGAGGCAGGGGAAGGGGGCAGGACTTACTGCCATTTGCCAGCAAGGAACCACCAAAGGGCAGAAAAAGCTAGGAAACTCTTAAACTTGGCTTAGATTCTGAATAAGTGTCTCCTCAGACTAAGCAGACTTTAAAAAAATTATTTCATTCAAAAAATTTAAATGTTTCAGTCAAATTCATACTAATGCTCTGATAAGACAGTGCAGTGTAGAATATTGTCCAGTACTTTTTCTCTCTCTCGTTCTTGGTTTTCCCCTCCCTCTCTCTCTATTTTATCTATCTATGTATCTATCTCTGTTTATCTCTCTTTCCTTCTCCTTTCTTTCTCTCCTCTTAAACCCATTCCTGTAACTTTTCCATCTCCCAAAGCTCGAAGGCAGACCTACTTTACAACTTACCTCTTCATTCTAGTCTGACATTTAACTATTGTCCCACTCGCCTCTTCCCAGTTTTGCTTCTACTCAATTATTCTAAGTCTATGTGTGCCCCTCTCCTCTATGTCCCATTTGACAGCCCAATACTTATCATTAGTCACACTGCAATTGCTCCCTTTTGCCTTCCTTTCACCCACACTAACATTTCAGTATACACAGTGCTATTGGCTGCCCACTTCAAGAACTAATATTTAATAATCATTTGTTTTATAGTCATTTTCTATTCTATTACTATCTATTGAGTTAACTACTGGATAATGACTTGCCATAGGCAATAACCAACCCTCAGGAGCAGCCTAAATATAGAGCTTGGTACCTGGAACACCAATCTAACGTACCACAGTACCACAGCTGACATCCAGTCTTAACCAACAATCTGACCCCAGATAGTTGTATCCCAGAAGATAAACCTAAGAAACATGAAAATTTAAGACAACATGATGCTGCCAAAAATTACCAACCTCATTCAAATGGCCTCCAGTGAAAATGACTAACATAGAAGTTCATATACAGAATTTTAAAAATGATTTTAAGTATGGTACAACTCACAATGAACTCCAGAAGTATACCAGAAAAATACAAACAAAAAAAAAAATAAGGAATTTCATCCATGTTGTCAAGACAGAATTTAATAAGGAGATAAAATACTGGAAAAAAATCAGAATGATAATGGAAGTGAAAAATAAAATAGGTCAAATAGAAGGTTAAGTGGATATCCTCACCAACTGAATGGATGTTATTGGAAATATAATATCATGTATGAAGATATGAAAAGAAAAGTGAAGTACTGGATGAGTCAGTCATGGTTGATGATAATTTTGGATAGAAGATGTCAAAAATTGTTTCAATTTCTACATTTCCTAAATATCCAAGATTAAGTATTTCATGAAAATGCCATAAAAAATTTTAATGAAATTATGGAAAATATTTTCTCAAATATAGTGAAAGGAAGCCTATCCAGATACAAGAGGCATACAGAACAGTAAAAGAAGCAGGACCAGAAGAGAAACTCCTCATTTATATTATATTTCAAACCCTAAATCTACAGAAGAGAGAGCGTGTACTGAAAACGCAAAAGAGAAGAGTCAAGTCACATAGAGAGGCAGGCTAGGCAGCAGAGCTTCTGACTTTTTCATTTCAATCCATCCACTCAAGAAGGGCTGCTAGCTCTCAAACTTCGAAAGATTATAACTGAAAACCCTCTCTAATATGCCCAGCAAACATCTGCCATAATTCATCATGAAAGAAAAACTATGATAAATAGCAAGCTAAAGAAATTATTGACCACTAAAGAAGCCCAACAGTGAATACTGGAAAATCATTCTGAGGAAAAAGATGAGCACACTAAGGAGATTACAGGAGGAAAAAAATGATGCTGCAAATGCTACATCATTCATTAAACAGAAGAATGAAAAATTCTCAACACAAAATGATCAATGAGATGTCAGGGAACAGCACACACCTTTCAATAAAAACTCTAAAATTCAGTATCTTGATTCACACATCAAAAAGAGAGACTAGCAGACTATTTAGAAGACAAAGTTTTTCTTTTTGCTGCCTCAAGAGATCAAGAGCTATGTTTATCACAAAATATATACACTATCTAAGGTGAAAAAGTTAAAAATAGGTACTGAAAGCAGATAGAACCAAGAAACAAGCATGTGTTTCTATTCTAATGTCTACAAAATCGATTTGAAATCAAATCCTGTCAAAAGACATAAAGAGGGTGTCTTAGTCAGTGTTTGATTGCTGTGAAGAGACACCATGACGATGGCAACTCTTATAAATTAAAGCATGTATCTAGGGATTGCTTACAGTTTTAGAGTTTTAGTCTATTATCATCATGGTAGGGGAGGATGGTGGCATATAGGCAGTCATGATACTGGAAGTAGCTGAAAGTTTTATATCCAGATCCAGAGGAAACAGGAAGAAAGAGAGAGCCAATGGGCATTGCTTGGGCTGTTAAAACATCAGGGCCTACTCTCAGTGGCACATGTCTTCCAAAAGGCCACAACTACCCCACCAATGCCACACCCCCTAATCCCTCTCACGCACTGCCACTCCATGATGACAAATCATTCAAATATATGAGCTACTGAGGGCCATTTGTATTCAAACCACCACAGAGAATTACGTTATACAGATAAAGAGAACAACCCTTCATGAGAAAATTATAATTCTAATATATAGGCACAGAATACAAGCTTAACCAATTTTGTAAAGAAAATATTAGATTAAATATTTTAGATTTACTTCAGCACAGTAATAATGGGTGACTTCATTAAACTACGTACACTATTGAATAGATAATTGTATTCAAAATAAATAAAAAAGAATAGAATTAAATAGCATCATGAATCCAATGGACTTAGTAGGAACGTGCAGAATATTCCACTCATATACCAAACAATACACATTCTTCTCAGCACCCCTGAAAACTTTCTCTAAATTAGATCATATATTATGACACAAGGCATATCTCAACAAATATAGGAAAATTGAAACAACATTTTGTATTACATCTGTCCATGATGGAAATCAACAGCAGGTAAAACTACAGACAATATGCAAACCCATGGAGACTGAGCAACAGCCTATTGAGTGAAGAATAGAGCAGTCCAGAAATCAAGAAAGAAATTAAAATCTCCTAGAAGTAAGTGAAAATGAAAACCCATACCCAATCCAATGGTATAAACTGAGGAAGTTCAGAGGGGAAAGTTTGTAGCTCTAAGTACCTATACAATAAAAAAATCAGAGAAGTTGGGAATAAACCATCAAATGATGAACCTTAAAGCATTGGAAAATCTAATTACATAGAGAGAAACATGAAGCAATCCCATTAAAATCAGGGACGAGACAAGGCTGCCCACTCTCTATCTACTCAATATAGTTCATGAAGTTCTAACTAAAGCAGTAAGACAAGAAAAGGAGATCAAGGACATACAAATTGGAAAGGAAGAAGTCAAGGCTTCACTATTCACAGATGATTTAATACTATACATAAGTGACCTCCAAAATTCTCCCAGAGAGGCTTTACCATCAGCTGAGTGATACAGATGTAGATACTCAGAGCCAGGCATTGGATGGAGGTCAGGGATCCCTATGGAAGAATTAGGGGAAGAATTGAAGGAATTGAAGGGGATGGCAATCCCAAAGGACGACCAACAGTGTCAACTAATCTGCATCCCTGAGAGCTCCCAGAGACTGAACTACCAATCAAGGAGCATACATGGGCTCGTCTGAGGCCCCCATAACATGAGGTAACATAGAGCTGCCTTGTCTGGCCTCAGTAAGAAAGGATGATCCTTGTCCTTTAAAGACTTGATGTCTGGGGGGTAGGGGGACATATTGAGGAGCACCCTCTCAGAGGCAAAGGGGTGGATAGGGGAAAGAGCTCCACTGGGGGGACCAGGAAGGGGCAACAGTTGAGATTAAATAAATAAAATAATTAATTAATAAAAAATGAAAAAGAAAAAAAGTAAAGAACAGCCCAAAAAGCAAAGTTGTAGATGAAGAAAAATAATGAAGATCAAGGTAGAATTTAATTAAAAGGTAAATAAATAATGTAATAAAAAGAATCAATGAAACAGTTGGTTCTTTGTAAAGATAAATAAAATTCACAAATTTTTACCCAATACAAGTACAAAAGAGAAAATCTAAAGTAATAAAAGTAGAGATAAAAAATAAAAACTATAAGAATTAAGAAAAATTACAACAAATACTGATAAAATTCCAAGTATCATGTGAATATACATTTTATATAACATGTATATATATGTATATATATATACATATATATATATTGAAAAATCTAAAATGTATGGATAAGTTTTATAACCTATCAAAATTACACCAGTATAAAGTGAATAACTTAAACACATCTGAACAACCAATGAAATAGAAACAGTAATTAAAAGTTTCCCAACTTAAAATCCTGGGCCATACGGATTCAGAAAACAATTTTAGATCTTAAAAGAAGTGACACTGACACTCCTAAAATTATTCTGTGAAATATGAAAGAACATTTCTAAATGCTTTATTCAATATCATTATTATCCTGATTGAAAAAAATAAACAGATAAAACTCTAAAGGAAAACAGAATTATAGACTAATCTCACTGGTGAACATTGACCCAAACATTCTAGACAAAGTGTTCTCAAACTATATTCAAGTACTTATCCAAATGTCATTCAAGTTGGTGATGAAGTTGGCTTCATTTCAGTGAGGCATGGACAGGTACATAAATCAAATATAATTCATCACATAAATGGACTCAAGTACCAAAATTATATTATCACTTCAACTGGTTCCAAACTAGCTCTATAACAAACCCAGCATCCATTCATGATATTTGAACCTAGTAAGCATTATCTGTGACAAACTAATATTCACTCTTATATAAAGTAAGGGGGAAATGGGTATAACAGGAAGAATTAGAACACCTAGAAAAAAAGCATGGAGAGATGTTTAAGGGTTAAGAGCACTGACCACTTGTCCAGAGCACCTGGATTTTGTCCCAGCACACATAGCATCTCATAGCTCTCTGAGACTCCAGTTCCAGAGGAGTCCTCTTTGCCACTGCACATGAATGGCACACAGACATATGTGCATACAGAAAATCCATACACATAAAATAAAAATAAAATCTTTAAAAAGCATGAAATGAGAAGGTTACAAATAAGAGAACAAGAGGGGGCTTGGAGGGAGAAATAGGATAGATGGGGATAGATATAATAATTCTTTTGTAATTTCTTTGAGACATTTGTACAAGTGTGAAGTGTGTTTTGATTATATGCACCCTTCTCCAATTTCTCCCAGCTCTTCTAACCAGGAAACTTCCCCCTCTCCCTTCCCCCCGTATTTTGTTGAAGAAAATTATTTTTAAAAAGAATATTTAGATCTTATTCAAAGCCTCACCCTTTAACAGCTAGATGACTTTAAACATGTGTATCTCACTTGAGCATCAAAGATGCCCATATGTAAAAAGCTATTACCTAGGCTAAAAGAAAACACTTTGGGGGCTTAATGATTATAACATTGGTTGGCTCTGCAATCAACTAAGAGACGGGGCTCTGGAAAGATATATGAGAGTATGCTCACAGGAAAGACTGCTGTAGGAAGAAAGATCCTTCTCTGGTGTGAGTAGCACCTTCCCAGAGCAGCACAGACACAAAAGGGTCAAAGGGGGAAAGTGCCTGCTTCACTTCTTACTTATGAATGCTTCTGTCCTGTCACTGCCTTGCTGCTATCCTCTGCTCCCATTGGCTTTCCCACGTGAATTGAAAACCCGTGCCTTTCCAGAACTCCTCTAGGTCTTCTGCACTAAGGCTACTGCTACAAGATCTGTTGTATCCTGATATTATATCTAAATTCATAAACCCTCCAGTACCTTGCTGTTCTCACTTGGAGTACTCGTTTAGAATGTTAGCTAATAAGTAATCACAGTATATATCCCAAACAGAACTTTGGATTCCCAATGCCATATTGGTATTTCTTTATGCATATTGGTATTCCTCTTCACAGTTGACTAAACCACTTACTTGCATGCAGAAGCTAAATGATAGCCAGCACGAGGAAGTATGTTGAATTCCTTTTTTAATACCTCCCCCACATCTACTCTGTCAGCAAATTCTGCAATTCTCATCCCAGTTGACTTCTTTTTATTTTTATTTCTTATTGGATATTGTATTTGTTTATATTTCAGGTGCCATCCCTTTTCCCCACTTCCCCTCCCTAGAAAACCCCTATCCCATGCCCCCTCCTTTTTTTGCTTTTATACATTTGAATTACATGCAAGTATTAAGGTCAGTCCTAGGTTGAGGAACTAGCAATACAATAGATGCAAATAGTCAAGGAACAAGCAACACAATAAACATAAATAGTCAAAGAACAAGCAAGGCAAAAAACAAAGTTCTGTAAACACTCCTGTGATAACTATTTCTAGGGGCTTATCAGGATGACAAAATATCTAAGCCTACTTACCTGTCCTAGCCCAAAGTCATTTTCATGTCTGAAGTCTATTTTCTTGTTCTAGCCTAAAATTTAGATTCCTGCCTAAAATTACTTCTTTGTTCTAGCCTAAAATTTAGAATACTTCTACCTTAATCTAAGGCATGACCATCTCATGCCTGAGTAACTGGCATCTTCTAACTAACTTTGTTTTATTCTGGGGTAAAAGAAAATGGTATATGCATCAGACCTCAGATGTATATAACCATCAGATGTTCTTTGCTTGAAGCCCTCAACAAATAGTTTGCTGTAACACTAAAAATATGTTCTAAAGATTTCATGTGAACATATGGGGCTGTGTTTAATGTAACATTCATGTATCTTTCTTACTTCCTGTTTTATGTAGTTTAGATAGTCCCCCATATATTCTTACCTGCTTCTAATTCCTTAAAAAAATGTCATGACCTATGTATGTTGAACCTGTTATTTGTAAATCTTTTCCTAAGATGGTCCTTTCCAAAGTGTTAAATATCTTTTGTCAATAGACCTCATTTTTTTTTAAAGTGCATCTACGTATAGAGAGGACTTTGTTGACCACCTCAAGGAAAAACGTGGTTTTCTTGATTTAAGTTGAGAATTTTTACTTTATCTGACTGGACACTGGCACATAATTATGATAAATATGAAGAAAATACATAAACATCTAAATATTGAATTATCATACCACCAAAATTATGAGTCAATATGTCAGGCATGATGTGAAGCACTAGCCCAATTCATTATCTCAAGACAATAAAAATCAGTAAGTGATTAGAATCTACATTATTCATTGTAGGAAAAGCTATATTTGTTGTGTGTGTGAGTGTGTGTATGTGTCTGCGTATAATTATTTTTAAGTATTATAATGATAATGAAATAATGAATTGGATTCAACCCAGGATCAGACAGAAATAACTTTGAATGAGCTCATATTCTTTGAAATGAGATAAACATTATATTATTTATTAAACTGAATGCAGAAAGTTTTAGAGTGCATCAGTTTTGTGGTTTATTTAATCAATTTACTCTCTGAAGATATTATGGAAGACTAAAACAATTTCTTAAATTTAATAGTTTTATGACATTTATTCAGTGTTCATTATTCAATAGTACAGAGTGCCATACTGTGTTAATTGATTTTGTAATACTCATCTTCTCCCCAAATTATTTATGTAGAATTGATTTATTGATTTGTTCTTAGTCTCAGTGAATTAAAGTGCCTCATGTTGTGTAGCAGAATATATTTGCCAGGACACTTATCTGTCAGAGTAAACTGCTCTCACTAAAACAGCCATAGACAGATTTATTATAGATTTTATAAGTCATTATATAATTCTTGAGTAGTGGATCATAACCATTTATATTTATTTAAAACTATAATCCATTTTGTATCTAAAAGAACAATTACTCCTTAATCTTCATTTCATTTTAGTAAAATTTTTCACTCGAACACAAAATATTTGGAAGGAAACTTAAGAGCTTTATTTATCAAAAGTCAGGTGGATATAAAATTGTTGGGGGACTATACCAACCATTGTTTTTAATACATTTCTAAAGGATTGTATGTAATTCAATATTACCCTTTAAAACACAAAAGCTCAAGTCCCTTTTTCTGGCTGAACTAGAACATTTTGGGCACTTTTAACATTTTTGTGTTTTCTGTCGTTTGCGATGTGTATAGATTTAAAAGCACTAGCCATAGATTTCATATCCAATTACTTCAGAAAGCAAAGAATCGTCTCTGGGAATCATTTTCAGTGAGGTCATTTCAGCCCTTTCACAGTAGAATTCATACTGGTGATTACCCCTCTGTGCCACAGTTCTGAGCGAGAGGGGAAAGTACAGCCAGAAAGAATACACCCAGAAACTTCTCCCATGTGGGTCATAAATTAGAGATGTTTCTTCTCTTTGAGATTTATAGCCATACTTAAGAGTCCACTTTTTCTAACAATTTCTGTTTAATTTCCCCATAGTGCATATTCCATTCAGAGATGTGCATACATCTGTAAATGTAACAGTCCTTGTGTAAAATATAAATTCAAAAATATCCATTGTGAATACTCAATATGCAGAAGTCCCTCGATACTAGTCCATGACCCAGTGGTCCCTGGAGAAACCCTGACTCTATTTTGCACAAAACCATAGATTCATAACTTGAAAAATGCCCATAAAAGTACTTATTTCAGTAAACACTAAATATTAGTTTTGCATATGCTAATAATTATGTGCTATTCTGTTACAGATGTAATTTTTGTTTTTGGAGTAGTCCCTCTTATAAGTGGGTTGGTGGTAGCATTCTACCTACGAGGGACTAAATCATTCTCTAGGACCTATAATTGTGAGCTGTCCACCCTGGACCCCAGCCACAAACCACTTACTTTACTGCTCTTTTTTCTTTCACAAATCACACTTTTGCCTAGAATTAGCTTAAAGGCCAATAGCCACACTAAGCATAAAGTCTCATCTTTCAGCTCATAAAGAATATGCCATTTTGCTCATAAGAGAGCAATACTCAGTCAACTCCATAGATTTATTTAGGTAAAAGGCCAATTTCTTGGTAGAATATTTCCAGAAAATGTGCCCACCTTCCAAGTCCATTTCATCAACCCCATAATACTTCATCACCTTCTCTCCTGAAAACACATGCGCTCAAGTTTTAGACACGTTTATGCAACATAATTTTCACTTAAAATTCTTTTTAATAAAATGATGAAATAAGGACCAACATAAATGTGCTTTAAATGCTACCATTTAATTCATATTGTTACCATTTCAGTAGGAATAAGTTTGTCATGATAATATTAGTGTTTCCTTTTGTTCTTTGTATTTTGGGGTTATGTTTATTTTGAATCTGAAGATAATAGACTAGAACATTTGTTCAACAAAGAAGAAACGTTTATATAGTAGGGGCTTCTGTTTCTATAATTTTATAGTAATGGCAACATTTTGAGATATGAACTAAAAGTTCAATCTAATCATGAGAGAGCATCAAACAAACTCAAATAGGGAATCATCCATTAGTAACTAGTAGTGACCATGAGTAGCACTAGATTTGAATTTTTTATTCAAAGCTTTTAGTTTAAAAGTAGTTTTTAAGCATGTTGACAGATGCTAAAGTTATATATTTGGTGAACTCAAGATTGTAGACTTATATTTGTGAACTAGTTTATATGAACTCACTACCAACTCTGCATACCATACCAAAAGTATATGGATTCTATAGACTCTGGTTACTAGCAGTGGCTTGTCAGCACACTGCTCCTCTACAGAGCTTGTGCATTTTAATCCCAGCTCACACATTCTAGCGATATAAATTTAGTAAACAGAGCAACATATTAGATAAGCGCAAGTTTCCTGAAATGTAAACTAGTCATGGCAACACTTGTTAATTATGACAAGAATTATAATTAGCGAGCGTACAGTTCTTCTTCAGCATGGCAACATTCTTTTTTGTTTAGTATTTGTAGATGTTTTCAAAGACAAGATCAAATTATGTAGTCCAGGCTAGCCTTGAAGTCTTAGTCCTCCCACCTTAACTGAGATGCTGAGATCACAGGTATGCACAACCACACTGAGTTCAATAGCAGTATTTTAAATGTTAGATACTAGTTGTTGAATACTCTCTGTAAAGTCATCTTTCCTGATCACCTCGTTCACATACACATATACCTACAGCATAGATAAAGGACAAGGTAGAACAGGTAAATAAATTACTGCTCCCCAGACATATATATCTTGTTCTCTTATAATATTATTTATTTATATTTTTCAGTAAACTTTAGATCCTTCTTGACATTGTCATGCTAGGTTCAACACTTATGCTTAGAAACTCAGTGAGGATTTGTGGAAAAGCAAAAACACCATCAAAACATTTATTTCAGATCCCGGGCAAACAGATCCCGGGTGGCAGTTCTGCTCTCAATCTCACAGAACCCAGAGGAAGCAGGCCTCCCAGGAGCTCTAACCTGGGCAGTATCTTAGGTAAAAATGAATCACCCATGGTGCTGGCTGTTGGAAGTTCTAATCCTGATGCTGGCCTCCGGACTTACACTACTCAGACCTTTGATGGGTCATTGACAAGGACATCAAACAGCTAGAGACTGACATCACTAATCTGAAGAAATTCCTTGTTTCGATGTCTGAAGTGATCTCCAAAAATTACAAAGGATTTTATTGGACTTGATTTACTCTTTTACAATAGAAAAGACTGTGTACATCTCTAGACTGTGTACAACCCTTAAAGAAAAATGTTGCTTTTACATAGACAAGACAGGGATAGTTAAGGAGAACATGAAAAAAGTCAAAGAAAGCCTTGAGAAAAGACAGAGAGAAAGATGAGAGCTGGTACAAGAATAGGTTTTCAAGCCCTTCATGATTGTCAACCCTACTTCCTTCCATTTTGGGTCTGATAATTGGGTTACTTTTGCTTATTTCTTTTGGTTCCTGGTCCTTAAATAGACTGACTAACTTTGTGAAACAACAGATAGATAATTTTGACGGCAATACCTATTCAGATACGTTATCATAAGTTAGCTATGGAAGACCACAAGACTCAAGATGAGGTTGTTACTCTATCCAGGGTGTTCCCAAAACCCATCTACACCCAACCTAAAAGAGAGTACTTCTGCCCCTAGACCAAACAGAGAGGGGCCACTCAGAATCCCCTCTGACTGGCGATTTAAATTATTGCTTAGGCTGCGAGGCTAAGCACTGCAAGGGAATATAAATAAAAATTAAAAATATCCTTCTGGGTTCCCTGAGGGACAAACCTGACTGCATAGGGGTTGATGTCAAAAGTATCCCCTCTCTAGAAAAAAGACATTGGGATGGGTATGGCCCTTATGCCTCACCGAACAACAACAGGAAGATCAAAGCCATTACAAGGTCCCTTTTAATTACTAGAGGTCAGGCCTCTACCCCAGCCTTTGCAAGATTGGAATCGCCACAGTCCTTCTATATTTGGAGAAGGGAAGAGATGTCAGGGGCAGCCTTGCTTATACACTGAAGGTCTAAAATCAGCCAGAGGCCTAAGTTAGCCTGCTAACACAAAGCCTTGGTCTCTGTGGAAAAACACTGAAACAGATAGCTATAAGGTATTGTCAACAGGCAGCTTTGGTGGAAATTTACCAGCCTGGATAAGAACTAATAGCTATAGACCTTGTGGATAGATAACCTTGGTGGATAGTACCAGCTTAGATAAGAAACAAGTGATTCATAGACAGAGTCATAGTGACATGTTCCCTCAACCTTCACCTAGCTGACACTCTGTTCTGGAAGATATCTGTACTCCCCCTGAACACCTACGCTCCTGTGTACCTTCCCCACATCCTGCCTTTTTGTGTTTATAACCCCTGTGTGAAAAAGTAAAAGTCACGGTTTGATTAAAAAAAAATAAAATAAACATTTATTTCATTTTATTTTTATTTTACCACTTTTGGGGCTTTTTGGCTAGTGGAGTTATAAGGAATAGGGTGTAGGGGAAAGTGAAAAATTTGTGAACTCTCTTTTTAAATGATAACCACTGTTTACCCTCATATTACTGTATCTTAAATTTGCTCTTTTTAACACCAGGGGAATTATAAGGATTCACTAAACAATTCCTGGAAGAGGAGTATATCCAAGTTTACCAGAAAACAGTGCCAACTTCCATCTGGAATGACTTCACAACACACTTGCTGACAGTCTTTCTAAATGACATTTGGTAGATAAATTGGGACAATAGGGAACCACATTCACCTATTCTAGAACAACTTTTTCTGGATAACTCTTCCAAATAAATAGATTTGATTCTTACTCTTATTTTCTGTATCTTTTAAGAAAAAAAAAAAAAAAAGACTGAGAGTGTTGACACATGGTTTCCAGCTGGGACTTATTTCAATTTTTTTTCTCTCTTTTCTAAGTTAATCTCTGAAGGAGTGAACAAGTTTAGAGAGCTAGAGCTACTGTGACTTTGTTTGTTTTAAAACCATGTTTGGAGAAGGATTGTTCCAGTCTGATCTAAGAAGAAAAATAAAATTATACTCATGGCACAAATTTGTGGCAAATTTCATTTGAATATATGTCTTGTCTCATTAATTCAACATAATTGAATTTCTTAAATTTTACACTGGAGCATAGAAAGTGGTGTAGAGATTATTCATGAACATAAAATGGTTCCAGTATCAAATAGTAAATACACACACACACACACACACCATTTTCATTAGAATAAGGACAAGCAGTGCTGTTATGTCTACAAGTGTGTGGGGGTATTAACAAATGGAAAAGACAATAAAATTCAGCAATAGTGTTTCTATTTTAAATTCCACTTTAAAAACAGAAACTGGGATACATTACAGCAGTCTTTGGGAAAGCAGAGTCATTAAAATTAGGAGATGGAAAAGATTAAATCAGTGATGTGAGGTAAGACACTTGATGATACAGGAAACTCCCTTGTAAATCCTGCCTGCATGCCGTGCCTGTTGTAATAAATCAAATGTGAGCGGTTCTATAATTGCAGATCTATACTTCTTATTTTTATCCTTCTTTCTGTTTAACTTTCTTCTTATCCTTATGGGGGAAAACATTCCTCATTATTCTCTTTATACTCAATCACAGTACAACTGTTAAAAAGAAATCATACTATTTTCTGTTATACAACAATTTTGTGGGTATCTTTCCCAACTAAACTTGTAACTTCAAATAAAATAGTAAATCTAGGAATACCTTTGTGTGGGGATAAAAATTGGACATACTGTGAATTATAATTCTCTCAATACTATGATCTCACAGAGTTATTAGTGGTTTTATTACAAAGTGGGGTGGATTTTACTTTATCACAATTCTTTGAAACATATTTGACTCCAGTTTGAAATGAATGGCATGTATATCAAACTATTAAAAAATGTTTTAATATATTGACTGTAGTCATTGAGGAACTTCCTAATTTATATCTGAGATAATTTAATAGTCCAAAGTGAGGTGTGTGTGTGTGTGTGTGTGTAAACTCAAGTAAAAAGCACAAGAAAGCAGATTTTTATTGTATAGTTTTACGATGTGAATTGGTCTTGTAAGTTTTCATTTAGTTGATAAATAGACTAATAAATCCTCATAAGTTTTGATGTTTTAAAAATATTAAAAAATGAAAGGATGGAGGCATCATTTTGAGAAGTGTTAATGATAATGGTTACATATTTTTGAAATATCGGGAACTAAACTTGGTTTATCACTCGTGAAACTAGCTATCATTGACAGCCTATTATCAATGAATAAATACCCAAGTGTCAACACAGGGAAGACTATCACCAATAAGCTGCATGTTAAGCACTATTAAGAGAAAAACAACAGTTCAACCAGAGTGCACAGCTCTGATTTTATTTTAAGAGTAGTTAGCTGCCTTTTCAGATTATAGTCACTTAAAATTAAGCTACATGAAACTAACTTGAGTGGAGAATTTGTCCAAAATAGAACAACACTTTTTCATTTTAATTATTTTTTATTTTTTTACACTCCAGATTTTATTCCACCCCACCCCATCCATCCTCTGACTGTTCCACATCCCATGCTTCCTACCCACCTGTCTGTCTCCACGAGGATGTCCCCACCACTCACCTCCCACCCAACCAGACCTCTAAACTCCCTGGGGCTTCTAGTCTCTTGAGGGTTAGGTGCATCTTCTCTGACTGAACCCAGACCCAGAAGTCCTCTGCTGTATATGTGTTGGGGGTCTCATATCAGCTGGTGTATGCTGCTTGGTTGGTGATCCAGTGTCTGAGAGATCTCAAGGATCCAGGTTAATTGAGACTGCTGGTACTCCTACAGGGTCAAGAGAGTAAAAGGTGTATATATTCAAAATAAAAATATTTGCTGAAAAACTTAGGTATCTCTGAAGCTTTCCTTGGTTTACCAGTGGACAAATCTATAGAGAGAACAGTGTTTTTGAAGAAATGTCATTAAAAACTAGATATGCAAATTGAATTATCATCATGCAAATAAGAAATTGAACAAACGTGTGGCACAAATATGGGTACATAATATTTGCCACAAGCACTGTGTGTGAGAGACTCTTCATCAATTAGTGTTGTTTTTCTGTTGCAGCTGGTATTCCCAGCACTGCTGTTCTTCAGATCTTAACCTGGCTCAACTTCTGGTATTACTGGTATTTAAAAACATAAGCTTGCCAGGCATGGTGGCAAACATCTTTAACCCCCAGAACTCAAGAGGCAGATGCAGCAGATCTCTGTGACTTTGAAGCCAGGCAGCATGGTCTACAAAGCAAGTCCAGCACATCCAGGACTCTCTTACACAGAGAAACTTTGTTTTGAAAAAAGCAAAACAAAACAACAAGAAAAAGAAACAAAACAAAAACAACAAATGTAGAAGCTCATAAGAGTCTGACTATCCTATTGGATAGAAGGTAATCCTACATACCTTAGAAGGTCCTTGAGAAAATTGAATGTAAAAATATCTGAAAATGTAGCACAATACTTAACACATGAATAAGTCTTGAGTGGTTAAAATAATCACTGTAATGAAGTCATCATTTCTTGGACTGTTTCTATTTTCTTTTCCATTCATCATTCAGTTCTGGTACGGGCTGAACTAGCAAACTCTGTAATATTTGCTTAGTGACAGTTATAGATGACTGATGTAGATTTAAAAACATCTCAGAAGGAGCAAAGGTAATTTTTATGTGTTAGCTTCTTATCTATACTTTACTAATCTACATATTTTAAGTTGTCATATATGTAGACAGTTGTATTACATATTCAATAAGAAATCAAAGAAGCCCAATTATTTTTCTATACTTACAGAATCAATAAGGAAACCCCTGAAATTTCAAGTGCAATGAGGTTATAGTCACATCTATCTCTCCCTTCTCTTCTATGTGTGACCAAAAATATTCTCTCTTTAGCCATGAAAATACCAGTGATAAACTAACATACATGATTTTTTTTCTTCTGTCTTATCTGTTTAGATTTTTCTTTTAACATTCTTAACAATTAAAAGTCATGACACAAGTGTCAAATAATACAACTTTAATTATTTTAATTATTTACAGCTTCAAAAGGAAATGAAGACAATTGTCAATAAGGGGACATAGAAGGTTCTTTCATGGCAACAGACATACTAATTCAGATATTTTGCATTCTAGAATCCTTTCCTTCCATCTCTCATCTTCCTACTCTTTTTCCTTGTTACTTGCACATGGAAAAAATAAGAAATGGCTTCACACACTCGTTAATACAAATGTAGTGTTAATCCTTTAATACTGAGTGAAGCAGTAACAATATGAATATGAACTTCTGGAAGACAAACTAGGATGCAAGGCCTTTTCTCATACTGGTGGCAACCAAGATAAAATCCACAAGAACAACTCACTTCACCAGGGACTCATTCTGTTTTGAAATGTTGGTCAGTTATGATAATGTCTGGGGAAAAAAAAGCACAGGACTGGACGGTTTCCTGTAACACCCTTGATTTAAAATCCCAATGCAGACACATGAAGGAGTAATTCAAGTATGAGAAGAGAGAGATACATTCTGTTGTGTATGTTTTAGACTTTACCACATCATTTAGAATTCCTGTCAATCATTCCACATTTATTTATTCTTCACTTTGTTGAAGTTGAGCTAGAGATTGAAAGAGACCATTTTTGTCCATATGAAATGAGCTTAAATAGCAAACTTGGTCATCAGTGTGCCCCATTTTTCCCATGAACTCTTTACTTCCCACAGTCCCTAAAATTATAATATTATATCAGACATCCTCCTTACCAACACACACACACACACACACACACACACACACACACACACCTAGGCAGTTCTCTCAAAATGAGCTGCTTTGGTACTCTTTTCCAACCGTTTACCTTAAGACTCAGAAATTCTAGGCAACAAACTGGGAGTATCTTAAGAGATCATATAGAAGTGGCCTTTTAGTGGCTGTGTTTGGACTTCTGTAGGTGACACACAGAAAAATGTCTCCTTAGAGAAAAAGTAATGATTCACGTTCCACATAGAAGATGTGCTCTATAAAGAGACTAAAAACAGGAAGTAAATTTCTTGAATCTTGATAGTACTTCATTTTCTTGTTCTAGCCTCATGCAACCTTTCTTTAAGATTTTCCCCATTAGTGCTCAGCCAGTTTGAGTCTGTTTCTATTTCTTGCAATAAATAGCTAAGGTATGATATGAGCTGGTTCTTGTATCACTTTAATAATGTTTTATTTTATTTTTGAGATTATAATATAATTACATTATCTCTCTCTTCCCTTTCCTCCTTCTCAAACATCTCATATCACTCTTTGTTTCTTTTTAAGGTCACAGCCCATTTTCCATTACTTTTTGTTATAATATACATATACACATACACATATACATATTTCTTATTATATCCTGCTCAGAAAATAACCAATTAGATATTCTTTCCTGAGGAAGAATATTTCTTCCTCTTTAGCATCCCTAGGTTGCTTGTAGTTCTTTCTGTAGAGACCTGTAGTCCCACCAGTGCCATTTGGCATGTCTATTGTTGGTAACTTATTCCACCCATGTTTAGGCAATTATGTTGGTGATGCAGTATGGGTGTAGCTACTAAGAGTATCAGAAAACAACTGAGTTACTTTTATTGGTCCATTTTTATTGATATTCATGAATTAATGAAATTCATAAAATAAAATATTAAATAATGTTCATGCTTCTGTAAAAGCATGTGGAGTGGCAGCAGTTTACCACAGCACACCTGTGGAGGTCAGGGAACAGATTTCTAAAGTCAGTTTCCTCCTTCCTCCTTGTTGAGATACTACTTATTTCTCTCATCTCCTCCACTACTCAAGCTTCCAGTCAGTTTTCTTGTTCTCACCTCCACAGCAGTGCTGGGATGGTTACAAATGCCCTTCACTGCATCCAGCCTTTGACATGGTTTCTAGAATTGAACAAAGTCCTTGGGCTTGTACAGTCAGACGTTTTATGAGCTAAACCATCTCCACAACCCCTTAGTATCATTTTGAAAGTACAATTTGTGTTGGGGGCTGACTTTTAGCAGAAAGCGGCTATTAGCTTTGCAGCCATCTTGAGCCATATACCCTGACATGAGACTTGGATTACAATAGCCTACAACAGCTGAGCACACTCTGATAATCTTGGTTTAGATACCTTGGGTGTGTGAGATTAAAGGTGTGTGAGATTAAAGGTGTGTAACTTAAGAGTGTGACTTAGAAGTGTAGAGATCAGATTTAGAGATAAGACCTAAGGGCATGATTAAAGGTGTGACCAAAAGGCATGGCTTAGAAGTGAGACAGAAGGCAGACAGAAGAGAGAGAGAGAATCAGACACTTTAGAGAGTACAACTTAGAGTACAATTTGGAGTAGGAATTAGGCATTAGGTAGCAGGCACTTGGAAGAAGTAACTTGGAACTTGGAGGCACTAGGGACTAGGAACTAGGGACTAAGAACTTAGTACTTGGGACTTGGAGAGAAGAAGAGAGACTGAAGAATAAACGGGATTGAATCACACTCTGTCTGGTCTCCATTCTTCGAGTCCGTCCTCACTCTCTCTCTTGCTGAACCCCAAGCCCCGGACCAGAGCAGCAGCTTGGGCCAGGATACAGTGGCCGCCAACGCGGGGCAACCTGGGCCTCAACATTTTGCTTGGGCCGCACATTTTTGGCCGCCCGAACGTGGGGCTAGTGCGGTTCTCAACAAATTTGCAGATCAAGTTACTACCATATCATAGTAAAACACATTAAATGACTATTTTTAAGTATTAATGCCATTTGCCATGTAAATTTAAATATGCCAATGAAGAATAAGCTTGTAAAAATAAAAACATTAACATGACATGAAAACCAGGGAATTATTACCAACTAAAAATAAACTCTTATAAATTGGGTCCTATTTAAAATTTTAAAATTCTCACATAATATTTAGCATTTCTAAAGATGATATCTAACTTGTGGTGAGGTTCTATCCCCATCTACTAACTATAAGATAAGATTATTCTAGCTAGAAAGTGCATTAACTACACCTAATCTGGACATTATAGTTTGCTAATAATCATACTCTATAAAAAACCAATTGTTTATGTAGTGATTACATGACTAGTGTCTCAGTTAGTAGTCTTTGCTGTGACAGACATTATGACGAAGGCAGCCTAAAAGAAATAGTTTATTTGGGGCCTACAGTTTCTGAAAGCTAAAATCCATGACCATCATGACAGGAAGCAAAGAAAACATGTCTCTGGAAAAGTAGCCTTTCCCAACACATCCATGTTTTCTAATCCATCTGAAATATTCCACCAACTTGAAACCAAATAGTCAACGGTGAGTCTATAGGGTTATTTCAACTCAAACCACCACATAACACTCTCTTTCTATTAGAGTGCTAACAGTTTGTGGTCTGGATAATCCAACAATAGATGTGTCCTTGTGAAAAGGCCATGGATCAGTTGGTTTTCAGTCCATAAATGAGATATCTCAGTATTCCCAATGTGGTGCTGATGTTCCAAGGAAGCCCTAGAGAGCAGATGGTATTCAGTCTATGTTGGAATCCAAATGAAATAAATCCTAATATAAGTGAAGGAATGATTTAGGAACAGGATAAACAAACTTGCTGGTAAGAGTAAGGTCAAGCAGGCAAAATGCCAAGTCTCCAATGCTCCATGTTCTTTTTGTAGCTGACCCAGAATGTGTAGCCCAGATTTAGGGAGGGTCATCTGACCTTAAATGATCCAGTCAAGAAAATGCTTTAGAAGTATGCCTACCTGATTGCATTTTGTTAATTTCAGATAGAGTCAAGTTGACAACCAAAATTAATAAGCACATCTTACCAGGTTTTTGTCCTTCAGAGAGAAATGAATAAAAAATTGATCAAAGACAATTTATTTGGTTAACAGGTAGCCTACAACATGTGGTAAAGCCTTTGCTAGCTCTACCTCTGACAGAGGCCTAATAGGTAGTCTATATTAATAATGTTAAAAGTAAATTCCAAATATGTAAACAACCCAATAAATTGTGGAGAGTGGAACTCAAGATGGCGCCTGGCTGGGTGCAAGACGCCCCTGGCGTGTTGGCTAACCAGTTCAGGAAGCCTGGGTGGTACGTAGGCTAGGCTTTACTGCGCATGCATTTTGCTTGTCCATCATTACGTAAGATCGGGCCACGTGGCGTATGCGCTCAGCACCAGTCAAGAATGACTGTGTGGCAGGTTCTGATTGGAGAGGACACAAATATTTAAGGGCTGGGAGCTAAAGCTTGTGGGCCTTTCATGCTACTTCAAGGTTCCTGAATAAACCATGTTGGGAAGGAGATCCTGTGTCTGTTGTCTTCTGTCTGCTGGTCGGTTCAGGAGACAACAATAAATAACTGGACAAATGAACAAACAGCTCTTTAAAATAAGGTTCAACTATCTAGTTCAGTGTCTTTAAGCATCAATGCAATATAATTCAAACATACATTTGGAATTCCATTCCAACCCAGTCAAAATAGTTATCACCAAGAAGACAATAAACATGTTGGTAAGAATGTAAAGTAAACATAATACTTATACACTAGTTGTGGGAATATAAATTAGTCTAGTCATCATATAAACTAATATAAATATTCCCCACACAATAATAGAACTAACTGCCATAGGAGCCAACTATACCACTCTTGGGAGAAGACCTATAGTAATCTAAGTCACTATGTTACAGAAATACATACACATCCGTGTTTATTGTGAAACTATTCACAATAGTTAAATCAACCTTAGTGCCCATCAATAAATTAATAACTAAAGAAAATGTGATATATATACAAAACAGGGTCCTATTAAACTCCAAGGAAAACAAAATTAATTTTCTAGAAAATGGATGGATTAATAGATTATCTTATTAAATGGAATAAGCTACATTCATACATTCTTCTCAAATGTGATTATATGTATAATTGATATAATATGCATGGATAAAAGAGTCCTCCATGCATAATGGGGGACTATTTGAGGAAAAGAAAGAAATTAGTGAAAAGGGTAGAAAGAAGGGGCACTAGAGTGCAGAAAACAGTCAAAGAATATGTTATACTTGAATGAAAGTATTTCTATACAACCCATCACTGTGTGCATGAATATATTAAGAAAAGAGCACAGCAGGGTCTGAGTTTCTATTACACAAGAGGAGAAGAAAACTTCTAGTTTAAAATGATTCTGTTTCATCTTCCTCCAAAAAATAAATAAATAAATAAACCAAATAAATGAAGGGGGAAAATACCAAAGTGTAATAAAGTAGAAAAGAAATGAAGATGATGAAATCTGTAATGGAATTCTTTGAAAGAGAGAAAGAAGGGAAAATCTGTGCTTAGCAATAGAAACTATCGTAAGGGTGCTCACATAGGAGACCAGGCATCCTAAACATACTCGCTTGCTTTCTTATTTGTGACTTATTTGTATTTAATTTTTATTAATAGATCTGGAAAGGCTTTAGAGTAAAGCCTGAGTGCTTGAAGCCTTTAGAATGAAGTTGAGTGCTTGGTGTGTGGCTCTAAAGCTCAATAATGAAAGCACAGAGTGGCTGAAACTGAGTATGTTTCCAAGATTTGGTTGGTTTTTTTCTCCAGTATCCCAACAGCTAGACCACTTGTATTTACCCAAAGGAGTCCAAGTCAATATATCACAGGGATACATGCACATCACTGTTTATATAAAATAGCTAGATAGGGAAACAACCTATGTAACCAAGGACAAAGAAATGGATAAGGAAAAGAGCACATGTACAAAATGAAAAACAATAGCCATAAAGGTTGAATAATATTGTTTTCAGGAAAATGGAGGTAACTGACAATAATCACATAAAGCTAATTAAATATCATGTAATTTCTCTTATATGTGTTTCCTAGATTTTGTGTAGATACATAAAATCATTTGTATAGGGCATGAAAGTACAAGTGAAATTATCTATTAGAAGAATAAAACCAGGAGATAATGAAGGGAAAGGGACAAGGGAGAAAGACAGGTATGGGGAAAAAAAAAAAAAACGTATGTTCAACACATAGTATATACTTGTATGAGAATTAATTTATGTAATACAGTACCATGTACAATGAGTATAAACTAGTGATATTTTAGAAAGTCCTTTGAACAATGCAACTTCAGAAGCCACCAAAATCACAAATATAGCTATTACTAAAACACTTAAATGGAACTCTCTTGACACTCCCGAACCTTGTCTTGGGCATATACTGTCATTTCCTAAGTGCCTAACTCTCTTGTAACAGTCATACTTAAATCTATTTTATTTTATGCCTCTGCTAATGTACAAAAACCTAGTTAAATTCAATGGTTCAGCCAGCTAAACTTGGTTAGAAATGTGTCTTTGGTCTGTTGCTGCTGTGTTTGAGATGATACTCTTAATAGACACTCTTAATCCAGTCCCAGAATGCAAAATGTCACTCTCTTCTGGTGACTTCTCAGAATGAAAAGCTGTTTTCTGACTTCAGACATTTAATACTCCTAAACTAGATGCCTAACAAGCATTTCCTACTTGCCATGATTAAACTAAATTCCTGATGTTCTAATCTTTCATCCATTCTAAGCCAGCTTCCCCAATAGTCTCCCTTTCTCAGCAACTGCATCTCAATCCTTTTAGATTTTCAAGCCCAAACCTTATCATCTTTCTCTCACCCCTCACATCCTATCAGTCAGCATATTCTGTTGACTCTATCTTTGAAAACATATACACAATTTTAGCACTTCTTATCACAAATCACTCACACTCGCATTATTACAGCTTACTTTCTTGCTGGTTCTTGCAAAACTTCTTGTATTTTTTAAGAGTAATATAAAAGCCAGTGTGTTTTTAAAAAATAGCTTGCGATCCATGTTTTGTTACTTATAAAACATGAAGATTTTCTGTGTATCTCAAGCTGGCTTCAAAATCATTCTGTAGCCAATGGTAGCCACAAATTTGCAGTGTATCTCCTACCTCTCCCTTTCAGTGCTGAGTTTGCAAATGTGTACTAGCATGTTATTTCAACATTTCTCAATTTAAGTTCATCCCACAGCTTCCAGCACACTTTGCATGTATGGAAATACAGTAGCCTAATTATCCAGTGCATTGGCATTACCTACTAATCTCTCCCTTCTTCATCTAGCTCCAGTGGCCTCATTGCTCTAGCCTGTTGCTCATGACATATAGTAGAATAATTCTATCTTATTTTCAAACATTCTCCTAGTCACAATGTCCATCCCATCCTTGTATCCACTGTTATACTTTTTTGTTTATTAATATGGTGCTAGTGGGATTGCATTAATAAATTTTCTATTCATGACTTTTGAGTCAATGCTTTTTTTCAGTGACTCAGGAACTGAGTAGAGATCTTCTGAATTTACAAAAGTGATCACTACTTAATCTTACATATTTACTTCCTTCCCAGGGTGTGCTTACTGAGAAAAGGTCATCAGGAGCTCAGGGGCTGCATTCTCTTAAACTCTAGTAAAACCCAGGAAAATCTTCATAGAATGCCTGAGTTACAAACTCATTGGGTTTTGTTGTGTTGCTATTGTTGTTGTCTTGTTTTTCTTTGTATAATACAATTACATAAAAATCCCCTACTCCTAAGGCTCAGGGAACATTGCAGAAGGGGGGTCAAAAAGACCGTTAGGAGGCAGAGGATCAGAGAGTTTGTTCTGAAACTGTGTGTCCTGGAAACATCAGAAGCTACACCATAAAGTCTCATCAACATGACTACCTAAACATAAACTGGAAAAAGACAGCAATAGACCTGTCAAAGTAGACAAGGAGATCTCACAAGGCCTTCCCTATACACAAAGAACTATAGGTAACTATGGAATGTGAAGAAGAAATAGTCTTCTTTAAGGACTAGCACACCAATTGGTTACCCAATACCAAGTATGTTCATGTAACAACATAAATGAAAGAGCCTATGAATTTGAAAGAGCAAGAAGGGGTTTATGGGAGGGTTTGGGGAGGAAAGAGAAGGAGAAAAATGTTCTAATTATATTATAATCTCAAAACAATTGTAAAAGGTCATAAATTAGATAGTTGGGGAGATGAGAAGGGTGTGTGTGAAATGGGAGCTTGGATGAGTTGGAGTGAGAGAAGGTAAGAGGACAAGTGATGTAATTCTATTTCAATTTGAAATTCATTTAAAAACAAATAAATAGATAAAAGACCAAGTTGACACCACCTCAAAATATAATATAGATTTTTAATATTGTTAAATTGACTTATTAAACCCTCTTGTACTTGTAGCTGGTCTTTGTTACTTTATGGGTTCTTCTTGTTTCCTACATTCTATCACCTCGTTTTCCCCCCTAACACTAGATAGGAGAGAAAGAAGAATAGAGAGGAAAGAGGAATTAGGAAAATCTCTGAATCTACTATTTTTCCTTCTGTTTCTTCTTTGATCATGGTTACTAAAAATCCACAAGCAACCTTCCTAAATATTTCTTGGGACCCTGTTGGAATAGGTGAGTCTTGGTGGAGGAAGTGTTTCACTAAGGAATGGTGTTTGAGGTCTCAGAAGCTCAAGTTACCTCTAGTGGGTCAGTTCTCTTCCTGCTGCCTGTGGGTCCAGACACAGAACTCTTTAGCGCCTTCTCTGGTACCATGTCTGCCTTATTCTACCATGCTGCCTGTTATGACAATAATGAACTAAGCCTCTGAAACTATAAGTCAGCCCCAATTAAGTGTTTTCTTTTATAAGAATTGCCATGGTCATAGTGTCTCTTCACAGCAATAAAACCCAAACTAGACATATACTATTTTCTTCAAAATATCTTAATTGTGACAAATGTGCCGCACAGTCTATTTCAAAACCACAATAATACATTCCATGCTGGTAAACCACCCTTCTAACAAGAATGAAGTCACTTGGCCCTGAGATTGGTTTATGTGTCAAAACAAGCTCAGGGGAAGTAATATCTAATTAGAAGTCATGTAGCTGCTATTTACCTAATTTAAATTGATAAATTTGGGGTTCAATAAGTTCTGTTTGTTCCCTGGCATTTTTAAAGCACTGTATTCTATAAAAGATTTTTAGTAGTCATTAAGCTTGATTTCTTTTATAGAAACAAAGCTTAAAATGGGTACCATACACCATACAATAAATAGCCAGAAATGGTGCATTTCTCTAACTGTCACAATGATGGTAGTTGTTCCTAGTTTCCATGTCTGATGACAGATATATCCTCTGCCTTCTTTCTCTAAGCTCACATCCTTAGATCACATGATTTCTATCTATCTTATCACATGTCCACTTTCACACACTAGTTCAAGTTAGTTTCTCACTGAAGTTCTAATAGAATGATAAAGGTGGGTGAGAATGGGGAATTAAGGGCTATTAAAACATATAGAGTTAGAGATTTACAGTGAGGTCATTGAGATGGAGAACAATAGGGATGATTAGAAACCATAAAATTAATATTCACAGTAAACTAGCCCCCACTTTGTGAATTTAAATTAAAAGATACTGTAGCTTTTTTCACATTAGTAAATCCTGTGGAAAAGATGAGACTTTGGGGCACAGTGGTGCAAAGAGCTAAGAGTTTTTAGTAGGACAGGAGGTAAGAAGAAATAAGATGGTGTGGAGGATAAAAAGAGATGTGTGAACACTTGAGTTGCAACAAAGGAATGCAAATGCATTTCCAACAGTAGCACCAAGCTGAGTGAAAGAAGGAAGGTTTCATAAGCAAAGGAGGAGTCTGATTATTTTACTATAACTATCCAGATGAGTAGGTTTTAGGACCAAGATATAATTCAACACTTGAACAAATTAGAGTTATTATTTAAAGAAGTCACTCAATCAGCTTCATTGGTCAATGGAAATTTAACCGAGTGTCTTGGTGTGTGTGTGTGTGTGTGTGTGTGTGTGTGTGTGTGTGTGTGTGTGCGTGCATGTGTGTGGTGTGTGAGAGAGAGGGAGACAGAGAGAGAGAGAGAGAGAGAGAGAGAGAGAGAGAGAGAGAGAGAGCGAGCGAATCAGTAACAATTTGCTTGACAGGAATTAGGAAACATTTCAGAAGCTGTAGCTATTGATCTGTCATATTTTTAAAGGCTTCCCTAGAATAACTGCTCAGTAATAGTTGCATGAGTTATAAACATACATTTTCTTTGAGACAAATTTAAACTTTTTTCTTTTGACTTAATGTTTATTTAATTCTCCTTGCTCTGTTTCTGATTGTCTATTAGGTAATTATAGCCTGTATAGCAAGCCTGGAGTACTAATCCACATGTTCTTAATTAGTATGATTTCTAGAAGTTCCACAAATTGATACGATATACTTCCAAGTAAAGCAGTCTCTCAAAAAGAGAAGGATATAACAAGATGAAATTGAGGATAATTAGGCTATGAATTCATGCCGTTATAGTAATGATGCCATTAAGTATGAGATGGGGACATTCATATTAGGCTCAGAACAGGAGAGTGTACTACCTCTTCCAACAATAAATCACTTAGAGAAATTTTCAGTGTATAAAAACATAACATTTGAGAATAGCATATAAATTCCTCTTGAGATCATTCAAAACTTAAGATGACAGTATGCCTGATAAAGTTCCTCAGAGAAAATAAACTTTATCAGGAAAGTAAAATTTTATAATTTTATAATTTATATAAACACAGCTGGTATAGAAACCCACAGCATAGAAAACGTTATATAAGGAGGAATGAGAAGTGCTTGAAAAGGGTATCACCTATCTGTATTGTGCTTAATAATTTTGGAGTGTGAATGTTTTGTAAGTCAAAAAGTAAATTCAAAGTATAGAGAGATACAAGGATTTGAGGGGAAACCAGACTAGAAACAGAATAACCTTCATGACTTCCAAGAGGCAATGAAGTCTAACCTACAACGTTAAGCACTGAGAGAGAGATTATCAGATAGTGAAATAATTATTAGTACTGACCTCTTCCTAAAGAACCTGTTTTTTAGTGCTGCACAAGTATTAGTTACTCTTATTTTTAAGATTTGATGAGCTCAAAAATAATTCAATTTTATAGATAAGAAAATTGACTCATGCATCTGGTTCAGTGTGTCAGCTGGTAGATGGCAGGCCAAAATTGATATCCCATAAATGTTGATGCTGGGTCCTTTAAAGGCAGTGGGTGGAGTACAGGCTCTCCCATTGCTCAGCTCAGCCTGAAGAGAGTGATCCAATGAAGCCCCCGACTCTACACAGTCTTGCCCCTAACTGAAGTCTTTGCAGGCTCTCCTTTATCAACTCATTTATAACAATTTTTATCCTTTTGTTTACTTTTTAAAAAAATATTAATAGGTATAGAAATAATCTTCATTTTTAAAGATACTTTTCTCTGAAAAAAAAGGGTTTTTTTTCTTTTCAAAAAAAATATGTTAAACCTGAGAACCACAAAAGGAAAACTGGATCTACAATTTTTTGAGCCAAATTTAAAACAAACTTTAAAATACTGGCCAGGATGCTGGACTCTATTTCTAGATTCCCAGAAAATGGCCATAAGTCATGTTTCTGCAGAGTCTAAGAAATGTAAAACCATTTAGTCTTTCTCATGAGATCCAATCATGGGCAAGCATTCATCCTGACATACTTCCTGCCCACATACCTCCCATCTCCACCCAATCAAGTACATCCGGGGCAGATGAGTCAAACAAACATGTTTAGGGGGAATCAAAAATATGTGCTATGTTAACCACAGCCCCCAGCATTCAAGGAAGTTATCTTTCCTTGGACACATGGAACTTAGAAGTTAACTTTGTAAAAAAAAGAGAGAGAGAGAGAGAGAGAGAGAGAGAGAGAGAGAGAGAGAGAAGAAGAAGAAGAAGAAGAAGAAGAAGAAGAAGAAGAAGAAGAAGAAGAAGAAGAAGAAGAAGTAGTTAACTTTGACCTGTAATGATCAATGTTAAATGACATACATAAGCCAAATGACATTTCTAGTATCACTGAAGTAAGGAGCTTCTTCCCTTTTCCTTGCATTCTTGGTTACAGTGACTCTTCTCTAGCATTCAACTGAGTCTTTGAGGTATCTAGTTGAAGAGAAAGTATAATTACCTAGGCGGTATAGAAAAATCCCACATACATAGAAATAGAAATATAGAAAATAAATGAGATAAAGCCTGTCAAGATTATGAAATAGAGAGAATAGGAAGAAGAAAAGGGGAAGAAGAAAATAACCATATAAATAATAATTTTTGTGAAAGGTTTCAGCAAACAGAAAAATAGGCCTTAGGAGAAGTTTTCTGAGGATGTTGACCTCTTAATCTTGTCACCTTGACACAGGGTTTGAAGATAAGCAAGTCCGTGGAAACAAGTGCATGCAAGGAAGTAGTAGAAACATGTAAAACCCTGAATAAAGCAAATGCTATTACTCACTCTGAGTAACTGGGAGACCAGAAATGCTATGACTGTGAGAAAGGAAGTGAAGAATTAGAAAGTGGTAAGACAGTCTTTTAGAATATGATGAGGAATGGAAGTCAGTGAAGATGCTCAACCAGAAAAGAATTCCAGTTGGTGAACTAGAACCCTCAGAAAGCCCAATTCTCCTAGGGACATATATCCAAGTGGAGATGAAAAGGCACCTGAGTTGAGTGGTGTGTTCTAAAGGTGCTTTTTAGAGCTCAATGCAGAGCTTAGGAATAGGGTCTAGACAGAAAATAGAAAAGGATGCAGGATTAAAACCTAAAGTTTCCATACATAAAAGGTGAGCTGAGGAGGAAAGAATAATGAGATCAAAGAAACTCTTAGAATCTGGTCAACAGAGACTTAGCTATTGGAAAGCACACCACGAAGATACCTCTCACGTTGGTGCGTTCATATTCATCTAATCTACTGTCATTAAGTGTGACTTTGCTAAATAAGAGTTTAATTTGAGCTTGTGTTTATAGCTTATAAAAACTGATTAAATACAGATTGGATGAATTGTATTAATGATCACTTTTTGGATAACACAAATTAGTGTCTAACAGAGGAAAGACAGCCAATACACACTGTCTTCTTAAATATTGAAATCTTGACATGGATGACTCTGGCACTAAAGACAACTATTCTATCAGGGTAAAATTCATAAGAGTTGCATTTCTTCTTGCTGTTATACAATACTTCTATCTGAAGAACAGTTGTAAGCTGCCCACAGTGTAACCACAGACTCTCTAGAAAGATGCTGTGTCTAGTTATCCAATTAGTCCATTCTACCCAAATTGTAACTGAGTTTTTCCCTCAGGAAAAGTTTTTTTTATAGTTTTCAAAAGATTATTGTTTTAAAATTAGATTTAACATGGAGTAAACTGTGTCAAGAAAGGCACAAAGACACAAACAATAAAAACAGTTTTCTTTGGTGCATAAATACCAATGTAGAAAAAGCAATCTATTATCCTGCCTCATTTTTGGCATTTCTATATCAAATTAAGTTGGATAAAAAGTTCCAAATATTTGGGAAATATTTTGTTGTTTTCTTAAACAGCAGTTTTCACTTAATACAGAGCAACTTTATGGCAAATGTCCAGATTTTGTACTGACATGTAATTTTCCAGAAGAAATGTCAAGTCCTGTTGCTGGCTCCTTAATATGGATTGATTAGATGCAATGTCAGAGTTCTATTAAGAACATCTGAAATGGAGAATGCCTAGGAAAGTGGGCACATCTATGGTAATACTAATATTTTGCTTCTAGAGCTGGGATGTTTCATGCTAAAATAGTACACTTCTCAGGGCTTGAATAAGTAAGATCAAATTTCAGGCGAAATGGTGAAGTACAAACACTTGTGTTCAGATTCTGTTATTTTTACACATGTATACATGGTCCTCAAGGGAGTTTCTGATTCCTGGTGCTATGCATTAGCTTTGGGATCTCCAATCACCCAGCTGAACCATAGTAATGGATGTGTGCATCCAATCCCAACACCTCCTGATCATCCTTCTTGCCCCTTGGGTCTCATTTGTCAAAGTTAGTCTTGAAATATTTGGAGCAAGAGTCTTGTTTCCCTCATTGCTGAATTAATAACTATACTGTTTTCACAATTGCTGGTTATATTTGAATTTTATGCTTTAAAGCGGCTCTTACAATACTTGCCAAAACTGAATTCTTTTTCTAAAATAGCCAATGACATTTACCTTAAAGTAATAAACTTGAATAAAATATCACAGCGCTTCCTATAAATTAATGTTAAATATACACAGAGTAGTTCAGTAAATTCCATAACTAAGAATTATCTCTTTCCTTTATTCATCATGGTCACAGAGAAGCTGATTCCCTATGTCTTAACAGGACATATCTGTTTATATGCTGAACTATGTTTTGACTACCTATGAAAATGTATGTGTTTATATTTTCTTTCATACAGCACAGATGCTAGCCCTTATATGGCTGAACAATATTGAGAGTCCTAGGCCAGCCTCGACTCTTAACTCAAAAGAGTAAAAACAAAAAAGCTCAGGTCTTCTGCTAAGTACCTATGATATCCATTATATTAACAACTTATGTATAAACAACTTATATACAGATAAACTACTTAAAACTAATTTTAATCATACTGATATTCTATTACGAAGAACTGAGTCCTTTTTTATCCATCAAGAACTTTTAAAACAGTGGTTCTCAACTCTGGGGGTTGTAATCCCTTTGAAGGTCAAATGACCTTTTCACAGGAGTCACCTAAACCATTGGAAAACACAGATATTTGCATTATGATTCATGACAATAGCAAGATTACAGTTATGAAGTAACAACAAAAATAATTTTATGATTGGCAGATCACTATAATGTGAGGACCTGTATTAAAAGGTCTAAACATTAGGAAAGTTAAGAACCACTGTTTTCAAACATTGCAGCAACTAGGCCCTTAGGGATCAAAAGTATATGTGCTTGCTTATTTGTAAGTGACAGGGTCTAACTGTGTACTCCAAGATGGCCTCAAACTCTTCATCCTCCACTTCCTCTGCCCTACCAAGTACTAAATCTACAGATGAACCACCAAGCCCACCTTTTAATAAAAGCTGTATATTTTAGACATTCAGGCTTGAAGTAGTTAATACTTGTCACCCAGATACTAAGTAACAGAACAGAGGATATGAGGCCAGGTCCTCAGACACATCTATAGAAGGTCTCATATGTGTCCAGGCCTTACATGACAGGTATGAAGGTTTACAATGTGTTAGGTATCCTCTCCCTTTCTCTGAGGTGTTGATATTTAATGGGTCCATTACCTAATTGAAAACTCTAACAACAAAATACAAGTTCAAATGCTAATATATATATTTGATTTGTACTAAATTGCTTAGCCTCTATCTTAGATTTTAATAATAGTCTAGCCTGCCCAATCTGTTTAATTCCCTATGGTCTCTAGTTCCCTTATCTGCCTTCCCTATAGCTCAGGCCCTTGAGAACACTAACCTGACCAGTGATTGCATCCATGATGCAAGGCCCCCATGTCCCACTTTTCTAACCATTCTCATGAAACATCAGCATGAACGACACCCTAGTAACCACGTAAAAATGCTCAAGGTAATTTTGAGTCCTGCCACCTTCTCCTATGAATTACAGCATCCCTAGCTCATATAAAAGTATACTGAAGTTCCTTTGATTCTTATGCATTTGCTACTGGAAGAATAATAACCCTAGAAAAGCTTTCTGGATGCTTTTTTAATGGAAAAAGAGGAGGAGGAGAGAAGGAGAAGGAGGAGGATGTTCAAGTTTTATACATCTTGCTTTGGGCTTTATTTTGTTACTCATGTGTTTTTATTATTTTCCTCACTTTCTAATGAATCCTCCATTCACAAATTTACCAAATTATTGCTTCTGAAATCTTACTTTCATTATATAATATACATGAAATTTCTAGTCTCTTCATGACAAAAATTTCTAGCCTGACAAACACAGTCCATCACAATTTGAACAGAACAATACACTCCAATCATACTTGTACACTCTCTCCTCTCTCCCACACAGACCCATCCTCAAAGGCTTTTGGTCACTGAATTGCCCTTACCATGTATGCCTTCTCTTTAAGTTTTGCCCTGCATGTCTAATTTCACACCTCCTTTAATGTTCCATTTTGATCTCCTTTCAGTAGTCCTGCCCCGTGACTAGCACACATTAATCTCTCCATATGGAACTCACTATCTGCACTACTTCTTAAAATGTACCGTGCCTTCAAATAGGAGTTTAACCACAGTTTTGCAAGATTTTCTGTGGCTATTGCATTTTGACCAAAACTCAATTTCAAAACTCTTGGCTTCAAAGTCAAAATCAGATCTCTTTCTCTTTACCTCTTATGCAATTACAGTTAATTGTTTTCTCTTTGAGACATGCATGGAAATTCATTCATTTTTCTAATAGAAAGAAATCAAAATAATAAAATTCTTTTAAATTCTTTTTTAAAAAAAATCTTTTAAAATTCTTTTAAATTCTTTAAAAATTCTTTTAATTCTTTAAAAAAATATATTAGTTAATATTGAGCAGTAGTAACATTTTATCTACATTATACCTCAGACTTCACACACACACACACACATACACACACACACACACACACTTGAATTTTTGAGAATTTTCCTGGAAGAATGTTTTAAAAGAAAAAAAATAATGAATAAAAATTAGGTACAGCTCTTTTGAAAGAACCTGTATAATTGAAAGTAGCCTAAAATGTTATGTGCAAAGAGCTCTGCCATAAATTCCCCATTAAATACACCTCAGACTTGATTGCAATGGGTTTCTTGTCTCATGCCCAGCAATTGCAAGATGTAACATCAGGGTACCATTCACCTCACACTTTATTCAGTTTGACCTTCGATGCAACTTCGCTCTTTCTCCATCCTCTCATACCTGCTGTTGCCTTCCTGTAACAAAATGCCAACCAGATATCACCATGAGAATACAGTGTCATCAAAATAGCTCTAACTATGCTAATACTGACCCAGCGATGACACCCACTACATTCAGCTCTAGGCTGTGCTGCTCTGAAAATATTTTACTCACAATACCATATTTTTTTTCTTTTTCTCCTTCACTGTCATCTTACATTAGAAACTACAGTCTATTTTTACTAACAATTAGTTTTCTTTATTTTTATTACGTGGGATTTCAAATTTTAGAATAAGGGTAAAACAAATACCTAGCGGCCCCTTCAGTACCTCCTGAACTTTTCTTAGTTCCCAACTACTCCTCCGTGTCAATACTGGGAGGTAGTTTCGGCTTTACTGACGAGACAATAAAGTTAAGAGAAAAAATAGAAATATACTAAACGCGTCAGTAAGAATTAGAGTTTCTCAAATATGGTTTCCTCTCATCGGCAGCAGTTGAGCCCTCTGCCCTGCTACCCATATTTTAGGCCAGTGACTTATGGGCTCTCACAGTAAGGAGTTCAGCACGTCTGGAGACGATCTGCCATCTGTGAAGAAATGTTTAGGTTAAAAGATCTGCATCAGAGATTGGGAATGTTGAAACACGGGCAAAGAAAATAAATGTCTTGAGGGACTTTAACTTACAGAGAGCATATCTACCCCACATGAATATATTGTGTGGCTGGGGAAACCCAGATATTTCACCTCTGAGGCAATAGTTGAAGCAGAGTGTAATGGACTTGATGACAGTCAAGGGTATGACTTGGGTACTCCAAGAATTATGCTTTCTTTTCGATTTTTTTATTTTTTTTATTTTTTTTATTTTTTATTTTTTATTTTATTTTATTTTTTTTTTTTTTTTTAGCTGAGTCTCTAGGTAAGAAACTCACACTGGGCTCTGTGGGTTCTGCTCATGTGTGAAACACTGGATCTGTACCTACTGTATACCTGATCCTGTAAGAAAAGATTTCTGACTTTAAAAAAACACACAATGTGACAGGAAAGGAATATACTCCACATATAGTATTTTGTGTTGAATATCCTGTAAGAGATATTACACAAAGAAATACGTAATTATTGATTGGGTGTGAAGGAAGACATCAGAAAAGATAAGCACCTGAGTTCAAGGGGTAGCCTCTATTGATCGCTGACTTTAGTTTTCTTGAAAGCCATATTTAAGTCAAAGATTCTGGTGTAATTTCAGGATATAGTATGAGGAATGGAGGTCATGAGAAGTGATGGAGCATCACTAGGTAGTTGGCATGATTGTGTTGGTAAGACTCAGAGAGCTGACACAGAAACAGTCTAGTCATGAGGAACCTGGCACCCATCCACTTTCTGTTTCCTTACTTGAGAATTTGTTCTAAGGGCACCCTCCCACAGGCAGAGAATATTCTTGAGCAGAGTGAAACGAGAAGCCATGGATACTTTCTAGATAGAAGTCACATTGTTCAGGTATGTAGCAGTATGACAACGACAGACTGCTCTCTGCAACTCTCAGAGTGAATGCAGGCGAGTGTAAATCAGTAATGATTACTCCACTTCTCTTGTCATAGATCCTTTTAAAAACAGAAAATACTAAACCACACAGACTATCCGACTTTCTGAGATTTGGGGCAAGTTTTCCACAATGTAAAATGTGACAGAAGCAGGGATTTGTGTCTGTTTTTGACACTCCAGGGGAATTATGAAAACATAAAGCTTAGAGCTTCAGAAGACATCTTGAAACTGATAGAAAGGTTTGCAGATTTGAGGTAGTGTATTAATGACAGAGGAGAAAAAGGGGAAAACCCAGGTTTAGATACTTTGTTTAAGCTACTGAATTTGTAACCTTGGAAATGTTCACTGCTTGAAAATGGAAGCAAGGCTGAATCCACTGGCTGTTTTAAGGGCACCTGGCAGAAGAAGGGGGTCACTGTTGACTTGCTGACCTGCTTGCATGTGATTATTGATGTCTATCCATTGTTTATCTATTCTTTCCAAAAATGCACCATTCACATGACTAGATAAAACAATAGAAATTTCATGAAGTTAAACATACATTGTTTTCATGGACTCACAGCTAACCCCATCTCTAGTGTTGAAACAGACAGAGTGACTCCTGGGACTGTAGTAACCTCAATTGTGACATTTGGACTGTGTCTTTCAGACATAACTGTTGAATCACTTTTTATTTCAGTCCCCATCTGAGGTCTGGCTTCTTTCATCATCATCAACATCATCACCATCACCATCGTAGAGGCCTCAGGTCAGTTTGCACTACAAGCACTACATGCGTTCTCAGTAGAATCTGGAAGAATGAATGATACCATGTTTTTAAGTGTGTTTTAAAGGATTAACAATGATAGAAGAGATGAAGGGAAGCCTCCTGTTTAGAAACATTTTTGAGCTGCTGAATTTGTAACCTTGGAAATATCTTTCTCTGAACTTCTTGAATATAGAAAAAAAGCTGAATCCACTGACTGTTTTAAAGGCATGCATCAGAGGAATCAATGAAGGCCGACATAATAGGTTGTATGGAGTCTGAAGACAGGATATGCAAGTGTTACATTGCATGGGTCAAGATAGCAAGCCCACGATTTTCAGGGTACAATACATTGTAGGAAAGAACTAAACTTGAATAATTGTGGGAGAAAAGATTCCATGGGTTGTAGGAGGTTCTTGGGTGGAGGTACCGGGAGGGAAGAGGATAAAAACATGACCAAGGAGTCTAAGATTCAGGAATCAGTGAGAGAAAGCTAGGCAGGAAGAAAGATAATGGAAGGAGCCACTGTCAGTCAGCTGCTTCCCAGGCACCATTTAGAATATATGAGTGTGTCAGCTTCCTCTGGTACAAATGGCAGACTCCATTCCAAGGAACATCTTTTCTCCCATGTTGGAGAGGCCTCTTTGAGACATATGCCTACAAACATATTAACAATCATTGACACAAATCCTCTGGTTGATGATCAGCAACTCCCATCCTCTCATACAAATGGTTTGGTCAATGACCAGTAGTACCCTTGTGATGTAAATGGAAGTTGCTTCCCTTACCAAAGAAGAGCAAAAAAATTGCAATATGAAGAAAATCCTGTTTTGTTTTTTTTTTTTTTTAACTACAAGAAGACCAGTTCTGTATAGTAATTTGCTTCTTTAAAAGAAAATTGTGCAAAATAGAAACATAACAAGAAGGATGTGTTCTGCATAATATTCTTTATTGTTTTTTCATTAGAACAATTGTTTTTGATTGCTAGAAATACACATTTAAAAGAACATTCTACTTGTAATAATTACTGTTAATGAAAGGGTCTAGTAGAGCCACTTGAGAAATGGAAAAGCAAGAGCCTTTCGATGGCTGTTTGGCGTGCTGGACTCATAGCAACTCTAAAGGACAATCACCACCCAGCCCTCATCTGTTGCCAACTAGGAATTCACACTTTGGACTGCTAGAGAATTTAACAGTCTGTTTTTTGGTTTTTGTTTCTGTTTTCGTTTTACAAATGTGAAATATCCCAATTTTAAAGAATTGGCAATGGATTCAAATTAACTAAACAAAGTAAAATGAAACACTACGAGAATACAAATAGGGGAGGGGCAAAAAAAGAAGGGGGGAATATTATACATAATACTATTACATAGCACATAATATATTGTACTATTATAAATAATAGTACAAGTACTATAATATTGTAGAAAGCATTATTCAAATCCAGAAAATAAAAATATTCCAGAGATTTAAAAAAAAAAGAAGTGTTATTAACCAGAGCTCTGGAGTCCCTATGGAAAGAAGAGTTGGCTGTGGCAAGGGTTATTCTTAACCTCTTGTGTACTTTGCAGTCTGCAAATCCTACACGGTGGGAACCTCAGAAAAGAAGCCAGACCTTTCTGTTGACTCCAAGGCTGTGTCAGCAAATGCCAGACCCAGCAGGCCCTTTGTATTATAGGCTAAGGGGCCAAACAGCTGTAAATAGTTTATGCCAAGATCCTTACAAGTGTGACAAACACAGAGCATTCTAAGTGCCCCAGGAGGCCAATTAAAGCTAGGAGATCACAGATGACAATCTGAATACATTGGCCACACCTCTCAGGGCTGACGGCCATGGTGTTTTTTTTCTATTCTCTCCTCATCAGAAATGAAGCAGGGGTTGGAAATTACTTATACATGGGGTTTGGTTTAATTTTCAGCAAAGGGATTTTGGACCTGCATATTTCCTAAAAAATAACTGATCGCCTAAATGTTGAATTCATATGTCTTTCTATCTTTACTATCCTATATGATCTGCTCATACAGCTTTCTTCTAGATTTATCCAACCCACTGAAGAAATATAATGAACTAATAATGAAATAATGAACTTGTCAGAAACTACATTGCTACACATACACAAGGGGCCTATATGGAGGCACCTTAAATCCTGTTTTTATTATTTAAAAAATCATAGTATTCTTGAATCTTCGTATTGGTTTGATATTAATTTGGTAATATGGTGTAATAAATTACTAGCAACATGGGGTTGAAAAAGCCAAAGTAGTACAAGGCTATAGAGTGTTCTTATGAGTATTTATATAACTGCCAGCTGTTCTGATGCCTCAGAAACAATTAGTGTAAATGGACATTCACATCTACCTGGGAGACTTGGGGTGTGCATTATATAAGGCAGCAGTGAGAAAGAGAAATAAGTGTACTAATGTTGAAATACTACATGGGAAAAGCAAAAAACATGAGAGTCTAAGGCATTTTACTCTCCAAGTAGACACTCTCATTTTTGGCTATTATTTATAACAAGACTCCATAAAATATAAAATTAAAGTCATTAAGACATAAAGATCAAAGGATTCAAAGCAAATAATTTTATGACTTCTAAAATGGTGTGACTTCCTATTGATTGTTATTTCCAACATTTCCATTTGCTTAACATTTATAACCAAATACTTCTCTTCAAGAACAGTACCCCATAAATGACAAAGATGAATAGAAAAATTATGATTTCTCAGTTGTATATAAAATTCACACTAGTTAGAGAGTATTGTCATTCTACTTTTTAATATATTTATCAATCAAATAAATCTTATGTTTATGGTGAGAAACTGTGAATAAACTCAAAATATAGTTAGGAATGAAACGCCTGCATAAGCTAGAAAAATTAGAAAACACCACCAAGGTCAAGAGTTTATACACATTAAATTTCTTTATATAATTGCATAGGCAAGTTTCTCGTTTAATTGTTTAAAATACAAAAGTAAATGATAAGCCTTGGCTATCTTTTGCTGCATGAAATAACAAGAGATATCCAGCCAGTAATCAATCAGCTTCATGTAGTCAACTAACCTTGATCAGAGGGAAGTTTCGAACAAAACTGGGCCCACTCTATTGTTTGCCTTGCCAACTGCATCCTACTTTTCTGTCTTGCAAACAATGCTACAGAACTGTTTGCTTGATAATCTCCCAACTCCAGCCCCAGGAGATAAATGCTTAATACTAATCTCTGTAGAATATATGAGTCTCATATCCTCTGGGCCCACAGGTGAGCACATGATCCTGGCAAGAAAATGAGACATAAGAATCTCCTTGGGTAAAGTATCTGCCAACTTCTTCAAGTTCTGGATTTATGTTAAAAAGAAACCCAGAAGCCAAAAAGAACAAATGTTGATTGAGTCAGTACATGCCTAGCCTTTACTTTTAACACTAATTAAAAACAAATACAGTTTGGGAAGAGGAACATCTACGGAAGCAACCATGATACTTTTGTTAAAATTGATTACCCTGAGACATTCTTCTCTGATGCTTTCACCAATAATCATTTACTTGGTCTCTGTTAAGTTAAAGTGATCTTTCCAATTTAATACGGTAAAATAATTTGGCACTCATTTCTTCCACTTAATCAATTGTGGTCCTAGCCATTCTATTGTTCAGCATCCTTGTTGATAAATGAAGATAGCCATAGTCTATGACTCATAGATCTGTTGTGTGCATAAAAGAAAATCTGAATAGGAAATATACTGCTGTGATCATTGGCTTTTGGTTTTTTTGCTACATAATTTTAATGAAAGTTTTGACAGAACTGTGATCTATATTTAATAGCTAATTCTATTATCTATCTAGCTAATACTAAATCTGGGTAAATCCTCGATACAGAGAACCTCTCCCGTGCTTAATACATATGCATAATTAATTTATTAATTAAATAGTTTAACTTAAAATATGTTACCTCAAATACAACTTAAAACTAAACCGAGCAAAAAGACAAACACTAAGTAAACTTTGCCATAACCATTTTCAATCAATAGATTTTTTCATTTTGATTACAAATAGAAACAGAAAGCAAAACTAAGTTGGCTTTTTCAACACAAGCCCTATAAAAACAGCAATTATCACCATTGTAACTAGAAAGGATTGCATGCTTGGGAAATATAAATCATCACAAAACTGATTTTCTCTCTACTTCAAATAAGTCATTATGAGAAAATCAAATTTTTATGGTACAGAGATCTACATTTGGCACTGATTCATGCATAGACTGTTAGATACATAACAAGGTAATAACTTTAGTATGAACGTCTCATTTAGAAACTATAATTGTTCTCCTTAGTGGTTCAGTTCCTAAGTCCAGTACCCATTCTCCAGAATATTTTCTTTTTAATGGAATTAAATTCTGCCTCGTTTGTATTTAGGCTTCATACTTTCATCAGTACTTAGATTTTTAAAAAATTACCTAAGGGTTTTTTTAATTTGGGTTAAAGATTTCTTTATAGGACTGGGTTTATGAAATTCAGCTCTCTTTAACTATAAAAGAAACTATGTACAATATGGTTGTGAATATAGATTGTATCTCTTCATAAAAGTACTGCTAAAAATACTGTTTGGGGGAATAACCTCTTTCAGCATAAATGGTAATTTTTACCAGTTTTATACCATCTAGCTTACCAAATGATATCTGCCTTTTGAAAACCTTCCATTTTTTTACATATAGTTGGTTAAGCTGGTTTTTCTATTCAAAAGAATATGCAAATTTGAAGTAAGTCAGATTTGTCTTCCCTCTTGTAAACACTTAGGTCTTAGGTGCCCACCGGAAGTCCATGTATTGAAGGGTTCCTAAGGAAAATGATGGATCTAGGAAGAGGTCTTTATAATCCTTAAGAATGCTCTCGGAAAGAGATCATGGAACTCCAGTCACTTACTCTACTTCTTTTTCTTTCTGGCCATACAATTTTTACATACAATTTTAATTATTGGGCTGAGGTGAGGGAATCAGAAAACAACTTTATAGAGTTGCTGAAAAAAGTCTCAGAATGCTTGACTGCAATAGCCAGTTCCATTATCTTCTTTTTGTTTGTTTGCTTGTTTGTTTGTTTTGGGGGTTTTGTTTTATTTTTATTGGATAATTTATTTATCTACATTTCAGATATTATCCCTTTTCCCCATTACCCACCCTGAGAAACCCCTTATTCCATTCTCCTTCCTCCTACTTCTATAAGGGTGTGCCCCCTCCCATCCACACACTCCTACCTCCCCGCCCACAAATTCCCCCACACTGGGGCATTCAGCAGTCACAGGATCAAGGCCCTCCTCTCTACCTGATGCCCCAACAAGACCATCCTCCACTATATATACAGCTGGATCCATGGGTCCCTCCATGTGTGTTCCCAGGTTAGCTGTTTAGACCCTGGGAGCTCTGGTTGGCTGGTATTGTAGCCCTCCCCATAGGGCCACAAGCCCCTTCAACTCCTTCACTCTTATCTCTAACTTCTCCATTATGGACTCTGTGATCAATTCAATGGTTAGTTGTGAGCATCTACCACTGTATATCACAGGCTCTGGCAGAGCCTCTCAGGAGACAGGTATATCAGGCTCCTGTCCGCATGCACTTCTTAACATCCACAAGAGTGTTTGCATTTGGTGATTGAACATGGGATGGATCCCAAGGTAGGGCAGTCTCAGGGCAGTCCCTCTTCCAGTCTGCTCCACACATTGGATCCCTATTGGCTCCTGTGAGTATCTTGTTACTCCTTCTAAGAAAGACCAAAGCACCCACACTTTGATCTTCTTTTCTTCTTTAGCTTCATGTGATCTGTGAGTTATCTAGGGTATTGTGAGCTTTTGGACTAATCCACTTATCTGTGAGTACATACCATGTATCTTCTTTTGTGACTGAGTAAACTCACTCAGGATGATATTTCCTAGGTACATCCATTTGCCTAAGAATTTCATGAATTCATTGTGTTTAATAGCTGAGTGGTACTCCATTGTGTAAATGTACCACATTTTATGTATCCATTCCTCTGTTGAAGAACATCTGGGTTTTTTCCAGCTTCTGGCTACTATAAATAAGGCTGCTATGAACATAGTGGATCATGTATTTTTGTTATACGTTGGAGCATCTTCTGGGTGTATGCCCAGAAGTGGTATAGCTGGATCCTCAGATAATACTAGGTCCAATTTTCTGAGGAATTACCAGACTGATATCCAGAGTGGTTGTACTAGCTTACAATCCCACCAACAATGGAGGAGTGTTCCTCTTTCTCCATATCCTCAAAAGCATCTGCTGTCACCTGAGTATTTGATCTTAGTCATTCTGACTGGTGTGAGGTGGAATCTCAGGGTTGTTTTGATTTGCATTTCCCTGATAACTAAAGATGTTGAACATTTCTTTAGGTGCTTCTTAGGCATTCAATATTCCTCAGTTGAAAATTTTTCGTTGAGCTCTGTACCCCATTTTTAATAGGGTTATTTGATTGCTGGAGTCTAATTTCTTGAGTTCTTTGTATATATTGGATATTAGCCCTCTATCAGATGTAAAATTGATAAAGATCTTTTCCCAATGTGTTGGTTGCTGTTTTGTCCTATTGATAGTATCCTTTGCCTTACAGGAGCTTCGCAATTTTATGAGGTTCCATTTGTCAATGCCTGATATTAGAGCATAAGCCTCTGGTGTCTTGTTTAGGAACTTTTCCTCTGGCCTATTCATTTGAGGCTCTTCCCCACTTTCTCTTCTATTTCTTAGTTTCAGTGTATCTGGTTTTCTTTGGAGGTTTTTGATCCACTTGGACTTGAGTTTTGTACAAAGAGGTAAGAATGGGTCAATTTGCATTCTTGTACATGCTGACCTCCAGTTGAACCAGCACCATTTGTTGAAAATGCTGTCCTTTTTCCACTGGATGGTTTTAGCTCCTTTGTCAAAGATCAAGTGACCATAGTTATGTGGGTTCATTTCTGGGTCTTCAGTTCTATTACAATGATCTTCTTGCTTATCTCTGTACCAATACCATGCAGTTTTTTATCACTATTGCTCTGTAATACAGCTTGAGGTCAGGGATGGTGATTCCCCCAAAAGATCTTTTATTGTTGAGAATAGTTTTCACTATCCTGGGATTTTTGTTATTCCAAATGAATTTGAGAATTGCTCTTTCTAACTCTGTGAAGACTTGAGTAGGAATTTTGATGGGGAGCACATTGAATCTGTAGATTCCTTTCAGCATGATGACCATTTCTACTGTATTAATCCCACCCATCCATGAGCATGGGAGATCTTTCTATCTTCTGAGATCTTTGATTTCTTTCTTCAAGGACTTGAAGTTCTTGTCATACAGACCTGTTACTTTGTTAGATTCATACCAGGGTATTTTATATTATTTGTGACTATCGTGAAGGGTGTCATTTCCCTAATTTCTTTCTCATCCTGTTTATCCCTTAAGTAGAGGAAGGCTAAAGATTTTTTTGAGTTAATTTTATATCCAGCCACATTGCTGAAGTTCTTTATCAGATTTAGGAGTTCTCTGGTAGAAGTTTTGCAGTCACTTAAGTATATTATCATATTATCTGCAAATAGTGATATTTTCACTTCTCCCTTTCCAATTTGTATCCCTTTGCCCTCCTTTTGTTGTGTAATTGCTCTGGCTAGGACTTGTAGTACTATATTGAATAGGTAGGGAGATAGTGGGCAGCCTTGTCTAGTCCCTGATTTTAGTGGGATTACTTCAAGTTTTTCACCATTTAGTTTGATGTTGGCTACTGGTTTGCTGTATATTGCTTTTACTATGTTTAGATATGGGCCTTGAATTCCTGTTCTTTCCAAGACCTTTACCATGAAGGGGTGTTAAAAATTTTGTCAAATGCTTTCTCACCATCCAGTGAAATAATCCTGTGGTCCTTTTTAAGTTTGTTTATATAGTGATTACATTGATAGATTTGCATATATTAAACCATCCCTGCATTCCTGGGATAAAGCCTACTTGATCATGATGAATGATTGTTTTTATGTATTCTTGGATTCGGTTTGTGAAAAGTTTATTGAGTATTTTTGCATCAATATTCATAAGGGAGAATGATCTAAAGTTCTCTTTCTTTATTGGGTCTTTGTATGGTTTAGGGATGAGCATAATTGTGGCTTCATAGAATGAATTGGGTATTGTTTCTTCTGTTTCTATTTATGGAATAGTTTATAGAGAATTGGTATTAGGTATCTTTTAAAGGTCTGATAGAATTCTGCACTAAAACTATCTGCTCCAGGGCTTTTTTGGTGGGGAGACTTTTAATGACTGCTGCTATTTCTTTAGGGGTTAAGGACTATTTAGATGGCTTATATGATACTAATATAATTTTATAAGTATTCTTTATTATTATTATTATCAAATTATAACTTTTACTTTTTAACACAGGGGTTATAAACAGAAAAATGCAGGATGCGGGGAAAGGGATGACACAGGAGCATAGGTGTTCAGGGGGAGTACAGATATCATTCAGAACAGGGTATCAACTGGGTGAAGGTTCAGGAAACAGGTCACTATGATTCTGCCTATGATTCACTTGTCCTTATCTAAGTTGGTACTATCCACCAAGGCTGCCTATTTACAAGGTCTATGACTACTCAGGCTGGTAAATTTCCACAAAAGCTGCCTGTTTACAATAGCTTATAGCCATCTGTTTCAGTGTTTTTCCACAGAGACCGAAGACTTTGTGTTACCAGGCATGTATGCCAGGCCTATTGCTGATTTTAAACTTATGGTGATTTTAGGCCTTCAGTGTATAAGCAGGGCTGCCCCTTACATCTCTTCCCTTCTCCAAGTATAGAAGGGCTGTGGCGATTCTAATCTTGCCAAGGCAGGAATGGAGGCCTGACCTCCAGTAAATTAAAGGGGACCTTGTAATAGCTCCGGTCCTCCTGTCATTGTCCAGTGAGGCACGAGGGCCATACCCATCCCAATGTCTTTTTCCTGGAGAGGGGATACTTTTGACATAAACCCCTATGCAGTCAGGCTTGTCCCTCAGGAAACCCAGAAACATATTTTTAACTTTTATTTATATTCCCGTAGCCTCACAGCCTAAGCAAGAATTCAGATTGCCAGTCAGAGGGGTTCTGGGTGGCCCCTCTCTGCTTGGTCTAGGGGTGGAAGTCCCCTCTTTTAGGTTGGGTGGAGATGGAGTTTGGGAACACCCTGGATAGAGTAACAACCTCATCTTGAGTCTCATGGTCCTTCATAGCTAACTTATAACAATGTATCTGAATAGATTTTGCTATCAGATTATTTATCTGTTGTTTCACAAAATTAGTCAGCCTATTTAAGGCCCAGGGACCAAAAGAAATAAGCAAAAATAACCCAATTAATGGTTTAATATTGAGAATATTAAACAGGGACTTAAATTGTTTTGTGAAGAGCTTAAATTAAGATCTTAGCCAATAAGCATCTCCTGGAAACTTTTGAAAATCATTTGAAATAAGTAAACTATCTTTTTTTTCCCACCAAACCCATTATCTGTTTTTTTTTTTAATTGGATATTTTACATATTTACCTTTCACTGTCATTTCCTCTTCAATTCTCCCCCAAAACCCTTTATCCCATACCCCCTCTTCCAATTTTTATGAGGGTGTGCTCCCGCCATCCTCCCAATCCCACCTCCCTGCTCTCACATTCCTCAACCCTAGGGATCCAAGCTTTTGGGGACTATGGCCCTCTACTTCCACTGATGCCTATCAAGGCCACCCTCTATTACCTATACAAATAGAGCCATGAGTCCCTCCGTTTGTGTTCTCAGGCTGGAGGTTTAGCCCCTGGGAGCTCTGATAAAGGATTTTGATACTCCTAAAAAGGACCAAAGCACCCACACTTTGCTCTTCCTTCCTCCTCTTGAGTTTTATGTGGTCTATGCATTGTGTCTTAGGTATTGTGAGCTTTTGGGCTAATATCCACTTATCAGTGAGTACATACCATGTATGTTCTTTTGTGATTGGGTTACCTCACTCAGGATGATATTCTCAAGCTCCATCCATTTGCCTAAGAATTTCATGAATTCATTGTTTTTAATCGCTGAGTAGTACTCCATTGTGTAAATGTACCAAATTTTCTGTATCCATTCCTCTGTTGAAGGACATCTGGGTTCTTTCCATCTTCTGGCTATTATAAATAAGGCTGCTATGAATATATTGGAGCATGTGTCCCTGTTGTAAGTTGAAACATCTTTTGGGTATGCCCAGGAGTGGTATAGCTGGGTCTTCAGGTAACACTATGTTCAATTTTCTGAGGTACCGCCAGACTGCTTTCCATAGTGGTTGTACCAGCTTACAATCCCACCAACAATGGAGGAGTGTTTCTCTTTCTCCACATCTCGCCAGCATCTGCTGTCACCTGAGTATTTGATCTTAGCCATTCTGACTGGTGTGAGGTGGAATCTCAGTGTTGTTTTCATTTGCATTTCCCTGATGACTAGAGATGATGAACACTTCTTTAGGTGCTTCTCAACCATGTGAGTTTCCTCAGTTGAGAATTCTTTGTTCAGCTCTGTACCCCATTTTTAATAGGGTTATTTGATAGTCTAGAGTCTAATTTCTTCAGTTCTTTGTATACCTTGGATATTAGCCCTCTGTCAGATGTAGGATTAACAATGATCTTTTCCCAATCCGTTGGTTGCTGCTTTGTCCTATTGACAATGTCCTTTGCTTTACAGAAGCTTTGCAGTTTTATGAGGTCCCATTTGTCAATTCTTGGTCTTAGAGCATAAACCATTGGTGTTCTGTTCAGGAACTTTATCCTTGTGCCCATGTGCTCTAGGCTTTTCCCCATTTTCTCTTCTATTAGTTTCAGTGCAGCTGGTTTTATGTGGAGGTCCTTGATCCACTTGGAATTGAGCTTTATACAAGGAGATGAGTATGGATCAATTTGCATTCTTCTACATGCTGACCTCAGGTTGGACCAGCACTATTTGTTGAAAATGCTGTCTTTTTTTCCACTGGATGGAACATAGGTGTGGGGGTTCATTTCTGGGTATTCTATTCTATTCCATTGATCCTTCTGCCTGTCTCTGTTTCAATACCATGCAGTTGTTTTGTTTTGTTTTGTTTTGTTTTGTTTTGTTTTTACGTTGCTTTGTAGTATAGCTTGAAATCAGGGATGGTGATTCCCCCCAGAAGTTCTTTTATTGTTGAGAGTAGTTTTCGATATTCTGGGTTTTTGTTATTCCAAATGAATATTAAGATTGCTCTTTCTATCTCTGTGAAGAATTGAGTAGGAATTTTGATGGGATTGCATTAAATCTGTAGATTGCTTTCGGCAAGATGGCCATTTTTACTATATTAATCCTGCCAATCCATGAGCATGAGAGATCTTTCCACCTTCTGAGATCTGTTTTGATTTCTTTTGGGGGACCCTTGAAGTTTTTGTCATACAGGTCTTTTACTTGATTGGTTAGATTCACTCCAAGATATTTTATATTATTTGTGACTATTGTGAAGGGTGTCGCTTGCATAATTTCTTTTTCAGCCAGTCTATCTTTTGAGTTGAGAAAGGCTACTGATTTGTTTGAGTTAATTTTATACTAAAGTTGTTTATTTGTTTGAGTTAATTTTTACTAAAGTTGTTTATCAGGTTTAGGGGTTCTCTGGTGGAAATTTTGGGGTCATTTAAGTATACTATCATATCATCTGCAAATAGTGAAATTTTGACTTCTTCCTTTTCAATTTGTATCCCTTTGACCCACTTTTGTTGCCTAATTGCTCTGGATAGGACTTCCAGGACTATATTGAATAGGTAAGGGGAGAGTGGACAGCCTTGTCTAGTCCCTGATTTTAGTGGAATTGCTTCAAGTTTCTCTCCATTTAGTTTGATGTTGGCTACTGGTTTTCTGTATATTGCTTTCACTATGTTTAGATATGGACCTTGAATTCCTGATCTTTCCATAACTTTTATCATGAAGGGGTGTTGAATTTTGTCAAATGCTTTCTCAGCATCTAGTGAGATGATCATGTGGTTTTTTTCCTTGAGTTTATTTATATAGTGGATTATATTGTTGGACTTCCATATATGGAACCAACCCTGCATTCCTGGGATAAAACCTACTTGATCATGATGGATGATTGTTTTGATGTGTTCTTGCATTCTGTTTGCAAGAATTTTATTGAGTATTTTTGCATCAATATTCATTAGGGAGATTGGTCTGAAGTTCTCTTTCTTTGTTGGGTCTTTGTGTGGTTTAGGTATGAGCATGATTGTGGCTTCATAGAATGAATTGGGTAGTGTTCCTTCTGTTACTATTTTGTGGAATAGTTTGAAGAGAATTGGTATTAGGTCTTCCTTGAAGGTCTGATAGAATTCTGCACTAAAACCATCTGGTCCAGGACTTTTTTTGGTGGGTAGACTTTTAATGACTGCTTCTATTTCTTTCAGGGTTATGGGACTGTTTAGATGGTTTATTTGTTCCTGATTTAACATTGGTAACTGGTATTTGTCTAGAAAATTGTCCATTTCATCCAGACTTTCCAATTTTGTTGAGTATAGGCTTTTGTAATAGGATCTGATAATTTTTTGAATATCTTTGGTTTCTGTTGTTATGTCACCCTTTTCAGTTCTAATTTTATTAATTTGGATACTGTCTGTGTGCCCTCTGATTAGTCTGGCTAAGGGTTTATCTATCTTGTTGATTTTCTCAAAGAACAAGTGTCTGATTTTATTGATTCTTTGTATAGTTCTTTTTGTTTCTATTTGGTTGATTTCAGCACTGAGTTTAATTATTTCCTCCTGTCTACTCCTCTTGGGTGTATTTATTTCTTTTTGTTCTATAGCTTTCAGGTGTGCTGTCAAGCTGGTATTGTATGCTCTCTCCAGTTTCTTTTTGTAGGCACATAGAGCTGTGAGGTTTTTTTTCTTAGCACTGCTTTCATTGTTTCCAACAAGTTTTTGTATAATGTGTCTTTATTTTCATTAAATTCTAAAAAGTCTTTAATTTCTTTCTTTATTTCTCTCCTGACAAAGTTATTATTGAGTAGAGCATTGTTCAGATTCCATATGTATGTGGGATTTCCATTGATTTTACTGTTGTTGAAGACCAGCCTTAAACCATGGTAATCTGATAGAATGCATGGGATTATTTCAATTTTCTTGTATCTGTTGAGGCCTGTTTTGTATGGTCCATTTTGGTGAAGGTACCATGAGGTGCTGAGAAGAAGGTATATTCTTTTGGTTTTGGATGAAATGTTGTATAGATATCTGCTAAATCCATTTGGCTCATAACTTCTTTTAGCTTCACTGTGTCTCTATTTAGTTTCTGTTTCAATGATTTGTCTATTGATGAGACTGGGATGTTGAAGTCTCCCACTATTATTGTGTGATGTTCAATGTGTGCTTTGAGATTTAGTAAAGTTGCTTTTATGAATGTGGGTATCCTTGCATTTGGAGCATAGATTGTCAGAATTGAGATTTCTTCTTGGTTGATTTTTCCTTTGACGAGTATGAAATGTCCTTCCTTATCTTTTTTGATTACATATGGATGAAAGTCAATTTTATTTGATATTAGAATGGCTACTCCATCTTGTTTTTTGGGACCATTTGTTGGAAGATTGTTTTCCAGCCTTTTACTCTGAGGTAGTATCTGTCTTTGTCACTGAGGTGTGTTTCCTGTATGCAGCAAAATGTTGGGTCCTGTTTATGTATCCAGTCTGATAGCCTTTGCTTTTTATTTGGGAATTGATTCTGTTGGTGTTAATAGATTTTAACGAAAGTTATAGTTGTTTCCTGTTATTTTTTGTTATTATTATGTTTGTGTGGCTATCTTCATTTTGGTTTGTTGGAAGAAGATTACTTTCTTGCTTTTTCTAGGGTATTATTTCCTTACTTGTATTGGAGTTTTTCCTCTATTTTTTTTGTAGGGTTTTGTCATGGACTATTTTGGTTTCTCCATCTATAGTGATTGAGAGTTTTGCTGGATATAGTAGCCTAGGCTGGCATCTGTGTTCTCTTAGGGTCTGTACGACATCTGTCCAGGATCTTCTGGCTTTTATAGTCTCTGATGAGAACTCTGGTGTGTTTCTGATAGGTCTCCCTTTATATGTTACTTGACCTTTTTCTCTTTCTACTTTTAATATTCATTCTTTATTTTGTGCATTTGGTGTTTTGATTATCATGCGATAGGAGGAATTTTTTTTCTGATCTAGTCTATTTTGAGTTCTGTAGGCTTCGTGTACGTTCATGAGTATCTCTTTCTTTGGGTTAGTTTTATCCTATAATTTTGTTGAAGATATTTACTGACCTTTAAGTTGGGAATCTTCACTCTCTTCTATCCCTATTATTCTTAGGTTTGGTCTTCTCATTGTTTACTGGATTTCCTGCATGTTTTGGGTTAAGAACTTTTGCATTTTGTATTTTCTTTAACAATTGTGTCAATATTTTCTATGGTATCTTCTGCATCTGAGATTCTCTCTTCTATCTCTTGCATTCTGTTGGTGATACTTGCATCCATGACTCCTGATCTTTTTCCTAGGTTTTCTATCTCCAGGGTAGTTTCCCTTTGTCATTTCTTTATTGTCTCTACTTCAATTTTTATGTCCTGGATGGTTTTGTTCAATTCCTCTACCTGTTTGGTTGTGTTTTTTTATAATTCTTTAAGAGATTTTTGTGTTTCCTCTGTAAGGGCTTCTACATGTTTAGCTGTGTTCTCCTATATTTCTTTGAGGGAGTTATTTATGCCCTTCTTAAAATCCTCTATCATCAATATGAAAAATTATTTTAAATCTGAGTCTTGCTTTTCTGATGTCACGGGGTATTCACCACTTGCTATGGTGAAAGAACTAGGTTCTGATGATGCCAAGTAACCTTGTTTTCTGTTGCTTATGTTCTTGAGCTTGCCTTTCACCATCTGGTTATTTCTAGTGTTACCTTCACTCACTCTCTCTGACTTGAGCTTTTCTGTCCTGTTATCTTGGTGGTGTCAGAACTTCTCAGAGTCTAGCTGTATCTGTGATCCTCTGATTCTGAGATCCTAGCTTTAAGAGCTCTGGGATCCTGAATCCTGGTATAAGCAAATTCTTGAGATCCTCTGATCCTATTATCCTATGTTCCTGGGTGTGTTAGAGCTCCTGGGAGCACCTGTGCCCACCCCCCTCTGAGTTTTGTAGCTCATGCCCTAGAACTTCTCAGAGCACTGGCACAGACTGGAAGGATCCAGAGCCACTGGCCATGAGGGAGCTTCTGGGTTCCTGTGGATCCCAATTACTCCCTGTTTGGGGGTCAGGAAGTGTGGCAGCCTCCTCACCTACAATCCTGGGCATGTTAGAGTTCCTGGGAGCCCAGCCTCCTCTGAGTTTTGGGTGATTGGGTGCAGAGCTGAAGATCTGAATCTTCTCAGGGCACCAGCTCAGACTGGAAGGATTGTGTGTCACTTTTCTAAAGCTAAAATGGAGAGGGAATAGATCTTGGACAGGAGTATGGGAAAAATTAATATATCCATTAGGATGCTTGCGTAAATAACAAAAAAGAAAGTAAGATGAAGCCTTGCACTTAAAAGAGTCTGTCTTTTCAGATGCCTTTAAATGCTTTTCAGTTGCCTCTTGTTGTTATTCCATGCCACCTTGGTCATCTCACCTGTCTTAAGTGTGTACTTTATGATCTTAGCTCTAAGCAAGCAACATTTCAGATCAATCTGATAGCTATCTGGCTTTCTCTGACTATTATTAATATTACCATTTGCTTTCCCAACATGTTATGTAATCTAGACCTAAATAAGATTCTGACCAACGGGCAGTGGTGGCACATACCTTTAATCCCAGCACTTGGGAGGCAGAGGCAGGCAGATTTCTGAGTTTGAGGCCAGCCTGGTCTACAGAGTAAGTTCCAGGATAGCCAGGACTACACAGAGAAACCCTGTCTCGAAAAAACAAAAACAAAACAAAACAAAAACAAAACAGAAAGATTCTGACCAAAAGCAAATGAATAAAAACACAAAATGAATGCAGAAACAATTAATTCACCAATTTAAAGGTAATTGGAATAAACGTCTCTGTGTGTGTTCATCTCTCTCCCCTTCATTAATTTCATAGCATTAACATAATTTACCTTGTGCTACTGTGTACTTTCTGTCTATATAGTTGATATCATCTGTAATTTGCTCAATGTGCTTTGAATTATCACTTATAGTAGTATTTGTTTTGTCATAATTACCATAGTTTTGATGAATATAATTCCTTTTTATTTATACCTAAAAAGAATGTATGAGTCTTTTTCAAATATGCAATATTAGTTCTTAGTACAGCTAGCAGTGTTCATCCTTATATTTTTTTCATATTCTCAAATTATTTGGGGCAGGGATTGTTTGTTATCTTTAAAATAGTTGAAGAAAATCATCAAGATTTTGTGGCATAAGGACAAAGAACTTGGAATGTTATGTTCCGATCATGTTACACTGTTCAAATTCCTGAAGAGGTATTGGGAAATTTAAAAAATTTTTCTCAATCTTTGAAACTTCAGTGAAGATAACACATCACCAAAGTATTGAATGCATTAAGGAAGAAAAGCTTTCTAAGGGATTATAAAGATTATTTGGCTTTATTTTATAAAATAAAAAAATGGCATGTATTGTAATAAGTCAAAATCATTGTGTATAGACTTAATTGTGTACAACTTCTTCAATTTGCACCCCAAATAATCTTAATCATAATATAATGCTTCTAACTAATAATAATTAAGGTGGGTTTGTTTTTTGTTTGTTTGTTTATTAAGAAACTTACTATGTTGTTCTGGTTGACCTGAAACTGGTCTAGCTAAGTAGACCTGGCTGGCTTTGAACTTACAGAAAGGTACCTGCCTCTGTCTCTTGTGTGCTAAGACAAAGACATATGCTACCATTCCTCACTTGGTCTCATTTTTTTTAGACAAAGATAAGTAAATTCTGTAGAGATTATAGAAGCATTATTGTGGAAATCAATGTTTAGGGGAAATTTTTATTATTTATTTCTGTAACTCTAAATATGTTGCTTTTTAAAAAAAACGTATCTACTGCTACCATCCTATTATACTTAAGCAAATCAATAACCTTTGTTTTACCATCACTTCAGATATATACATGTTTCTCACCTCTAACCATTATGATAGATAGATAGATAGATAGACAGACAGATAGATAGATAGAGATATATAGATAGATAGATAGATAGATAGTTATATAGATATATGAGAGACACCATTTCAGTTATTCATTGGTCACTGTTTATATCAGTATAACTTTGTAGAGTATAACTTCAAAAGCATGTCATTTTTCATGGTCAATCTCAATTTTCAACTTGACTGAATTTATTTCAGCTAGGTGATAGACTTCATGGTATGTTCACATACCATGAAGAACATAAGAACATATCATGAGAACAATGAGGTGAGAAAATACATCCTGAATGTAAGTGGTACTGAACACAATAAAAGAAAGTGAGCAAGCATTAGTATTCATCTCTCACTCTTGCTGAATTTGGACACAGTGTGATCATACTCTTCCTGTCTGATCTGGAGTTGATCCCACTGCCTTACATCCCCCACTGTGATAAAGTGTACTCTCAAACTGTGGACCAAAATAGACTGTTCCTTTTGTAAGCTTCTTTTGTCACATATGTTGGGATAGCAATGAAAAAAATAACTAATACTGGGAATTGGTACTGAGTGTCGAGATTACAAAAGCATTCTTGCTTTCTATGGCATTCTAAGGTATTCCATATTATAGAAGAATGTGGAAAAGCTTGTGAAAAATCCCTAGAAAAGTTGCTATTGTAGGAAGTTTAAACTCCAATAAGCCTATATTTAAAAAACACTTAATCAGGTTATTATAATTATAAGCTATGTGCCTAGATTGGGAAGATCTAATATTATAATAACTTATTCCCCAGAGACGAGATTTTGTTATTTGTGGTTTCTTTTGGCCACATGTTTTTGCTCCATCTTGGCTTCCTCCTCTTCTTCTTCTATCCTTTCTCCTTTTCTTCTCATTCTCCTTGACCCTGCCACTGTCTACTCACAGGCTCTAACCTTCATTGACCAGTTAGAATGAGGAGAACGTTCATCTGAAATCACCTCAATACATGATCAACTGCTCTTTGGGGATAATCCCTCTAGAGGAAGCAAAATTAACATCAGAATACAAACAGCGTCAGTACCAACCACATCATTTCACCCCTTTGTCCATTAAAAAGGCTTTTTCCCTCAGGTATGCAATGAACATTGTTACAACAGTTATGTAAATTATAAGGTATGATATACACTAATAATGTCTAGTCCACCAGTTTTGTCAATTTAGGTACATTAACATCTATTCTAACTTAAAGAGTTTACAATTCTATATCTGAATTATGACTTGATTTTAACTTGTATTACCATCTGAAAAACATTCTTTTAAGTCTAGATTATCTTCCTTAGTGCTAAACAACTTAAGTGTAATTAAAAGACTATAACTAGTCTTCAACCCCGTGTCCTTTTTTTTTAACGTAATTTTTGTCTGTAGATCAATTAGGGCAGTTCTTGCCCAGTTGCTACCTTGTCACAACTGGAGCAACTCTATATGGATGTTATGATGTTCAGTACCTTCTTTAAGCCATGAAGGGAGTACTGTCAGAAACAGACATGTCTCTTAGACAAAAATCTAATAATAATGATTATAAATGCCATATTCTGTGGATTTCTGATGTTTTTTGAAAACTATCTATATAAAGTATATCTGAACTGTTAAACCTTGACTAATCTTGCTATTTCTATTTGAATATTATTAAAACACCTTATTATAATTTAATCATAATCTCATATAAACAATAGTTTATTATCTGGCTTTTAACTTGTGTTACTTAACCATCTTAAATAGTTTGTAATAGCAGCTATAGTAAGACTGGGTCAAAGCCTTGTATTCTTAGATAGACACAATGCCTATTTAAGAGTAACAATATTAATCTCAAATTTTGTATCAATGTACAAAGACTTATACCAATAAAAACCTTAAACCTGTATCAATATATAAATTCTGTACCAATGTAAGAAATTATAACTTCAATTTTGTATCAATATAAAGATTTTTACCAATGTAAGGTTATAACTATATAATGCTTTGTTTAAGAATAAATTTAGTAATCTATCCTATATATATAATTTATTATAATATTACTCTATCCCCCATTTTCCCTCCAACCCACTTCCTTTTATCTAGGAAAGAAAGGATAGAGAAGAGGAAAGGAAAGTCAGAAATCCCCAAGTCTAAGTTATCTATTTAGTTTCCTTCCTGTTGAAAATTATAAACGTTTCTATATTATCCCTTAAAATGATGACCTATTTAAAATTTATAAAAATAACCATAACCAGACAACCAAACCCAAGGAATTGGGATGATGACTATCTATGGGTTCTTCTTGCTGAATTGGTGTGATAAATTATTATATTTTAAGGGGTGGGGAGGGGTACAAAAATCAGAAAAATTGGTTAGACTTAAGAAAGCTAGCTTCATCATCTGTTATCCAGTCTCTGTATACTTAGAAGGCTCAGGGCTTGACTGAAACTCTGACTGGATCTGTCTGAAAGGCTGGATGAACCAGTCCATAGGGAGTCAGCATCCATCTTTGAAGTTGTTCTGGAAGCAAATCTCTGGAAACAGTAGACAGGGAGCTGGAACAGCAGGTCATTTCAGCATCCCTGGGGATGAATCTTGTCAGAACTATATATTCTGTAATATACGAATCTTACAACCAAAACTTTAATACTGTTAAGACATTCATATGGATTGTGCAAGGTTCACAGATCAGTTGGGGATGAACTTTTGCTTTTCAGGCACTCTTCTGCCTATAATCTCCACATTCAAGTCACTAATTCCAGAGACATAGGGACTATGTGAAACAAATTGGGTTAAATACTTATTATATCTACAACTGGCTTGATATTTAGCATTCTCCTTTGCTAAATTACCACCTAACGATCTGCTTAACAGCTTCAAGAATCTTGTACTAAGTTTTTACTTGTTTTCTTTTATATGGGGTCTATTTTTCAATTCAAATTTATTTTCCCATCCTGTTTGGTAGAACTGAGAAGAAGCTAATTGGGTATGTATGTTCATTTATCTCCTTTTTTAAGTTTTCTATGATCCACATGGAGTTCCCTATCCCCCAAATTCTCAGAGCAGCCTCATAGAGAATTTAAGAGATTTTTAAAAATTTCCCACCTTATTTGTGTGCATCCAAGTTATCTTATTCATAAACCATTTTATTCTTTAGCCTTAGAGGATTAACCTTGGAACTTAAACTTTGTACACTGAAGACACAAGGCATCTTTGGAAATGGAAAGAAGGACAGAGCAGCTTACTTATCAGTAATTTACTTCTCTACTCCACATAGACTAGTTTTTAAAACATAAAGCAAAGGCCAAAGACTTGAGCCAGGAAAAAAAATCAATTAAAAGCAGAGAAACAACAGATTCCTGGTAGCAGTTCAATGTTTCCTTTACTTCACAAATCACCTTTGTATCCTCCCCAGCTACATGTATCAATAATAAATTACCATTTTCCCCCAAATCAGTTAAATTGAATTTCTGTCTCTCAGTACTGAAAACATTCTGATTAATCCCATAAACTACTGATAGTTTTCTGGTACTAAGAATAAGGGAATAATTTTCATCATCACATTAAAATAGGGACATTTATATTGACCTTGGTGTTTCTGTCCTGTAAAAGCATACTTCTGTAAAAGCATGTTTTTTAATATGAAGTGTCCCCTCCTTTGGCTCATGTGTTAATGTCTTTTCCACCAAGTGACGGGTCCAATGAATTGAGAGGTGACTGGATATTGAAAGTTCTGATAAATAATCAGTGAACTGGTGCCCTCATAGGTTCATAATATCATAACATGAGAAGACCTTGGGAAAACCTAAAGTTAGATCCTCAATGAACAAAGTAGATTAGTGGAACAGTGTCCTTAGAAACTATCTTATCCTTTCCATGTCTGCCTTTACCTCTATCTAAGTCCTGGCTAATGTGAATCAAGTAGACTCTGTAGCAACATACTTTTACCACCAATGTAATCTTCCTCTCACCCAAAGCTCAAAGGAAAGGGTCTGGGCAGAGTTAGGTTAAAACCTCTGAAAGTAAATCATACTTTTTAAGTTGGGCTTCTTGCTTATTCTGTCATGGCAATGAAACTATTATAATACCACCCCTAAATAAACCAATAATTACTGGCCAAATCTGCAGAATGTATCTGCATCTCTTTTCCAAATTTCCATAAACTAAATATAAGGTATATGGTCTCTTGAAATTAAAATTTTCTAGAACTCATTTTCCAGATCATTATGTCTGCTTTTTCTTATCTTTCTAGCCAATACCAAAATATCTTGCCAGGAAATTATTAACCTAAAAATTTCAACTCAATAGCCAAACATTAAACCAAGGTTAGGAAGTCTTGTGGAAGAGTTGGGAGGAGGACTGAGAAACACAGAAGGGATAGGAACTCCACAAGAAGACCTACAGAGCCAACTGACATGAACCCTTGGGGCTCTCAGAGTCTGAACCACCAACCAAAGAGCATACACAGCTGGACCTAGGCCTTCCCACACATATGTAGCGGATGTGCAGCTTGATCTTCCCAACAAATGAAGTGGGGGCTGTCCCTGCTCTATTGCCTGCCTGTGGACCCTGTTCTCCTAAATAGGCTGTCCTAAGTCTCTACTCTTCTATGTGGGAGATGATGTGCGTAGTTCTGCAGTACTGATTGAGTACTGATTGAGATGCCAGGGTGAGTCAGTAGGGGTTAGGAGTAGGAAGAGAACCTCTCCCATCTCAGAGATGAAGGGGAGAGGTGAAGGAGTGGCCGAGTGAGGTGGGGACTGTGAGGAGAGGCAGAGTTGTGATCTGGATGTAAACTTAATTAATTAATTAATTAATTAATTAATGGAAAAAAAGAACCACAACTCAGCCAGCAGTTTCAGTCTTCATAGTAAGTTGGAAAGCTGGGTCTCTAGTGGGCATGCATGCATGCATGTCTTACTTTCCAAATATATGATTTTATGGAAAACTTTATGGAATTTTGAGATTTATAAACCCCCATACCTTTCACAGTCTGAATTTGATAATTAATACAAACCTGTTCGTATAATGCCAACATGTGTATCTGTTTGAGGATCATAGAGTACTAAAAGTTATTAAAATAATTCTTTCAACCTCTATGTTTTCAAGTTTCTAGAACTAACTAGTATCTCATGGACTTAAATCTCGGTGTCTGCAGCATATGTCACAGCCTATGCAGTGCTGACCAGCACTCATGTCATTGCCTTTAGCTTTTTGACATTCAAAATATAGATTATAACTCTGTACTCTTTTATGCCTTTCTCTTTCTGCTTCCTGTATTCTTAGTTGTTATGAACATCTCTCTGTTTATAATTGGACTCAAAATCCCCCAGGCATCAATCTTAACCACTCAGCAAATTTTCAATGAAAACAAAATAAATGGTAAATATAAGTATATCACCAACTCAATTCATCTCTAATGATGGGGAAGTATAATATCACTGTAAATGTACGCGAGAGCCTCTTGTACTCACCTGGAAAAGTACTAGAATTAGCTAGCTATACAACTTTTTTTTAAGCAGTCAGCACCTTGGCTTCAGGTAATCTCTAACATATATCACATTTTTCATCTCACCTCTGTTTGCTGATGCTCTCAGACCAAGTGTTCAGTATCTCAGAAAATGGCCATGATACACATAAACACACCACAAAGACTACTTGCATGTGTTATTAATAAGTGCTTTCATTACAAAGTCAGGTACCCTGAGGTACTCTCCTTAAAATCCTGATTAGGTTAGGTTATTGATCTTTTCTTCCTCCTCCTCCTCCTCCTCCTCCTCCTCCTCCTCCTCCTCCTCCTCCTCCTCTTCTTCTTCTTCTTCTTCTTCTTCCTTCTTCCTTCCTTCCTTTTCTTTCTTTCCTTCCTTCTTTCCTTCCTTCTTTCCTTCTTTCCTCCCTTCTCCCTTCTCCCTTCTCCCTTCTCCCTTCTTCTCCCTTCTCCCTCCTCCTCCTCCTCCTCCTCCTCCTCCTCCTCCTCCTCCTCCTCCTCCTCCTCCTCCTCCTCCTCCTTCTCCTCCTCCTCTTCCTCCTCCTTCTCCTTCTTCTGTTTTTTGAGACAGTTTCTTTCTGTAGCCCTGGCTGTCCTGGAAACTCACTCTGTAGACCAGGCTGGCCTCGAACTCAGAAATCTGCCTGCCTCTGCCTCCCAAGTGCTGGGATTAAAGGCGTGTACCACCACTGCTGGTTGTTGATCTTCTAAGTAACAGATTTCTGTGTATTACTTTTATCCACTCTTATGACTGCCCCAAAGCATCTCTGCCAAGCAGGCTAGTTTGGTGCATTTTTATATCATGAACCTCAGTCTTCAGTTTAAATTTTTTTTTCAGTTTAAATTTTTTTGATGTAATTTATATCTAAGTGTAATAATATAATTTACATTTAAGTATAACAATATAAATTGCCCTTGATGTTAGCAATTTCACTGCAGCAATTAAGTGACGTATAAATTTAGAAGTTTCCAAAGATACATATGCAGGCAGACATTAAAAATATCCAATTGAGCGGGGCAGTGGTGGGGCACACCTTTAATCCCAGCACTTAGGAGGCAGAGGCAGGCATATTTCTGAGTTTGAGGCCAGCCTGGTCTATAGAGTGAGTTCCAAGACAGCCAGGGTTACACAGAGAAACCCTGTCTAGAAAAACAAAAACAAAACAACAAAAAATAACAGAAAAATATCCAATTGGCAGAATTGTAGCCTTGTGGGCTATTAAAACACTTCTGTACCTACAGATTCTACACTGAGCTTCTTATGTGTCTCTTTTTATATCTCAGCCATCAGGCTCTCTGTATGGGGCTTCTATGTAATCCAGAAAATAATGGATTCATAACTTTCCTACTAGTAATGACCCGTAGGACCTCTCTTTACCATTAAAGTGGAGATCCATGTTTATTGATCAGTACCTATGACATGAGAATCTTAAAATAGTTTAATATCACCTATGTGAAAGGAATGCCCACTGAGAATGAAAATAAATCATACAATTTGTGCCGTTATCACACCACCAGTTAAAGTGCTAACGAGGCATCTGGCAATGTTTGTAAGTAGACAGAGTGCCTGCCTAGCAAGAAAGAAGGCCTGGATTTGATCCCTAGCACCAGGTAAACTGGGTATGATTGTGAATGCCTGTAACCCTCTGCAGATAGAAGCAATATGATGAGATTTCCCAATTTTCCTCAGCTGTATATGCTATCCTAACCTACATAAATCCCTGTCTTTAAAAATTATAAAATATAAAAATAATGTAACTCTATATGAACTCATATTGAGAAGTGTCTGCAATAAATTGATAAAACTTTTGCTGTAGAATTTCATGTGTATTGTGCTTGTGTTCACCTATGCTTATAGACTGAAAATAGATTTATCTGATAAGATTTGAAATATGCCTAGAAAATTCCATAACAAATGAACTGGGCAGTAAGAAACCTATGCAAATAACAAAAGACACTTGGTTTTTACTCAGACCTGGGTTTTTGTCTATATCATTTGATTTTTTTCCCTTTCCCTATTAACAATAATCATGTGCTGCTTATAAAATGAAGAACTACAAACACAAAACCATCTTTACATAGATATTTCAAATCTCCTTAACTACAAACCTTAAACTTTTGTCAATATTTTTCATATAGAGAAAACTGAAATGTTGTTTCCAAATGCATCTGTGTATGTATGAGATGAAACATATAGGAGCACAAAAGAAGCCAATCATAATACAGATATAAAAATATTAAAAGGCAAATTCATGACATAATAATAGAGTTGTTCTTGGCACATTTATAACAATGTAAAAAAAAACAAGCAGCATCTTATACAATTCCAGAAAATAATTAATGTAAATGGAAAGTCATAGTATCTACCAATTGTAATTAGTCCTAAAAATATGCATAACTAACCGATGTCCTCAAGTGTTACTAGTATTAGTGTGCTTTGTTGTTTATTTCATAATTGGGGAGAAATTCTAGGTTTGACTGGATGATGAGAAAATAAGTGTAGAAATCTTTTTCATCTGTGTTTATAAGAATCTTTGTTTATTTTTTAAATCGTTTTGTTTACATTTCAAGTAATATCCCCCTTCCCAGTTATCCATCTACAAGCCTCCCATCCCATTCCCACTCTCCCTCCTCCCCTTTGCCTCTATGAGGGTGCTCCTCCATCCACTCACCCACTCCTGCTTCACTGCTCCAGCATCCCCTTACACTGGGCATCAAGCCTCCACAAGACCAATGGCCTCCCCTCCCACTGATGTCAGATAAGGCCATCCTCTGCTACATATGTATCTGGAGCTGTGGATCCCTCCAGGTAAACTCTGGTTGGCACTTCAAACTCTGGGAGCTCTGGGTGGTCCAGTTAGTTTATATTGTTCTTCCTATGGGGTTACAATCCCCTTCAGCTCCTTCTGTCCTTCCCCTAGCTCTTCCATTGGGGTTCCTGGGCTCAGTCTGATGGTTGGCTCTGAGGATCTGGATCTGTATGGTGTATGTGAGTGTCATGTCCTGGTAGAACCTCTTAGGGAACAGCCATACTAGTCTCTAGTCAGCAAAATCGAGTACTACTCAGCTATTAAAAAGAATGAATTCATGAAATTTACAGGCAAATGAATGGAACTAGAAAATATCATCCAGAGTGAGATAACCCAGACACACACACACACACGCACGGTATGTACTCACTGATAAGTAGATATTAGCCCAAAAGCTCAGAATACCCATGATACAATCCACAAACCATATGGAGCTTATGAAGAAGGAAGACAAAAGTGTGGATGCTTCAATCCTACAAAATAATCACAGGAGGAAAAGGGAAGGAGGCACCTGGGAGGGAGAGAGGAGGGGGAGGGATAAATGGGAAGGCAGGATCAGGTATTGGAAGGGACAGAAGTACAGAGGGTCAGGAAAGAAATAGAAACATGTGGCACTGGGATGGGAACTGTGGGTAACCACTAGAAAGTCCCAGACTCCAGGGAAGCAAGAGGCTCCTTGGACCCAACAGGGTTGACTTTAGCCAAAATATGCAACAAAGCAGAGATAGACCATGTAGAGACCACATCCAGTAGATAGGCACCAACCCATATCAAAAAAAATTGTTAAGCCAGACATGTTCCTGTTCAAAAGAAAGACAGGGGCAAAAAAAAAAAAAAAGTGCAACAGAGACTGAAGGAAAGTTCATCAGAGACCGCTCCACCTAGGCATCCATCCCATCTGCAGACACCAGACCCTGACGACCCTGACACTGTAAGTCTCTTCAAATTCACGCCACTAAGAAGTATGGACTCCAGGTCAAAAATTCTGCTCATCAAGAATAAATCTAAAAGTGTTAGTTCTTAATTGCATAAAAGACTCACAACATTGGTATAACTAGCTATGTGACTTCTCTCTCTCTCCCTCTCCCTCTCCCTCTCCCTTTTCCTCTCCCTTTTCCTCTCCCTCTTTCTCCCTCCCTTCCCCTCTCCCTCCCTCCATCCCTCCACTTTCCCTTCCCTCCCCCCTCTGTGTGTGTGTGTGTGTGTGTGTGTGTGTGTACAGAGAGAAATACACAGTGAAATGCTGACATGATTGTTGCCTTTTAAAACAGGGCCTTAATTTGATAGTTCACATGAATTTACCTCAACTTTTCAAAGTAGAGGGCATCTACAATATTACCTCGTCTTTCTTTCATCTCTCTTCTATCTTGTTCGCTTCATTCTATATGTGGACACTGATTTTTCCTTTTACATTTTTTCTTTTTATACATTAGAGTTTTTGTCCCAGCTGCCTTGCTCTCTGATTTTCCACATTGTTTAATTGGTTTTAGTTTGCCTTAATAACAGCTTTGATAGTGACTTAGAGATGGTTGAAATTAGCCTCCTTGATATGAAGATGCTAACCTGTACACAATATAAGGCATTCCTGTAAGGGCGTGGGCTTACATCGATCCACTCACACTACAGTAGGGTCCCCATTGCAACTCAAAGGATCAAGGTGACTGAATAAGTGGGAGCATCAGTGGTTACAGAATAGATCAAACTTAATGATTCTATATAAGAACTCTGGATCGACCTTGTGCTTAATGCTTCCAACCTGAGACTTAAATGCTGTCAAAACTTGCTCTCTGTTCTGAAACTCCCTTACATCAGTTTTCTTTGCTAATATTGGGGCTGAATTTAGATGGAAGTGAGGTGTGTGTGTGTGTGTGTTTCTGTGTTCATGTTGTGATTTTAAAATTACCTATAGCCCACCAAAGTATATATAAAGTACTATATATGTAGTACTATATAACTATATATACATATAAATGTATGAATATATATAAATGTATATATACATGTATATGCATATATAAGTACATAAAATACATGTACTAAAATCAAATCAATTATAAAATAAGGATAATTGTCAGTTGCAGTACATCTGAGTCGCATTAGTGCTGAAGCATAGTAATATTGTGTAGCTATGTCTAGATAAAGGAAAATCTTTATAATTATAGCACAAAACTTCTGGCAGCCAAGATCTTCAACAGTCTTACACATTCAACCTTCATTGTGTAAATTTTCCCTGGCTACTACATAATATGTCAGTGTAATTTACTCTCTTTTATTGGTGTTAACTTCTACTCTCTGACATCAGGAATATATTTGAAATAAGATGAATGCTAAGAAAATGCTTACTTACAGGTTTCTTTTATGAGGACTCTGATTTTAGAATCTGATCATTTTGTTCGGTCTGTTTTGGATATTCAGTATACATACATACATACATACATAACCACATACATACATACATATATATATCTTAAATGTAAATATTAGGTATATAAAGAGATATGTTGACATGCCTTAAGATGTTAGAAATGAAATTGTGTTCTTGGACTGAAGAATGCAAGAATCAAAAATAATCATCAAACACCATGTCTGTCTGGACCATGCTTCCTGCCTTGATGATAATGGACTGAACCTCAGAACCTAGAGGATTCATATGTGCACTGAAGGTTGTGATGCAATATTCCCTAGTCATAGAGAGTCATTATTCACCTCTGATAATCACCATTTTAAGTGCGGGATGGGAAAGAATTTGAAGATGGAGGAGACAGCTAGAGAAATTAATTTCCCGAAGGTGGAAGAAAGATAGCATGCAAAGAGCTATTAAAAATTCATAGATGTTGATCAGTGGCCCAATATCTGCCCAAATGCTACAGCCTGCATGTTTCCCAGGAGGTCCACAGAAACCAAAAACACAGGTAAGACTCTTACCCCCAAACCCATGCCACAGGGTCCAGCTGACTCAGGAGCCACCTCCCCACCCCCATCCCCTGAGCTCCACCTTGCTTCCAGACTACTTCCCAACCAGAGCTAGATCAGTGGCCTGATATGGGGCCAATTGCTTCAGCCTGCGAACCCCTAGGAGATCTACAGTAACCAGGGACACAGGAGGTCCACAGTAACCAGGGACATAGGAGGCCTGCTCTAACCAGAGACACAGCAGGCCCATCCAAACCAGAGACAATACTGCTGGCCTCCAAGGAAAACATCCCTAAGGTCACATAATTCTAACTTCCTCCAAGGAGGCCAGTTCCAATCAGAGACATCCAGGCTAGCTAACACCAGAGGGAATGGCCAGAGGCTAGCGCAAGATCATAAGCAACAGAACCCAGTGCAATTTGGAACCATCAGAACCCAGTTCTCCCACCACAGAGAAGCCCTGTATACCCTAACACATCTGAAAAGCAAGATAATAACATAAAATCCCACCTCATGAAGATGATAGAGACCTTTAGGAGGATATAAAGAACACAGGCAAACAGGTAGAACCCCTTAAAGAAGAAATAAATCACTTAAAGAAATACAAGAAAATACAATAAAAACAGGTAAATATTTGAACAAAACAATCCAAGATCTAAAGATGGAAATATAAACAATAAAGAAAATATAAAGGGAGGTAACCCTGGATATGGACAACTTAGAAAGAGGTCAAGACCTACAAATGCAAACATCACCAACAGAATATAAGAGATAGAAGAGAGAATCTCAGGGGAAGAAGATACCATGGAAGATATTGACACATCAGTCAAAGAAAACACAGAATATAAAAAGCTCCTAACCTAAAATATCCAGGAAATTAAGGATACAATGAAACAAATTAAACCTAAGACTAATAGGAATAGAAGACAGTGAAGAATCCCAGCTTAAAAGGACCAGATTACATCTTCAATAAAATCAGAGAAGAAAACTTCCCTAACCTAAATGAGATGGCTATAAATGTCCAAAAAGCCTACAGAACACCTAATAGATTGGACCAGAAAATAAAATTATCTCATCACATGATAAAGCACTAAATGCACAGAACAAAGAAAGAATATTAAAAGCTATAAAGGGAAAAGGCCAAGTAACACATAAAGGCAGATCTATCAGAATCACACAGATTTCTAAACAGAGACTCTAAAATCCAGAAGATCCTAGAAAGATGTCATCCAGACCCTAAGAGAACACAAATGCCAGCCCATGATACTATACACAGTAAAGGTCTTATTATCATAGGTGGAGAAAATAAGATATTCCATGACAAAACCAAATTTAAACAATATCTTTCTACTAATCCAGCCCTACAGAGGATACTGGAAAGAACTCCAACACAAAGAGGGTAAATACACACAAGAAAACATATGAAACTAAACATTTCACAACAAACCCAAAAGAAGAAAATCATCACACACACAATACCTCCTCCAGTAACAAAGCTAAAGTAAATTTGAAAAGCAAATTAACATTTACAAATATATTTTGGCCAGAAACTTTATTTTTAGCATTATTTCAAAAATAATGGCTGCACCCTGAATTAAGGTATATGTTTCTCCAAGAATTAATGATAGCCCTTGCCACAGGATGGTCAGAGTATAAGATTTGTGTTCTGTGCCATTTATTTCCTGTATGGATCTGTCATCCTGAATGGATCAGAAGGCAGCTGTGATATAGACTCGTTTACTAACTATAGACTTTTAAAATACCTTTTCTTCCCACAGTTTCTTTTAAATCACTTCCAATCTAAATACAATTGGAAGCTACTTCAAGTTTTTTTATTTCAATTAATTCACTCTTTCCATGGTCTTCAACTAGTAATTTAATTTATGGGAATGTACCCACCAGTTCTGGGATGTCTGCCTGGAAGATTAGCTAGTGGTTGACTTCTTACTATACATATTCTATCAATTAATTATTGGCCAGAAAATTTGACAATATTTTGCTCCACATAAAAGCCAAATGGAAGAAAAAAAAAATCCAGATAGCTCCCAAATTGCTATCTCAAGTATCCAAGAACAATTTCAAGAAATAGTCTAATTTGTCTAGTTTGCAGTAACTGTGGTTTTGGCTGACTCTAAAACTGCCTTTAATCTAGTTAAATCCCAACACATAGGAAAGAAATAGGAATTTACTACTAGGTACCTTCTTTTCAATATAAAATGATACTCAACTGAGTAACTCTCCACATAATTCTCCACTTCTTAATGTACTTTATTGTTTTTTTAGTTCAATATTTTTTATTTATTTTTATTGGATATTTTATTTACATTTTAGATGTTATCCCCTTACCACATATTCCCCCTGCCCAGGAACCCCCTATTTTATCCCCCCTCCTCCTGCCTCCATGAGGATGTACCCCCACCTACCCTCCACTCCCACCTCCCCACCCTCAAATTCCCCCACATGTGGCGTCTAGCCTTCATGGGACCAAGGGTCTCCTCTCCCACCTATGCCCAAAAAGGCCATCCTCCCCTAAATATACAGCTGGAGCCATGAGTCCATCCCTATGTGCTCCCAGGCTGGTGGTTTAGACCCTGGAGAGCTCTGGTTGGTTGGTATTGTTGCTCCCCTCATGGGGCCGCAAACCCTTTCAGCTCCTTCAGTCTTCCCTATAATTCCTCCATTGGGAACCCCTTGATCAGTTCAATGGTTAGCTGTGAGCATCTGCCACTAAATATGTCAGACTCTGACAGACCTCTAAGGAGACAGCTATATCAGGCTCCTGTCAGCATGCACTTCTTGACATCCACATCAGTGTCTACCTTTGGTAACTGTACATGGAATGGATACCCAGGTGGAATGGTCTCCAGATGGCCTGTCCTTCAGTTTCTGTCCCACACTTTGTCTCCATATTTGCTCCCTTAAGTATTTTGTTACTCCTTCTAAGAAGGACTGAAGCACCCACACTTGGTCTTTCTTCTTCATGAGCTTCATGTGATCTGTGAGTTGAATCTTGGGTACTTCAAGCTTCTGTGCTAATATCCAATTATCAGTGAGTGAATACCAATACCATGTGTGTTCTTTTGTGATTGGGTTACTTCACTCAGAATGATATTTTCTAGTTCCATCCATTTCCTAAGAATTTCTCAAATTCATTGTTTTTAATAGCTGAGTAATACTCCATTGTGTAAATGTACCACATTTTTTGTATCCATTCCTCTGTTGAAGGACATCTGGGTTCTTTCCAGCTTCTGGCTATTATAAATAAGTGTTGCAGCCCATACTCTTCCTCAACGCTTTTGGGCTAAGTGCTCTGGTCAAGAGAGAGAGTGGGGCTCTTGAGGCAGGAGACGCGAAGAATGGAGACAAGACAGGGTGTGATCAAGTCTCTTACCAAGTCTTTCATCAGGGTATATGGTTCCAGATGGCTTCAAAGTTGATTTAGCTGCTTTCTACTAAAGTCAGCTCCCAACAAATAAGGCTGCTATGAACAAAGAATTCTCAACCGAGAAAACTCAAATGGCTGAGAAATACCTAAAGAAATGTTCAACATCCTTAATCATCAGGGAAATGCAAATCAAAACAACCCTGAGATTCCACCTCACACCAGTCAGAATGGCTAAGATTAAAAACTCAGGTGATAGTAGATGCTGGCAAGGATGTGAAGAAAGACGAACATTCCTCCATTGTTGGTGGCATTGCAAGCTGGTACAACCACTCTGGAAATCAGTCTAGCAGTTTCTCAGAAGAATGGACATAGCTATACCACTCCTGGGCATATAACCAGAAGATGCTCCAACATATAACAAGGACACAGACTTCACCTCCGATTTTCTATGGACAGAGTTCAAAACTCTTAAGAGATGGCAAGTGTAATATTAAATTTGTAAACAAGAACCATATATTAATAAATGTTACTAGTAAGGAAGTAGCATCTTTACTCTGTCCCTGCTAAGCCACATTTATGCAAGAGCTACAGAGAGAGGGAAAAGGAGGTGGGGAAGAGTAAGAAGGAAAGATGGTTCCTTCCAATTCTCACAACACTGAGTTGTAGAATAAGGATTTCAAACCTCTAATTCAAATAACTCCTTTAAGCTATTCCTCACATACCACCCTGTCCACTTATTTGAGGGCTGCTATTTGATTTTGGACATATTCAAAACATGGGTTAGCTATGAAAGCATGCTAACCTTAGAACATTTTCACGGTTCCTTAAAGAACCCTCTTGCTTTTTGGAATCAACCTCTATTCTTCCATCTCATTAAGAGCAACCACTAGTTGGCTTCCTGTCTGTGTTTGCCTATTCTGAATATATACACATTTTTTAAATATATCTTTTTAAAGATATACATATGTGTGTGTGTGTGTGTGTGTGTGTGTGTGTATATATATATATATATATATATATATATATATATATAGTAGCTATCTTTCAACACATGAGAAGATCAGATCCCATTACAGATTTTTTTTCTGTTTTTCTATTTAATAAGAAGACTGCGTGTGTGTGTGTGTGTGTGTGTGTGTGTGTGTGTACCACAAAACATGTACAAAACAACCTGAGGGAATCAGTTCTCCTCCCACCATCTGGGCACTGTCCTCAGGCTTAAATTGCAAGTACCCCTATCTACTGAGCCAGCTAGGTTGCTGCTTCCCATCTCCCTTTGAAATCTGCCCGTGAGGCATGAAATTTGTCACATGATGCCACCAACATTTACTGCTCTACCACAGGTGCACATCAATGGGGCCATCTGAGCAAGAACTGCAACCTTTGAAAGCTTCCAAAGCTTTCTTCTTGTCAAGTTTATTGTTTCAGGTATTTTGTTACAATATCAGAAGGCATATAATTCCATGTTTATTTTTTTAAGGAACCGCCAAACTATTTCCTAAGGAACTACACCAATTTGTATTTTCACCAGCAAAGTACGAGGATTCCAATTTTCCCACATTAAATTGGTTTTTTTTAATTACATCATAAAAATAAAGGAAATAAATTCACATTCTGAAAAGCAAGCAGAGAGTAGGCAAGAGAAGGAAGAAGAAAAACAGGGAGCGAGGAAGGGAGGAAGGGGAGGGAGGGTGGGGGAGGGAGGAAAGAGAGGACCAAATCGGCCTGCTAACATGGTCATTCTTCTGATGAATTAGACCACTTGGAGTGAAACATATAAATACAAGCTAAGTGATATTGGACATTCTTCCTACATTTTTGGCTATTTTCTCCATGGAATAATAATCTTAAATATAGTTATGACATATGATGTGGAAAAATTGTAAGAAATGAAACAGTTATATGCACACACATGTTTTCACAAGCAAAAGATCTGCAAGAAAACTTACCAATGCTACTACTTTTAATTTTTAGAAATCATAATCACATGTCAGTCTTTGCTGTGCTCTTCTTTGCTTACTTGGGATTATTGAAAAGCAACAATGACTGTACTATTTTTTTTTCTAATTTTAAAGAACAATGTGCTCCTGCTGCTGGACCTTGTGCCACCGATTCTCAACCTAACCCAAAAGACAGGCTCTGAGATGTTTTTTTAAAGTTGTCAGTGCCTGGATCTTCTCTTCCTAAGAATGTCCTATTTAACTGCTTCGGGGTGGTTGTCATGTGAAGGCAGACTGCAGAAGTCATGCTATAGCTTCTTTTTTGCAACCATTTGTTGCGTTTTGTGGAGGGGAAAAAAGTCTTCCCAGAGAATGACAGTTTCCTGACGTGAGCTTAGTAGAGGTCGTTTTATTTATGGTTCGAAAGGCATTATCTTTACTGGTCTACATCTGGAGAGGTTTCCTTAGTATCAAGAGGCTACTTCAAGAAACATGTGACGAGGTGTCCCAAACTTTCTCCTGGCAAGTGTCATGGGAAGATCAGCAACTTAATGTGGAAATGAAACCATCTGGCATTTAAGGAGCTCTGTACCCAGAGCAAGGTGTAGCCTAAGCTCTGCTCTTTAAAATAAAGCTGTCTTTGGTTTAATGGATAAACTATTTAGACAATGATTTGTCATCTAGCACTTGGCTGTGGTAATGTGAATTCCCAGGGACAATAAAGCAATAGAAGGGAAAGAAAGCAAACATGAAAGTCCTTGCTAACGTTTAGAATCAGCACTCATTATCGATTGCCTTTGCCTTCCAGTGCATGGAGAAAAACATAAGATTCATTAAAGCATATGATTCTGAATTTACATCGAAACCCACACCATGTCAGTGATGAGCAAAGCAAACAACTTCATAGTTATGAGGCACCTTATGTATCTAATACTTTCAAATTTGAGGCATTTGATTTGTGGCAGAGAGGTCTATTCCTGAGAATCTGATTATTTCTACCTTAAAACTGTCTAAGCATATGTGCCTTCATTAAACTTGGAACTCCTTTTTTACTCTCCATTTATTGGGGAGAGAAGTAAGATCGCTAGAATGATTAGCTTTCTGTGAGTTCAGGGGAAAAGCATTAATTAATTTACATAGATAATGCCCCAGTGTCAGTTATTTTTACAAAGATTTTCATTTCTTCATCTAGAAACCAATTTTAATGAATTGCAATTGTGTGGAGACAACATGGTAAGTTCATGGGAAAGCCAAAGGTTAATGACATTACTCAAGCTCTTAAATCTTATCTTCCAAAAAATAAATTAATACAAGTACTCAAATGATTACCAAGAAATGTAAAATATTAAAAATTACATGAAAATTATTGTTTAATTTTTTTAAAAAATCATAAAGGAAACTTGAGAAATTATGTTCTGTCTCCCACAAAATGATAGTATACTTGACATGCTCAAAAAATGCAAGGATATAATTCCGTACTTTTGAGGGAAAATAACTTCCAATTCATGTGTAAAACATACTTATATAAGATCATGAAAAATAGAGAAAATGTTTTGAAGAAATTTTGTTGAAGAAATTTAATGTTTTCCACCATTGTCTTAAAGTTGAATTTTCGCCATCACTTCAAGTGCTATACTTTTGGGCAGGGGGATAGTTCATTCAGTAAAGTGCTTTCCATGCAAGTAGCATGGTCTCAGCACTCATGTGTAACTTCTGGAATAAGGAGGTGCACATAGGAGAATTCCTGGGGCTCACCAGCCAGGCAGCCTAACTCAATCAGCAAGATCCAGATATAGTGAGTCTATGCACCATCCTAAAGTTAAAGATAACAGAAGACACTTATCATCAATGCCTGGTGTCCACACATGTATACGTGCACATATATACAGACAGGCACACCACACACATGAGCATGTACACATATGTACACCAAACACACACACACACACTCACACACACACACACACACACAAATAAGCACATGCCCACATTGCTACGTTTAAAAGAAAAGATTTTAAAATATTTTCTCCAATCCCATTGTATCATTACATTTTATTCGATTTTTAAAACTACACATATAATTAACATTTAAAACTAGATGTGTCTTCATGGTTTTCCTTTTGGTTCTGCTTGTTTTTCACATTATTTCCTTTATTTGAGAGTCTCTTCTTGCTGAAGTATATGTTTTCTTAATATTTCTATAAGAATTTGCAAGTGCAAACTTTCTCACTTTGACCATGTGAGTTTTTACTTTAATTTTGCTTTTACCTGTAATTGTTTGTTTAACAGAGCATAATATGTGGGGACTTATTCTCCCTCAAAAGCATGCAACTGTATCCTGGCATCTTTGGTGCCGGTCAAATCTATCATTCCTCCTTGGTAGATAGGTTATCACTTCTCTAATTTCCTTTATGAACTTTAAAATATATTTTCGATGTTCTAAATTTTACTTCAACATGTATGGTATAGATTTTTAAAAGTTAATCTATTGGGAACTGTCTAATTCTTGAAAATATTGATACTTGGTTTTCTTCTGTTGTGGTTTGAATAAGGACAGCCTCCATGGACTCATATATCTGAACACTGTCTCTTTGTTTTTAGATGTTGTCCTCAAGACTTAAAATTTTTCTTACACCCTTGAACATTTAAAATGACCTTGTTTTCATGTTATTGTATTTTTTAGTGGTTTAGTATTGAATTTTCCTGTTTGCTACAATTCCATTTTTGAATAAAGGTCTCTTTATTTTAGTGCTTTATGTCTTAGATGTTACTATCTTTGGACGAATCATTTATGAAGGAAATCCCTAATTCCAGGTTATGACATTATTATCATGAGTGATTTCATGTTTACATCTAACTCCTGAGGGTCTCTCAACCAGTCTTTGCCATAGCTCCTTGACTATAGTTCCTTCATCAAATATTACATGTGAATTTTATCTCATATTCCACAAACAATTGGTTCAAATATTACATGGATACTTCATGTTCAACCTTGACCTATCAAAGATAGCCCATTTTCTTTTCTTGCATATCACCAGTGCACTGTGAGATCTTCTCTCTACTGGCACTCACAAAGGTTTGGTTCCTGTTGTGGTTCTCAGTTTACTTTGGTTTTGTTGTTTTCTTTTGTTTGCTTGCTTGCTGGCTGGGTGGTTGGCTGGCTGGCTTGCTTGCTGGCTTGCTTGCTTTAGCTCTGGCTAGCCTGTAACTTACTATGTAGACCAAGTTCCTCTCAGACTCAAGAGATGCATCTGCCTCTGCAGAGTGCTGGGATTAATGGTGTGCACCACCACACCCAGCCCCAGGCTCTCACCTTTAGTCTGGTACTATACTAGTTCATTTCTCTATAACTGAACCTAGGACCCAACTCCTGTCTTACTTGCCAACACTTTATTATTAGGTTGAACCCCCCCACACACACACCTCACCCCAGATAATATCCAGGCTGGACCATTTGGCATTAGCCGCCATTTTAGCTTTAGTGACTCTCTTTATTCCCAGTAACATATGGCTCTGTTTTTCTCAAACGTAGATAGGTATATGCACGTTTTGTGGTTATTGTGTCACTTACCAATAATGGCTGTCCAGAGCAATGAAAAGAAGAAGCTAATCTACCATATTTTAACTAGAAACCTCAGTTTCCCTGTCAAATTTTATGGCTGTGTTGACTTCATTTATTTCTTCAATTTGTTCCAGTTTACTTTTTTCACTTAAATAGATCGATAGATCACTATGCTTGTTTTTGAAAAAATGTACCTTTGAATCTAAATGGTCTGTGTTTACATTTGTTCATTGTCTACAGACCCCAAATTCCTGAGGGAAAACATACTGTACACATATAAACGGATATCAGCAGCATTGGAAAGTGATCATGTACAAGGCACTGAGTATGGCATCTCTGAATGTCCCACTTACCAGGAAAATCATTTGTTTCTACATGGGCAGTTGCTTTCTTTTTGGAAACATAATTTCATAAATTCAATCATGATGCTGTTTTTTTTTTTTTTTTTTTTTTTGATGGGGGGTTGGCAGTGGTGATCATTGGTGTCTTTATATTAAAAAGGGGCACTTTTGGAATAAAAAAATAAATTATGCTGTCTACCAACTTTGCTTCATATGACCAAATCTCCAGAAATAGACATTCTTTCCATACCAGGCATTACCTGGTCAAATGTCATTTACAAGCCCAAATATAATGAGAACCTTTTCTTTCCTTTTTTTTTTTTAACTTCTTTTCTTTCTTCTTTTCTCCCTTTATGTCTGTTCTATCTGTCTGTCTTTCCTTCCTTCCTTCTTTCCCTTTCTTTCATGTGTTTGTGGGGGGCAGGGTGTGTGTGTATGAAGGGTAGAATTATGAACTATAAAACTGAGGTGACAGGAAGGTGCTAGGAGAAATGTTCAAAACATTGATGTGATTTGTGAACATGTGGCAAACAGATGTGGTGGAGTAACGGGGAACCTCATCTCCTTTTATAAATTCGAGTCCCATTTGTGTCTTTCTTACAACACCACCACCCTCAGGTTCATAATATGCTTTATTAAAATTCTCTGCAGGGCATATGGATGATTAATAATTGTTGATGACAGGAATTTGGTTTGGGTAATCTGTGTAGTGAAAGATAAACACAACAGGGCTATTTTAACCTCTGTATATTATGCTTATTAGAGAGAGGCTTCTCTGTAAGATGGCCTGTGTGGAGACTGTGTGTGATTAATGGAAATGTCACCAATGACTCTGGTTCTGGAAAACCTCTTAAAATCTCCTTTGTTGTAATCATCACTTGAATTTCATTTGTCACTAGGGAAAATCATTTTTAGGGAAAAAAAGATACAATCAAGAGTAGTTAAAACAAAATATATATTGACTAGCTATCTAGGAACAGAATACAACAAGTCATAAATAGTTATTCAATGTAAAAATTTGGTTGCAACTAAAGCTAAATGTACTATGATTCTTTGAAAAGAAAAAAAAAGCAACGTTGGAATATGTGGTTTTGATTCTTTCTATCTTGGATATCTGAGATCTTTAGACCAGCCATTCTTTCTACCTTTCTTAGGAGAACAATTGTTTTACAATTAGTAGATACAGTATAGTTTGGAAGAATTACTAAAATTATTTAAGAGTGTTGCTTCCACATAGCAAGAAACTGTTACAGTCCAAATGTATTTCTAGTGAAGAAGTGGGTTTTCTCTAATGTTTTCCAAGGCCTGGCTATCACTACTCTAGAGTCAGCCACTGGTGAAACAAAAGTTCTAAGAGCTCAGTGCTTTTTCAAGTGGAAATATTGAAATTGACTGTACATTACATTTGGCATTCTGTATTTTTTTCACAGTGAATAAATAGCCATTTGTAGCACTGGAAGTTAGAGTATAATCATGGAGTTCTTACCTCACTCAAGTGATCTGTTTAGGACATTTTGGAAAAGTTAAACAAAATCAGAAGCAATGAAAATGAAGCATCATGCTTACTGATGTGATATGTTGTTCTGTGGCTCAGATTTTGTTAGGCAGACCTGAAAGGACATGCCTGTTGCCCAGACTCTTCCTCAGCAATTTCTAAACTCTTCCATGTCTCACTAGTAAAAGTTGAGCTAGCAGTTGCCTGCAGGACACAAAGACTGATTGGCTGGCTGGGGGGTCTCCTCCACAGTGTGACAGAAACCAGCATGGGGCCATTTTATGCTTAATGTGTAAAGTTAAATGAGACAAAGAAAAGAACCAGGGTCACTACTTCATGACCTCTTGTTTCAACCCAACAGGGAATTTATAAAAACAGTAACTTCGTTTTAAATCTCACAATGACAACATCATAATGCTTTTGAAAAACAATACAGACAGACTTAACCACCTTAAAAATATGGAGGTAACTATTCTGGGGTCTGGATGGAAATGTGTTGTTCTGATATCTCAGACAACCTTTCCTTCCCATCTGCTCAGAACAGCTTACCTCTCTAGCAGTAATGACTGGGAATTCAACTTTATAATGTTATTCTTTTAAAAGAAAGTATTTACAGTGTTTTCCTGAAGAAAAAAACAAAAACTAATAAAACCTATTTCTTTCTCTCTCTCTCTCTCTCTCTCTCTCTCTCTCTCTCTCTCTCTCTCTCTCTCTCTCCTCTTCTTTCTTCCTTTGCAATATTTTGTCATCACTCTGATGCTGGGTTAAGGCATTTTGACTTGAATAACTGGAAAGTATCTTGATTTTTTTTTCCCCTAAATTGAAGTGCCTTGGTGGTTGAACAATTGAAGAAAGATTTACAATTCCTGGAGAACTGTGTGGGTTTGGATTTTAAAACCAATTCTTAATCCTTGGTATACTTGGAACGTAAAGCTAGAATACTAGCTAGTGATTTTTCAAACATGGAATTTGTCCAGTTACAAGGAAACACCCAGCCTGACATGTTTTCTGACATATTCAATTGTCCTTACAACCAATGAAAGGGCAGAATTGTTTGCTTCGAATTACAAATTAATCCTCTATTCTAAAGTCAAACAGTAAGGAAAAACTTTCCTCCACAGGTTTGAAAAGAAGGTGGGCACAGTGAGGGGCTTGAACAGGAGGCAAAGCTGTGAACACAGGTAATTAGAATGGAGTTGTCGGCCCACACTGAAAAGGTTCTCCATACACACTAAGAATTCTTGTTTTCATGTCAGCCAATGAAAGGTTTCCTAGGATATGGAGAGAAACCAACAGGATGAGATTTGTGTTTACACAGAAACCAGTGGACAAGACTCTATTGAGGAAAAGCAAGCAGGAGTCACTGAGAAGACAAGGCCTGATCCACAGCAGAGTAGTGGATGTGTAGAGGAGGGGAGGGGAGGGGAGGGGAGGGGAGGGGAGGGGAGGGGAGGGGAGGGGAGGGGAGGGGAGGGGAGGGGAAAGTCCCCTCCATCCAAGACTGGCCCTTGGGATGTGCTCAGCCCTGTGCTCCTCACACCCTCCTCATCAAGCTTGTTCTCAAACTGCTTGCACATTTTTCAAAATTCCTATTTAGAAATCCCTTTAAAAATTATGACACATTTAAGATATTTAAAGATTCTAATGTCTGATTAATGAGCACCCCTGAGCCCCCTAACAGTTTAGAAATGAGACATAGGCACTGCTGGAGACCTTGACTATGTGTTGAGGTCAGAGGACAGCTTGCAGGAGTCTGTTCTCCTCTTCCCCATTCTGGGCTCTGGGGGTTTAACTCAGCTCATCTGGCAAGTGCTCAGACCCCCTGTATCATCTTACCCACCCAATTTTATTCCTTAAACACACCAAGACTTATTTACCTCATGAATAGATGTTTGTATTCTTGTGCTTGGTGTTGAAATAAAAATTTTGTCTATGTCACTTTCTACACACATATAACCATCTCTACTGCAGAAAATGTACAGAACTTTTCAAATGTATTGTGTGTACTGACCTCATATCTTGCTTAATTCCATTTCTTCCACCACCCTAGTCTCCCAAAGCCAACTGGTTCTCCAATTTCATTTTACACAATATGTTGGGTATATTTTTTAAAAAGAAATGATTATTTTATTTTTAAATAGTTTGTGAAATTTTTAGAGACCTGAAAATGTTTTATTATACTATCATACTATAGAAGAGAAAGCCAAATTTTGAAGTATTTTGTTTTGTAAATAGGTTTTCCTAATATTTTAGAAAAGCTTTTGTTTCTTAGATATCCATAAGTGACATTCTAATTACAAACACACACACACACACACACACACATGGGTGTATAGATATATTAATTTTTAAAGTACAATAACTAATAATTTTGCTTAGAGATTGATTGCCTCTCTTGTCTTGATGACATAACCCATTGGATTTGATCTAAAGCAGTGATTCCAACTCCATAAGACTGCTAGGTTTGCCAATTTTTTTTCTAAGTTCTGTAGCATGAATATTGGAGTGTGACCCTGGGAAACAGCAGAATCTCCAGAGTGCACAGACCATGACACAACAAAGAGCATGTAGCCACATTTAGATGTGAATCTTGTGAGGATCTCATTTTCCTTGAACCATCAAAATGACAGTGTAGATACATTAAAGTGTCAGTTTTAAAGTTGTACAATAGAAATAATGATGTGTGGAGTCAAATTTTCATATTTTAAATGACATTTTCTCAAGAAAAACTCAATGACTACCAAATTGAAGTCCTCAAGATTTTTGCTCTGCCTAGATCCTAAAACTGTGGCAACCCATACTTTCTCCCAACAGTCTTGTAAGTTGGTTGACTCTTTGGGAGCCCTGGAACCATTCCCTTTGCAATTCCCTTTGCAAAAAAAAAAATTCTCAAAGTACTGTTCATGTGACATTGAAGGTAGATACTTATTAGACATACAGAATTGTGTGAAAATGTCGCAGTGGTAAAACAGAACACAGAGCAGTCTTCAGAAAAGAGGAAAAGGGAAAGTTGACAAAAAGGTGGTTTACCCTGATTCTAATCCTGACCTAACCCTTCTCTTTCAATAAAATGCATGTTGAGAAGTGTAGTAGACACAAGGGTATCGGGGCTCCAGAAAGAGTCAGAGAGGATAGCCTAACATGTAAGATACTTGTACCACCACCTTTAGGAGCTCTAAGCAGCTACTGGAGAGAAGACATATTTGTGCTTATCCTTGTCTTGCCCATAATGTCTCTTTCCTCCTTTCCATCTAGTCAAAGCTAGTAGATTACTAAAATTTATGTCTTAGTAGTAGCAAGAGACATTCTCTAACATGCCCTGAAATACTTAAATTTCATTTTGCCCAGAAAGTTAAATTTTTTCCATGTTATAAAGTTCATAAAGTTAATTACCCTCTAATATAATGATTAGCACATATCGAAGCAATATGGATTTGATACAATTTAAATGCTACTAAACTGCAGAACATATGTCTGAGAATTGTTTCAACAAATCAAAACCTTAATAAAATTTATCATTTCATCAATGTCTGTCTTAAGAGAAAGCCATTGCCAAATGTTTGACATACTCTCAAATTTGAAAAGTAAAATTAATTTTAGGGAGGAAACTTTTAGAGAAATTGGTATCTGTCTTAAGAAACCTTAAATTGGCCAGGCATGCTAATACAAAACTTTGCTCTCATCATTCTGGACACAAAGACAGCCATATCTCTGTGAGTGCCAGGCAAACCTGGTATACATAGTGAGGTCCAGTACAGCAGGGGTATATAGTGAGATTTTTTTTTAAAGATAATAACAAGAATACCAAAAATAGAGAGATTATATGTGCTAGATATTAATCTCAGAATTTAACATAAATTGAGTTGTGAGTCGAGTTCCTTAGGCCTCTTAGCCATTCTGCCTCCCTTAATTAAATCTTCATCACAATTATATAAAAATGATACTATTACTATCCTTATTTCAGCTGTGAGGAAACTATCACATTCGTAAAACCTCATAACCTGCAAATGAGTTAAACATGACTTACGCATAAGGAGTCTGGTTCTAGAGTCTGGACTTTTCTATATGCAGTGATGCTCAAAAAAATTTATATTTAATGGATGGATGGATGGATGGACGGATGGACGGACGAACTTGTGGACAGTTGTAGGTGAATTGAAGTATTAAAATTGATCAAAGCTAGTATGTTTATTGGATAGTATTTCTTGTTATAGTTTATATTGCTTGTGTATTTGGGGGTTTTTAATAATATTTAGATATTAGAAAATAACCCACAAACTGTCTCCATACCTAAAGAGAGACTCGTTTTCTAGTGCTGGAAATTTGTACAGTGCAGGTTTTGGAAATAGTTTGAGTCTGATACCATTAACATCATTTAAGGATTCTTTTCATGAACTGGAAATAAAGTATCAGTCGGATCGTAGTTTACAGGTAAACATGTGCTGATAATTTAAAGAATGAGCAAGGAAATTCCAGAAAGTACATAAAGATTATGGATTGAAAACAAGCTTTGTTTTGTTTTGTTTGTTTTTGTTTGCCTTAATAAATAATTTCAGCAAATAAAATTAGTAGCTTTTCCCAGTTTGTGTTCTTATCCCTGGCCTACAAGACAGGAAAAGGCTGAAATATAAGCTGCTTAAAGCTTAGGAAGAAGGAGTGCATCTGATTCTGAAGCCTGTGTCTTGATACAGGCCTGATTCGTTTACATTCTGGGCTGTTCTACCAGGACTTATAGGTCCGACTGCAAAAAGAAAAAAATACACTGCACTGAACTCAGACACCTTTTCTCTGTTTTCTTTTTATATTTGTTTTATTTTTTGAGGGGGCACTGCTTTTTTTGTTTGTGTGTGTGTGTGTTTGGTTTTGCTTCTATTATACAGTGCCACTGTTAAAATGGCTAGGTGTTTGATCAATAAAGGTAATAAATCTATTACTTTGAGAAATATAAAAGCCAATTAAGCTGCCTTGGCCTTAAGTGTTTTGTTTCTCATTTGTTTGGTTGGTTGGTTGGTTTTGTTTTTTCAGGTTGGGAAAGATGTAATTTTTAAAGAAAATTTTCTGTCTTATTTTATTTTTTAATTATTTATTTTAATTAGGTTTTTTTTTTTAATTTCATACATGTATATAATGTGTCTTGGTCTGTCTCTGTCTCCCTCTGTCTGCCTCTTAACATAATTACCAACTTCGTATTTTTTTTAATAAAATAATACAATATTTGTAATTGATGCTGCCCACATATACATGCGGGTGGTGTCACTGGGATATGGGCAACCTACCAAAGGCTGTCCCCTAAAGAAAAGTGTCTCTCATTCAGAAGCTGTCAAGCACCATTAGCTCTTCAGAAAGGGGTGGAATATGGAGAGTACATCTCCCATCCATTCTGGAATCTTTAACTCTCTTGATCTTGTGGAGGTCTTGTTTGGACAAGCACCGCTACTACGAGTTCATACGCAATAGCGTATCATGTTCCGAGTCAGCATTGCCCAGCAAACTGTGCCACCCTCCACCTCTTCTTTCTGCTCACCTTCTTCTGCAACAGTTCCTGAGCCTCTCAGTGGTCAACTATGAATCTCTGCATCAGCCGATACCCATGGCAATAAGAAAGTTGTCTGACCAAGGTTCAGAGCAAGGCACATCACTGAATAGAACCATAACGTTTAGAAGTAAGTTTGACAACGTGATCATTTAGCAAACCATCAATGGCTTCTCCCCTAGGGCCTATGGCTTTCATAATCATGTCCTTTAGCCATGTTTACTTCACCAATCATGGCTTCTTTCATGTGGAGCGGGCCTGAAATCCAATCAAGAGAATGGTTGACTAACTCCATAAGCACCTTTGCCGTTGTTGAACCACTGGGCACATTTTGCCTGTCAGGTTATGAGTACAACATGCAGGTCCAACACTGTGTAAGATCATTAGTGTCTTTTCTCCCCCTGGCAGTCTGCATAATGCCTTCAAGCACAGAGAACACTATCCAGCCAGGAGAAAGGTTCCTAGTCAGTTCAAGACTGGTTTCTCTATGTTCTCCAACAAAAGTGTGTGTTGTCTTCAACAATATGATCTTACCATCTAGCTCTCAGAAGCAGTCGAGAGCAATGGTGATAGTCTTTCTTGTTTCGTATACCTCTGAGAGCTTCCTATGCAGTAACTAGTAGAAAGATAATCTGTGCCCAACACTGAGATTTTTATTTAAGAAATCCATTTCTTTGGGGAGTATCATTGTTTGTCCATGTAAAATCAGTTCAATCTTTATGTGCCCCCCTCCCAATAACTAGAGTGGAAGCTCTCCCTAAAGCTGTAGCCTGACTATGGTATTTATTCCCCAACAGGGTTGCCTTGTCTGGCCTCAATGGGAGATGTGTCCAATCTGAAGGAGACTTGATACACCAGGATGGAGGGATACCCAAGTGGACCCCACCAAAAGGAGGGAGGATAGAGTCTCAGTGAGGGGGGAAGCTGGAAAGGGCAGTACTTGGGATGTAAATAAATAAATAATACTTTAGAAATTATCTTATAAACTAGTGGGTTTTATAAGGCATACTTAGTTTCGGTTAGTTTGGTTTCACCATGCCCATGTAAACTTTTAGTTCTCAGGATTCTCCCTGCCATTCATCCATATTCTATATGTTTTAATGCCTTATTTTTTTAAATACATTTTTTTCTGGGGCTGAGAAATCATGTGCTCCCATATGGCTTCTTCATGCAAACTTCACTTTGATTAAGCTTGCCCTAGCCCCTTGCTTCCGAATCCCTGCCACTCTGTTCTGTTTGAACCTTCCCTCTTCTCTTATTTCCCCTCTTCTTTCATCTCACCTATAATCTGAGCTCCCCTCCCTCAGTGCATCCACCAACCCACTCTTGACTATTACCAGTTTCCTGACTTCTGAATGTACTCCAGGCTAAATACACAAACAACAATATTTAAAGCTGGCACCCACACGAAGCATTTGTCTCTGAAGAATGGAATTTTAAAAATATTTATGTTTACTTAGAATCCTTTGTTGATAGAGAATAGAATCATGCCATTATAGATAGAGGCATGGCACTACGTTTAGTTATTTAGTCAGCTTGGTGACTATGAACTGTAAATATGTGAAGGTAAGGGCCATGAATTTGACATGAAATTTATTTTGTCCAGCTGTCTCAGAGCAATTAAATCCTGAGACTCACCTACGTACTGATACTTCTTGTTAGTCATTATTCATCTCAACTGATCACACGAGAGTTCTTAACAGAGGGAACTTATGGTGGGGTGCCTAAATATCCTTAGGATGAGGTTATTTGACCAGAAATAACATGTTATTAAAGATCCACTGGCTGGCCTCAGGAATGGGTAGGGGATTAAGTGCTGTAAAGACTATCACATGTGATATGGTAAGTAAGCTTCAGTGTGCTGATCTGTTATGGGAATGCAATACCCCAGAAAAGGGTGGGTGTGGGATCTCTACCCTCCCATACTGACATTCTATTCTATTCTATTCTATTCTATTCTATTCTATTCTATTCTATTCTAATCTGTATAGATGTTTGGCCTGCACATATGTCTGCCTTATGCCCATGGCAGCCAGAGAGGTAGGTCATTGGAACCCTTGAATTATAGCTACAAAATGTTGTAAGCAGCTATATGGCTGCTGAGAATTAAACTATATCCCTTGGAAGAGCAGTCAGTGCTCATAAGAGATGGCTGTCCTGAGTCATCCGCCCAGCCCCCATCCCTCCCTCCTTGTCCTGCGCAACCAACCATTCTATCTGCTGCCTCTTAGCTGAACCCTTTGCAGTGAGCTGGTAAATAATACTCAGTGAGGGCTCTCCCTGAGTTCTGTGAGATAACCTAGCAAATTATCTAACTAGAAGAAGGGGTGAACATGGAAACATGGTTTATAACCTATCACTGAGAAATAGTGGTGGCCCGGATTTCATAATGACATCTAAAGCAACTCTCCTTTGGAACTGAGCTCTTAACTTTCAGGTTCTGACACTAACATTAGACAATGTGATAACTGCACTAAATTATAGGACATCTATTTTGCCACTGGAGGACTGATTCCTCTGTGTGTGTGTGTGTGTGTGTGTGTGTGTGTGTGTGTGAAAGCATTTATTCTCATGGTTTAGTTCAAGTTCTCCAAACCTAATACACTCCACTTCTTAGTTCATGCAAACAATTTGCTTATTCTTTCTCAAGAAATGCTTTCAATGAAATTGAGTTCTTGTAAAACCATTTTTTTCATAATATCCTATGTATAATGCCTAGCACGAAAGCTTCCTGTCTACTTCTGCCTAGTATGTTTGTATATCTTATATTCTCCTTGTAAATTAGGTGATTTGTTTTTTAACCTAAATCTGACTAAGAGAAGTTTGTTTAAATTTCAGGCAGGAACCAGAATACAGCGATCACATAAAACCTAGAAAAAGGACAAAACTCAGTGGTAGAATGTTCATCTGCTATATAAAGCACTAGGTTTCATTTCCAAATTACAACAAACGAAAAATAAATATTTATACGTTGGAAGCTAGTAGCCACAATTTGGCCTCACATTTTGCATTACAAAGGATGTGTGCTATAAATTATTGTATTAAAAAGCCAATGCTATAATAACCCAACATTTGGAATCAATTGAGATGCATGGGTACCATTAAAGTGACTTTTGAACTCCTCTGATTTGTGACAAAGATAAGAATAAATGATGGGCTAATTAATTTGTGAGCAGTTTCTAAAGTCTCCACATCCTGACAAGTTAACGAATATGGTAAATACACAGCCAGTTCAGGCTACTCTAAGTGCACCAAGCACTTTAAACTCTGTTCAAGTTTGAGTACCTGTCAATTGACACTTCTAGAGTGTTTGCACCTTCTTAGTCTTCCTTGTGAGTGGACTTTGATTGTCCAGAGCCTTGTAAGCATTAACCCTTCCCTGTGTACCCTGATCTTACCTGTCCACCACACCATGGCCATGTCTTCTTTTCTCACCAAGAGATCAAAACACAATTACTACAGCACCTTTGATGTACATGTAATTTTGTCTGTACATTGTTTTCTGTAAACTGTAGGGAAGAGAAGACATATCTCATGCTATACGCATGTACTTCATATTAAGTATGCTATTTTCTTGAAGCTTTACAATTTGTAAACAAAATCTTGTTTTGTTTTTTTTTTTTTATAACTTGTCCAGTTAAAGCTGTAAGGAAATATACAGGAGAAAAATCAATGTGACAAAGAGGCTATATATCTCACTCAAAGTTATACCTAAAGAAACGGAGCCAACTTCATATACAATGCTGCGTATGCCTTTCCCAGAGTGTTTCTTGTTCTTCTTGTCCAGAATCTCCTCAGACCATTGTTTTAAGATGCATGGTTGTGGATCCCTCTCCAGTCTCATGGACACTGAGGGATGCATGCCAGAGGCACAGTTTTGGTGCATCTTTAAAGTACACAGAAATGATGAACTTTTAAATGCTATTTGAGAAACTCTGCTTTACTGGACTTGAAATGAGACCCTCTTCCTACTGGAAGCCTAGTTGTAAAAAGTGTTCCGCACCTGAAAACTAGCATTTATAGTTACAAATGTTTTCTCAGGGATAATTATGGCTTTACACTAAGCTAATGCTAATATATCTTCCCTAGGAAGCCCAGGCCTTAGTAGAGACTGGCAGGAAATCAGCATCCTAGGCACTGAAACTTCAGAAGGGAATCAAGTGAGGACAGTGTTGCAAATGACATTACCCTGGCACCATATTTCCATGATGTACACTGGAACAATTTTTTTATCATGAGTTATTTTGAAATTAATAATACATATGTACAGTTGTTCTAATAATTGAAATAGGAAATGGGAAAATAAACAAGAGACCAACATTTCCAAAATAAACCAGCTACGTACAGACTAAATGGGCATGTCTCTCTCCCTCCCTCCTTCCTTCTTTCCCTCTGTCTCCATCCTTCTCTTAAAATATAAAATAAAACTTCACCACATTAACATTCAAGGAGAAATAAAAGGAAAAAACACAATATTGATTTACAAAGAGGTCTTTATTAAACCACTAATTAGCACTAATTGGTTTTTTAATTTCTAAATTAATTTCTTTAATAAAATTTAATTTATTTTTTAAGAGAAAAAATGAGATTCTGCTTTTATTTCACTATTTCAACTAGAATATAGTAAAGACTATTTTTTTAAAAAAAAATTATTTCACAGGAGAGATGGCTCAGTAAGTAAACTATTTGCAGTGCAAGAGCAAGGATCCAAGTTCACATCCTCTGAACCAACATTAAAGTAGACATGGTAGTCTGTGTCCGTAATCCCAATGTTCCTATGGTGATCTAGGAGGCGGGGACAGGTGACCATTCAGAAGCTTACAGCCCAGCTAACCTGATAAATTCAGAAGCAAACAACAAGAAACTTTGTCTCAAATAAGCAGAAGGTAATGGCTACCATCTGAAGTTATGTTATATCCTCTACATGTTCACTGTGGCATGTGTGCACATAACTCTCTCTCTCTCTCTCTCTCTCTCTCTCTCTCTCTCTCTCTCTCTCTATCTCTCTCTCTTTCTCACACACACACACACACATATACCACAGGGCAGGAGGTTAAAAGAAAGAAAACTCTTACTGTCTCTAAAGTCCCCATGCATCTCAATTCATCATTAAAAACAATTCTTTTCCAGATGCATTCAATTTGAAAGAAGGGAAAGACAGAAGGGAGAGAGAGGGAGAAAGAAGAAGAATATAAATGCCTTATATATGAAGATTAATGTTGGGTAATAGTTGACTAGAACAGTTAATATCAACCAGAAACAAAGGAGTGGGAAATGACCCCTTGATCATAGAAAAGTAAAACCATGGTTGTCTCATGTCTTAGTAATTTGAAGTAAAAGGAGAGAGTTTGGTTTCACGATTGATTTCTCTCATCTGAACAAAAGCACAATCACATGGGATTTTGCATGAGGCAAACACACGAGGATTTCTTGATTAATGTTAATTGGAGCCTGAAAAGAAATAATCTCATTTACAGACTTCCCTCATTCTCTACTTACTAATGCATAGGAATAAGGTTAGAGTAGAATCACTGTTTTCACTTTTTTATAAAAATATTATCTTTCATGATGTATAATAAGCTAATTTTCCTAACAGACTGGGAAAATAGGAGAGAAAGGAGCAGCTTTTCTATTTTGGCTCACCTGGCTGGATGTAGCCAGTTCAAAATGGAAAGGGCAGGTAACAAGCTGCATTTATTTATGAAGAGGTGACAGCAAGAATGAACTCTCGAATAATCTGCCTGATTATAACGATTCTATTACCAACAGGCACAGAAGAGTATGTACATAAGTCAAAGACAAGAGAAACACAAGAGTCTGCACAGCTGTGCTCAGTATCGTGGGTGTCTGAAATACTGGAATAATGGTACTGGTATATTCTCTCTTTGGGATACATTCTTGTATTTCTTTCATAATATGTTACAGACATGGGGAAATAGTTTTTGAAGCAAATTATATAATTTATACACAATGTGAAGACTTTTCATAGCAAAGACTCTATTTAGAGAATTAACATGTAACTACATTAGCAACAGGGCAGAGCAGAAAAACTCAAACTAGTACTAACCTGTTCTTTTCACCTCTGCTATTTCAAAGGGGTCCCAGTAATGGCCCTTTTAATATAACCTTATCTGACTAAAACACTATAACAAAGGGATATCATTGAATTAGACAGAAGACCTGATGTCATAGATGGTGGTCTCTGACCTTTATGGTAGTGATCAAAACTCGGGACAGGAGTATAACATTAAAGAACTAGTCACAAACAAACTATCCCTGCTTTTTGTACCGTGAAGTACTCTTGTGTAGAAAAATGCTCAAAGATGTGGTCTTTTCTTAAAAAAAAAAAAAAAAAATACAGTGGTTACACTTTTCTTTAAAGCAAAAAATTTTAATTAATTTATCTCCTTTCCTTTATATGGGCTGTTGTTGTTCAACCATAAGAACTAAGTTGCCTACAACAATATTTTAACATTTAGACAAAATACTTATAAGCAATCAGACTTGTCTTGTTGGAGTATCCACATTTTCAGCTTAAGAAAACATTCTACTCAGGTTAGGGAGGTGCTCAGTGTGAGAGACAACTTGTTATACAAGCACGAGGTTCAGTGCTTAAATACCTAGCATCTATTTAAATAGCTGGGAATGGCTGTGGACCTGCCTGTAATCTTAACCTTGTGAAGATTAGAGACAAAACCACTGGGGCTTGCTAGCTGCTCAAGATTCAGTAGGAGTCCCTGCTTCAAGGGAATGAGTAATAGAACAGGAAAATGGTATCTGCCAATGGCCTTCCCCTGCAGGAGAATAGATATACCCACCCACATGTTTGCATCAGTCATATACATACCATACACATGTATACATACACACACAAAAAACACTACTCACATATTTGATTTGAAAGAGAAATTATCTATTATATTTAATTAAGGACATTTCAGTTTATTCAGCAATGTTTTAAGCATTTATTACATTTAGATTTTTATGTGTGCTAGTATTTTGCTTGTATGTATGTACACATAATGTATGCATGTCTGGTTTCTGCAGAGATCATACAATGGTGTCAAATCCCCTAGATCGAACCTGTCCTTTCCACCTCTGCTATTTCAAAGGTGTCCTTGAAATAGGAATAGGCATAGTCATAGATGGTTGTGAGCCAATGTGGATGCTGGGAACTGAGCCCACATCCTCTGAAAAATTAGCAAGTACTCAACTTTCAGAGCTATGCTACCAGCTCTGTAAGCATTTATTTTAATGACAAACATTTTATGACACTGTGGTATGGTTTCCTATTAATTATGTTAGATATCTTATAATTAACACTTGAATGTATTTTGCTTCTATTTTGCACAAAAGTTAACAAGATACTCATAAACGCTTCATGGTACATAAAAATTATAAATGCTTTTGAATAGATGCATAGGCATCAATACTATAGTATTTAATAGTATTGAATAAATGCAAGCCAAGATGGTCTTGATGGCCCAGTACTATTACTTCAACTACTTAGGAGATTTGGCCAAGGGAGTCATAAATTCAACGCAATCTTGGACACTTTAGCATGATTTTGTTTCAAAACATTTTTAAATGGGCTGGATATATTATCTCAGTGGTAAACATTTGCCTAGCTTGTAGAAAGCCATGGGAGCAATTCCTAATAATAAAATCTTTTGAAAAGGGTAAATGAAAATGAGTCCAGGTATGGTGATAATACACCTGTAATCCCAGCACACAGGAGGCTGAGAACAGAGAATGGGAAAATGCAAAACCAGTGTGCTCAAAGAGTGCCTAGTGCCACTCTGGACTAACACAATGCTATGCTAAACAGACCGACAGACAGACAGACAGACAGTGATAGAGAAGATATGAATGCATAAAGGTATTTTAATGATTTTACATATGGGCTATGGAGTGTCATTGATCTCACTAGGTTTACTAAGCGCTATGTATTCCCAGGTCTTTAAGAATATTTGATTTTCTTTTGTGTGTATGTTTGAATGCCTGCATATGTGTGTGTGTGTACTGAGTATGTGGTACCCACAGTGGAAAGAGGAGATTATTCCACCTGTCCTTTTGTAATAGAGTTATGAGTAGTTATGAGCTGTCATGTGGGTGTTGGGAACTGAACTTGGGTCCTCTGCAAGGACAAGTGTGTTGACTGCTGAGCCATCCCAGTGGCTCCTCCTAGGTTTTTTTAAAGTTTCTATTTTAGTTGTCTGAACTGCAAGGCAAATAAAAGTACCATCTTACCGTGCTTTGTATAGATTAGCCAACAATTAATGTAGTGTTGATATATGCTGATAGCACAACTAGAAGTTACTATATGTTTACGGACACATTTTTTTTCAATGTAACAATTTCAAAAATTTTAATATAGTATTCAAATGCCAGTAAGTCAGATTTTTAATTAAACACACAATCTCTTCATTAGGAAATGTTAGACTTGAAAAATCTTGTTATCTGGAATCCAACAGATGTTGTCAAAATAACTTAAGTAGGAAACTACTTGAGCTAATTTTTGTTGTTATTGTTTAAGATGGAGACTGGCTTTGCAGCCCAGGTTAACCTTGAACTTCTTATGTAGGACAGGCTAACCCTACTCCAGGTCTTCCTGCCTCTGACTTTGGAACGTTACAATTATAGCTGTGTATCTTAACACCCAATGTGAAACTACCTATGATGTAAACTCAAACTAACACTGTGTTCCACTTGGGGTCATGGTCTCCATGCATCTGCTCCCACCTACTCTGCTCCCTGGTTTTTCTCATTTAGTCCTGATAGATGCTCAGTCTCATCACCCCAGAACCATCCTGCAGTCTGCTTTCCTTTCACACTCATCCCATCTGTCCAGCAATCTCAATGGCTCACCCTTCAAAACACCAACCCACTTCTCTCTGCACCCTCTGTTATCCCATATTGGACTACTTCGAATCAAAGAAATAAAAATAGAATCTCATGTGGATTTTTAATTTTATTTACACAAATAAATAAATATTCGTAAAACATCTCTTGTTAATTTTCTTAGTTTCAGTTTTACCATGTTGCGCATAATCTTTAAAACCTCTCTGTAGGTGATTTAAAAAAAAAATAAAAAAAAAAGGAAAGAACGCTAGTTATTTTTGCTGCTCATACAGCTACGGCGTTGCAGCTAAAACTTGTAACAAAACTACTACACATACGGTCAGCATGAGAGCGTGAGGATGCAAATTTCTAAGTGTCTCTTAGTGAGGAGTGCTCCTCAGCTGGGCAGTCTGTGTTTCTGTATGCTGCCATTCCTCTGTGGTTATCCGGGAGAAAACTCGCTGCTTCGTCAGCATTGTATCTATTTCTTTGTGTTTCACTGCTCACTACCCTTTCTTTTGGGAAATGTTCTTGAGCCGTGAACATGAAGCTTCCTCAAAGAAGAAGACATATGTTACTTGGCCTTCCAACTGAACCTCAGTAACCCGTGTTTTCTTGAGTACCAGATTCACTGAGTTTTCAAAGAGGAACGGCAAATGTTTCCTGATGAGGGAAGTTTGGATTTAATTTTCACTTTGAGACACATGGATACTATTGCCCAGGGAAACTGGGCTGTTCTGAAGCTATCCAAGGGTTCTTTCCCAGAAGCCACCAGCCTTAACAGCTGCCTGTGAGGTGCAGTGCTGCTGGCAACTAGAGCTGTCAAGAAAACTGTTGGTAGAATCCAGTTGCCTCCTAAGATCAGTCAGGGGCTCCTTGGTCTCTCCTACTACCTCATCATCATGCAGAAGCAGAAACCTGCAGGTAGAATTTGCTTCTGCAAAAGAAGATGCCCAAAATGTTATGGCAAATTAACAGTAGCAATGAGAGAAATACCTGGCTATGCAATTTACTGCACACTTTCCAGAAATTTGGGACTATTTAAGCCATATCTCATTAATTATTTAATTTCATTTCCATAGAATACACAGGTAAAATAATGGTGGCCTTCCCCACAAAAACCCAAGAATAGTTATAAACAATATCTTAAATCTTCAGGGTAGTTCAAAAAATAATTCCCTTTCAGACCAACAAGTGACAGTAGTTCAAATGTTTTCTTTTTTTTTTTTTTTTAGTGGAGGAGTGTGTGTGTCTGTGTGTCTGTGTGTGTCTGTGTACCTGTGTGTCTGTATGTCTGTCATTAATTTCTTTTCTTTCTAAGTAGTATCTCCTCATTTCTCTATGGCAGATTGTGGAAGAAAAACACATCGGTCACTAAGTAGTCACTTCATCTTTCCTTATAGCCCTCTCTGCCCACAAGTACAGAGTTCAGCACTAGTAGAAAATTTATTGAGTGAATGAGTCTTGTCTTCCCCATTCATCTTAAGACCAATCTAAAATACCCAAACAGCCAAACAACAACCACAACAACAAACCTGAAAGGTGAGGCTGATACTCTGTTAGCTCCCTCTCCTCTCCTTTTTGTTTCCCTTGGCTCAGATGGTCTTCGGACAGTCACTTACTATCCCTCTGGCTTCCTGTGCTTCAGGGAACGTTGACTCTCCCTCCTTTCTGTGAGTGACACACATGTTATAGATGTAAACCTGTTAGCCTGGATTGTAACCAGTTCAGAAACAGTTCAGAGATAGTGGCATGGCCTAATTTACTGCAAGGAGAATAAATCGCAAGACCTTAACTCAAAGGTGATGAGGAGAGGAGAAATGATAACCATAGCCTTGAGGACTGCTGGAAACAACCTGGAACCCAAGCAGAAGATTTGGAGATTGGAGCTGAAACATTAGTGGTTGTTAGTTATACAATTTCAAAAAAAAAAAAAAACCTAATTAATCCCCCTAGAAGGTAACAGGTTCAAATCTAGATACGTAAGATCTGTCTTCCTCACTTATTCTATTATAATATTGGCCATGAAAAGTTACACCCAGGCACACCAATGCTAGAATTTATATGCTAGAAAAAAACAACCTTCCGTTTTGCTCAGGTTAATAAGCTTGAAAATTTCAAATCTTATGCCAGTGGCCGTCGTCCTGTGGTCATGGAGCAGCCTGTCTGCATAATGACACTGAGCAGAGACCAACTGTAATGAGAAACAGGGAGAGTTGGTGGAGGAGAGAATGATCGGGAAAGGGGAGAGTATCAGTAGTAGACGGAGCAGAAGTGAGGGAGTGAGCAAGTAAAGAAGAAACGTTGGGAGAACTATTAGCATATAGATAAAAATTCAAGTTTTGCCAAGACATATTTAAGTTACACTGACATTTCAATGATCACTTTTCAAATACAAAATATAAACTCATAAATTATATGCTTACTTATTCAGTATTTAATCAGCTCCACACACTGCTAGATGCTCTCACTAAAAGCCTATAAGTCTTTGTAGACTCTGAGAAACTGTTAAAATTCTTTTGTTTTAATATAAAAAACATAAAAATATAATGTAGTGTGTCAGAGCTGTTATATGGGAAGAGATTAGTGCTACAGGAACATCAAACAAAATGAAGTTCATATTTCCAATGAAGAAGACCATTCAAAGGATTGGAAGAGTTCGCCTTAAAGGCAACTAATCACCTACCGTATATAAGACCCAGGATCTAGTTCCCAGGGTGATCAAAATTAAAATTTAAAGACATAGCTAGAAAACAAATGATTAAGCAGAGGTTGTTGCTAATAAAGTTATGCATGAGAACATGTGAAAATCTTACAATGACATCAGAGGCTAAATTCATATAAAGTGAATTAATATATTCAAATCCTGTATGCCTTCTCAGGGAATTAAATCTCTGCATTAAAATACCATTTCTTAATGTAACTCATTGATTTTTCTTAAGTCTTCATTCCTGGACAAATGTTAAAATTCTACTGAAGGCACTTTGGGTTGGGTGGTAGCTAGACTATACTTGCAGACTCTGTTGCCCACACTGCTTCTCTGGCTTTTGGAGTTTGAGAAAATTAAGGTTTGGATTGTCTGCATTTCCTAGTCTGTAAAAAGAAAGAAACATAATAAATGTTCTAGCTAGTCCTATGCCAGCTTGACACAAGCTAGAATTGGGAGATTTGGAAAATGTCTCCGTGAAATCTTGCTGTAAAACATTTTCTTTTTTCTTCTTCTTTTTTACATTTTTAAAAGATTGTATTTTTATTTTATTTTATATTTATATTTATTGGTACTTTGTTTGCATATATGTCTGTGTGAAGGTGTCAGAATCCCTGGAATTAGAGTTACAGATGGTGTGAGTGCTATGAGATGCATGTGGTTGCTGGCAATTAAACCCAGGTCCTCTGGAAGAGCAGTCAGTGCTCTTAACTGCTGAGCCATCTCTCCAGCCCCCATAAGGCATTTTCTTAATTAATGATCAATGGAGAATGGATCACCAACCCATTTTGGGTGGTGCCATCCCTAGGTTGGTGGTCCTAGATTCTATAAGAAAGCAGGCTGCGCAAGCCTAGGGGAGCAAGCCAGTAAGCAACACCCCTACATGGCCTCTGCATCCCTTCCTGGCTTCAGGTTTCTGACTTGCATGTGTTCCTGCCCTCACTTGCTGCTTTTGATGGTGATGAACTGTTATATGAAACTATGAGAGAAAAAAAACCCTTTCCTTCTTAAGTTGCCTTTACTCATGGTGTTTCAACCCAGCAGTTGTAACCCTAACTATGATCTTCTCTGGTTATGTGGTATGTACACATCAATCAACACAGATCCTGGATTAGCTATTAATATCTATCAAGTAGATACTAATAAGGGAGTAGAACTTTCTCTTCCTCTGGCTAGTCCTGTGGTCACTTCAGCAGAGGGAATAGCAGTGCAAGTACTTGAGGATACTTGATATCAAGTACCTTGATAGCAAATACCTTAACATTTCTCACCACAACAGCCTACTTTGCAAAGGCATATTTTGCCAGATCCTGTTCTGAAAGCAATTTATAGCAAACATTTAAAACATTCATCCTATACATCCCATCTGCAGAACCAAACCCTGACACTATTGCTGATGCCCAGAAGTATTCACAGACAGGCGCCTAGTATGGCTGTCCTCTGAGAGGCTCTGCCAGCATCTAACTAAGATAGATACAAATACTCACAGCCAACCACAGAACTAAGCCTGGTGACCCCAATGAAATGATTAGGAACTAAAGGAGCTGAAGGGGACTGTAACCCCATAGGAAGAACAACAATATCCACTAACTGGACCCCTCAGAGCTCCCAAGGACTAAACTATCAACCAAAGAGTATACATGGATGGGTACATGGCTCCAGCTACATATGTAGCAGAGAATTGCCTTATCAGGCATCAATGGGAGGGGAGGTCATTGGTCCTGTGGAGGCTCAATGCCCCTCTCCCAGCTTAGGGGAATACTTAGATGAGGCGGGAGTGAGTGAGGGAAGCACCCTCTTAGAATTAAAGGGAAGGGGAATGGGGACAGTATGGGGGGTGTGTGTGCAGAGGAGTGACCAGGGAGAAATGTAAATAAATAAAATAACCAATTAATAAAAAAAGAAGGAAAAATGAAAGAAAGTATGAGGCTGGAAATTAGATGGGAAATTTGTCCATTTCTATTTGGAGGTGTGATTTCAAAGATTTTATGTAGGTTATCTTAAAACTTCCAATTTGCTTGCTTCTGTTTAAACATACTGTTGAATAAATTGAAGATCTAACTTCAAAAAAATAATAAAAGATTCATCCTATTAAAATTCACTCTTCTTGTTCCACATCCTAACCAGCATATGCTATTGCATGAAGTTTGCAATAGCCCTTCTAACAGGTTATATAATAGCCCTTCTAACAGAAGTTAGCCCTTCTAACAGGTGTAACATAAAATCTCAGAGTTGTTTTTATTTGGATTTCCCTGATGATGAAGGACTTTGAACATTTCTTTAAGTGCTTCTTGGCCATTCAAGATTCTTCAGTTGAGAATGTTCTGCTTAGCTCTGTACCCTATTCTTTTAATTGGGTTATTTGGGTTGTTGGCATCTATCTTCTTTAGTTCTTTATAAATTATGAACATTAGCCCTCTGTCAGATGTAAGGTTGGTTAAGATCCTTTCCCAATCTGTAGGCTGCCATTTTGCCTGACTGAAATATCCTTTACCTTATACAAGCTTTTCAGTTTCATGAGGTCCCATCTATCAATTGTTGATCTTGATCTTGAGCCATTGGTGTTCTGTTCAAGAAATTGTCTCCTGTACCAAAGAGTTCAAGGCTGTTCCCCACTTTCTATTCTACTAAATTAAGGGTATCGAGTTTTCTGTTGAGGCCTTTGATTCACATGAACTTGAATTTTGTGCTGGTTGATAAATATTGATCTATCTGCATTTGTATACATGCAGACATCCAGCTAGACCAGCACCATTTGTTTAAGATGCTTTTCCCCATTGTGTGCTGTACTGGCTGGTTTTGTGTGTCAACTTGACACAAACTGGAGTTATCACAGAGAAAGGAGCTTCTGTTGAGGAAATGCCTTCATGAGATTCAGCTGTAAGGTATTTTCTCAATTAGTGATCAAGGGGGAAGGGCCCATCGTGGGTGGTGCCATCCCTGGGCTGGTAGTCTTGGGTTCTATAAGAAAGCAAGCTGAGCAAGGCAGAGGAAGCAAGCCAGTAACATCCCTCCATGACCTCTGCATCAGCTCCTGCTTCCTGACCAGCTTGAGTTCCTGTCCTGACTTCTTCCTCTGGTGATCAACAGAAGTCTGGAAGTGTAAGCTAAATAAACCTTTTCCTCCCCAACTTGCTTCATGGACATAATGTTTGTGCAGGAATAGAAACCCTGACTAAGACATGTGGCTTTGCCTTCTTTGTCAAAAATCAAGTATCTATAGGTGTGTGGGTTTATTTCAGGGTCTTCAATTCAATTCCATTGATCAACCTGTTTGATTCTGTACCATTACCATGCAGTTTTATCACTATTGTTCTGTAGTACAGCTTGAATTCAGGGATGGTGATTTCTTCAGAAGTTTTTTTTTTTTTTTTTTTTTAATTTGTTCAGGATTGTTTTTGTCTATCCTGGGTTTTTTGTTTTTCCATATGAATTTAGGAATTGCTCTTTCAAGGTCTGTAAATAATTGTATCGAAATTTTGTTGGGAATTTTACTGAATCTCTAAATTGATTTTGGTAAGATGGCCATTTTCACTATGTTAATTCTACTGATCCATAAGCATGGAAGATCTTTATATCTTCTGAAATCTTCTTAAATTCCTTGCTTCAGTGACTTGAAGTTATTGTCATATAAGTCTTCCACTCGCTTAGTTATAGTTACACCTAAATATTTTGTTATTGGAAGTGCAAACATGTACAACCATTTTGGAAATCAATTTGGTGGTTTTGGGAATAGTTCTACCTCAAGACACAGCTATAACACTCCTGGGCATATACCCAAAAGACTGCCCTTCTATACCTCAGAGAAACTTGCCCAACTATATTTCTAAAGGCTTTATTCATAATAGTCAAAAACTGGAAACAACCCAGATGTCCCTCAACCAAAGGATGGATAAACAAAATGTGGTATATCTACACAATGGAGTCCTACTCTATTCTTAAAAACACAGACATCATAAATTTTGCAGGAAAATGGATAGAACTTGAGAATATCATCCTGAGTGAGGTAACTCAGACCCAAAAAGACATGCATGGTACGTACTCACTTATAAGTGGATATTAGCCATAAGATACAGGATATCCATGCTACACTCCACAGACAAAAAGAAGGTAAACAAGAAGGAAGGCCCAACTGAGAATGCTTGAATCTCACTTAGAAGGGAGAATAAAATAGTTATATGAGTCAGATGGAGGTAGTAAACAGGGTAGGAGAGGGGATGGAGAGGGGAATGGGGTTGGGGTTTCAGGATAAGGTGTGGGGAGAGACAGAGGGAGTACCAGAGGGCCAGGAGAAATGAATGGAAATATCCAGACATATATGAGGACACATCTCAAGGATCTGCCAGAGACCTGAGATGGGGGGGAGGGGGGAATCCCAAGAATCAATGGGGGTGACCTTAGCAGAGACTCATAACAATGGAGATGTTGAACCTGAAGTGGCCACCTTCTCTTTTAGCCACAGTGGAATTATAGAGACACCTGCCTACCCACAAAACTTTTGACTCAAACTTTATCCTGTCTACAAAAAATACAGGGACAAGGGATGGAGCAGAGAGTGAGGGAATGGCTAAGCAATAACCAGCCCAACTAGAGATCCATGCCATGGACAAACATCAATCCCTCACACTATTAATGTTACTCTGTTATGCTTACAGACAGGAACCTAGCATGACTGTTCTCTGAGAGGCTCCATCCAGCAGCTATCTCAAAACAATGCAGAAATCCCAGCCAAACATTGATCAGAACTCAGGGACTCTTATGGAAGAGTTGGGGTAAGGATTGCAGGCCCTAAAAAGGATAGGAACTCTACAGGAAGACCAGCAGAGTCAACTAGCTTGGACTCTTGGAAGCTCTCAGAGATTGATCCACCAACCAAAAAGCATACATGGGCTGGACCTAGACCCCATGCATATATGTAACAGATGTCCAGCTTGGTCTTCAGTTCGAGTATGGCCATGTGGCTTTGACTGAAATGAGAAGGTGTCTCCTGCACCATGCCAAGGCAGACATTGTAAAAAGTATCTTTCTCTTCTTCCTGGTAAGAAACTTTTCAAAGCATGGCTACTGCTCAGACTTAGTTCATAAAGTGAAGAGACAAGATCTACGCCAAGCCCAAGATCCCAACAGTGTCTAGAAGCACGAACAACAAGCAGCTGTTACATTTCCCTGAGGTTTGATGTTCTGATGTCTCTGAGACACCACAATCAAAGTTAATGAAATTAGTAGCTAGAAGAAAGACACTATTATTACTACTGTTAGTATTCTATCTAAACTCCACCTCCACAATTACCTGGCAACACCCAAGTATGCTCCTCTCCACAGTTACCTGGCAATAGCCAGGTAGGCCTAGCCCACTATAAAAGGGGATGCTTGCCTCTCTCTCTCTCTCTCTCTCTCTCTCTCTCTCTCTCTCTCTCTCTCTCTCTCTCTCTCTCTCTCGATCTCTTATCTCTTGCCTCTAGCTTCTCTCTGTCCCCTCCCTCTTCCCCCTTCCCTTCTTCCTCTCTCCAGGTGGTCATGGCCAGCCTCTATTCTTCTTCCTCTCTCTTCTTCCTCTATTCTTCCATCTTCTTCTTCTACTTCGCTCCCCCCAACCTTTGCCCTATCTCCTGAATAACCTCCCCCACAACCGTTTGGTCTATTGTGGTCTGTTCTAAGCTGCGAGCAGATGTCTAACAACTACTACACTGTTAAAATGGACAGCAATTGCACAATGTCTGTTTCATGAACTATGATGTTACAAGAGGCAGAGAAATTCAAGTATAGACTGAGAAATGATGAAAAATTTGGTAAGGTAAACTTTTCACGAAAAATAACATGGAAGGCTGAAAATATAGCTGATACATTTGAGACTTTGGCATAAACATTTGAAGACATAATATTGGTAGGCTCAAAATCACTACAAGAAAACGATGAGTTAAAAGGGGAAGCAATTGGTCTATTTTCAAGAAAGAATGAAAGAGAAAGAGAGAACTCAGAGACAAGGGAAGAAGGATTCAAGCACATCTCTCCAGGGAAAGAGCTGCTTCCAATGTAAGATAACCCTTCAGCACAAATGCCAAGACAAGGGTACTCCCAGTGTTCTGTAGCTGTACATTTTCTTAAGGGCAATCAATATAATTATTGTTACTGAATTCAAAACACAGGGGAAATTTACTAACTTGAGAAAACTCTGGATATCAACATACTATAGTAATAGGAACAATTTAAAAAAAAAAAAAACAATTTCAGAGATTTTAGAGTTTGAAATCTAACCAAGCTCTAAGGATACTAATACCATTGGCTTTCCATTGAGTTAGGACTACATGGAACAGAGGCACATCCAAACCAAATCTCTGAGCTGCCTTGACAGAACAAGATTAGCCAGGTCTGAAGTGGTTTGTTTGTTATGTAACTTTTTTTCTAAACCGTAATCTTCCAAGGAAAAGCCACAGTTCCTGAAATGTTTTTCCCCACAGTAGAAAAACTATTATGTGAAAAAAAAAATGGGTAAACTTCGCATACTATCCACGTAAAGGGTGTAACAAAGTGCCTGGGTGTTAGGCTTGGCAGATGAAGAAACTAAACTAATCACAACAAATGTTTTAAGTGTCTATAGAAAAAAGGATATAAAATACAATGTTGGTAAATCAAGAATAAACCATAGAAATGAAACTGTCTTTATGCACAGACATGGTTCCATACAAATTTCAAAAAAAAAAAAAAAAACCTTCTTAGCTGTATCCAGTGAATATGGCAAGTTCATAGAAAACCCAACTGAAAATTGAGTTTATAGATAGGCATGGACCACCATGCTTATATTCCTAGAACTTGTGGTTGAGACAGTGAACAGTGAATTTGAAGCAGGTGTGCTAAGTAGATATAAAGTTCTAAGATAGTCTACAAAATGAAACAGTGTTCCCAAAAGTCACATAAAAAGGACATTGCTCAGTAGTTTAACATGCTTGCAGCCAAGCCTGATGATCTGAGTTCAGTCCCTGGGATCCACATGGTGGAAGAGAGGAGAGAATATTGAGCTCAGGGTTTAAGCGAAAGACTCGGCCTTGATAATTAAGGTAGAGGTATGTTTTAGTTACTTTTCTGTTGTGATAAAACACTATAACCAGGGCAACTTAAAGAAGAGTTTGTTTAGGCTTCTGGACCCAGAGAGACAGAGTTCATCATGACAGGAAAGCATGGCAGCAAGAGGCAGGCATGACAGTAGTGTTGGGAAGCTAAGAGCTCATGTATTTTTGTTCAAGTGTAGTTTATGTATTTTTAATTGAAAAAATATTTTTCTTTTTTTTTTGTATCATAGACAAAAGCATTTTTTATTGTTAAAATTTTAGCTTTTTTATTTTTTTATCTTTTTTTATTTTTTTTAATTAGATATTTTATTTACACTTCAGATAGGCATCCCCTATCCCCATTCCCCCCCACCCCCCTTAGGAAACCCCTATGCCATGCCCCCTTTTCCTTTTTGCATTTATACATTTATTTTAAAAAAATGTTAATCATAGGCTTTATAAGTTTGGAATTGTTCAATCAGAGGTGTAACCCACTGACCGACCTAGATATAACAACTATCTTTGACTGGTGGAGATACATGAATATCTGCCTCCCTGTCTCCCCCCTCTTTCTCTCTTTCATCACCTAGCTTCTTCTCTCCTTCTTCTTCTCCTCTTCTTACTCCTTTTCTTCCTCTCAGTACTCCTCCTACCCTAGCTCCTCCTACACATCACCCTTCCTGTTAAAATGAAACTTTTCTCTCAAAATACAATTAGAGCATAATTATGCCAATTTGTACCAGTGAGGTACAGGATAATCCTAATACCCAGTCCATCCTTTTGTTGACTAACCAGCTCCTCTCATCTATTCTAACTAGAACATTTAGTTCTGAACCTGGCTTTAGGATGAATGTCAGCTGACGACCATCCACTCAAATCTTTTCTCTTAAGGTCAATAGCTATATATTTTCAACCCCATCAGAAATCCAGAATGACTGAGTTAACTATAATTGTGGGAAGCACAAATCGTAGTTTCTAAAACTTAGCCAATTTATAGAGACCTCTGACCACCTGGACACTCGCTCTACTTCAAAACGTTGGAGCATCTGTTCTTCTGCCTTCTGGCCCAGGATCTTCTGACAGACCTTAGTGCTGCAGAATTATTAAGGGCTGATTACTCTGTCTAGGCAGATATAATCAGTCGACTATTCTGCAAGTGTGTCCTTTTCTGGACAGTGATTTGTCTGTAGAAGGAAAGTGGCAATTCTTGCCTAGTGGCTGTCTCACCACAACTGGAGTAACTCCAAGGATGCTCAATTTCTTCTTAGAATTCAATTTAGGGAAAAAATATTTTTCTTACAATATATTTTGATCACACTTTTCCCCTTTTCCAAATCCTCCTAGATCCACCTCCCCAGCCACCCAACTCCACTTTCTTTCAACCTCTTTACAAGACAAATAACAAAACACTCAAAAGAAAAAAAAAAACACATAAATGGAATTCAAGATAGACAAGCAAATGACCAGTAAGACAAAAGACACCCAAACAAAGTAATATGGAACAAGAAGTCTACAAAAATACCCCTGAGTTCATTTTGTGTTGGCAGAGTACTCCTGGTTAAGGAGCTTGCCCTGAAGTGTGGTTAATGTACTAGTATTCCTTTGTCAGTAAGTATCACTGTCAGGTAGCTTCTTGGTTAGCGATGGGAGCCCATGTATACTCCCCCTTCTCTGTGGCAGGACCCTGTTTAACTTGAACTATGCAGGCCCTGTGCATGTTGTTGCCGTCTCTTTGAATTCATATGTACATAGCAGTCAGGCCTGTTATAAATGTGTTTCCTAGAAGTCATCCATCACCTCCAGCTTTAACAGTCTTTCCACCTCCTCTTCCATATAGATCCTTGAGCCCTGAGAGGAGAAATTTGATAAGAGACATCCCACTTAGGACTGAGACAAGGGCTCACACCTTCACAGGTAGGCACAAAGCAGCATGAACAGGAAGTGGAGTGAGTCGGTAAATATTCAAAATTCACCCCAGGTGGCATACTTCCTTCAACAAGGCTGCACTCCCAAAACCTCCCTAAATAACACCAACAAAGTTGGCAACCAAGTGTTCAAATGCCTATGACCATGCAGTAAGAACATCATCCTATGGCTCATGGCCGTATCATAATGGAAAGTGCATTCAGTACAACTTCGAAAGTCCTCATACTTATTCACACTCTCAGTGCTGTTTAAAAGACCAGGGTCTCTTCTGAACCTCGAGACAATTAACTTAATTGCAATCCCAATAAAACCAAAGTCAATTTACATACTTCCAACATATATTTGCACAAAATACACATCACCATTCCGAAAGGGAAGAATGGGAACATAGGAGGGACATATTGAACCAAACCAAGACTGGAAACTGTTGTGAATAGCCTTTGTCTTGTATTTTGATGCTAATTCTGCTATCCCAGGAGGGACTACAGACTGGTGACTTCTTGTGAACCTTCTGCCCACCTTAATTTGTAAAATAAAGGCTAGAGCCAGTGATTGGGCAGTAGAAAGGTAGGTGGAGCGAAAAAGTTTGGGGGAGAGAGAAGGAAAAAGAGAAAGGGAAGAGAGATGGTGGCAGGTGTACATGTCTCTAGCAGTCTAAGATAGTTATTCATATCAAGGTTAGGTACTTGGGTTAACAATACTAATTGTGTGGGCATCTTACGGATTGAGTATTTGCTGATATATAAATCTATTTGGTTAATCTTTAAGCATTAAGAGTCTTCTTTCTACCAGGTACTGCAAAGATGGCGGTTATTTTCTGGGGTTGAGCCCAGCAGTAGGAGGGTGGTGGTATTGGCCCAGGGCCCATGCCTAGAGCCTTGAACGCCACTGAGCTGATCGCCCCAGGCAACAGCCACACCAATGTCTCCTGGGTCCCGGGCTGGGTGCCACAGGCCAGCAGGTGCCACCTTTAATTTGGGAACTTAGAGCAGGAACATGGCGGCCAGGCCGGGAGCTAGCCGGCTGCCTTCGTTTTTTTCTAATATCTCCCACAACAGGAAACCAGCATGACAAACACCACATCGTATAGTTTCATGTCTGGTGTCTACGACTTTAATTTCAAAGGGTTAAGATGACTCTGCTCTTCCAGCTTTGCTGCCTGGATCTAGTTGTGGTGGATAACTCTCCTTGTCACACACCCTTCAGTTCTGGCCATTTCCAAGATCTTGGCTCCTCCACTATAATTGAGGTTTCATTTTCATATAATGGCCTCTCAGGACCTTCATGTAGTAAAATATTTTAATAAATCCTGTCACGGTTTTTTTCCCACCTTAGACCATTTATGTTCCTGAATGAAAGACAGACATGGCCTTATATTTTTATGTGCCTTAAGCACCACAATAGCTGGGCATAACCTCCATGCTGTTAGAATCCACTTTCCCATCGAGAATTCCAAGTAACTACTTACTAATTTCTATGTTCCATCTTGGCTGCTCTTGACGCAAATGAGAATCCCTGTGGGCCACATTCTCTTGGCCCTCTTATATGACAGCTCTGCTCTCCTCTCCTGCACACTCTCCTAAGGCATGGTAACTCTCTCCTTTCTTGCCTTCCTTTTTCCTCTCACCCTGGGAAACCTATACCCCGCCTCTCTTTCTCTTCACCCTATCTATTTGCTGCTGACATTTTTACCAATCAGAATTACCTGGGGGCAGGTTCCCAAATTCCATATGCTGACTCTAAACCTTGGAGGTTGGTTCTTGGCATTAGAATACAAACAGCATTAGGCCAGTCTACTACACCATCACACAAGGACTCTACTTCCACAGTCTGGCCTCAGAAACTCTCTAAAACCTCTTAGAAAGAATCCATAACCCTTTTACTCTTGCACCATTCATATCTCTAAAGCTAGCACCATGTGGACAACACCACTACCTCTGGCTGCTAGCTTGGGATGGACTCTGGCCCCTTAAATCATATTAGGTTCAAATTTCTTACATGGTTGCTTTCAAAGAGTAGAAATGTTTTATACTCTATCATAAGTCATGGTTAGCTGGGTGTTGTCTTTCTATGAGGGAACCTTCATTTTATCCCAGTGCAGAGAAGCCCTTTCCTTAATTATGTTACTCTCATTAAATATTGTAGCCTCTCTTTTCTCACGCTGTGGCTATCACACTAAACTTCCTAGTGTTCTTTTCTACTGAAAACTATGTATTTCCTACTTCTTTCGGCCTCGCTGTGCTTCTTCATTGAAGACCTGCATAAGCATGATCAACAATAACCATTTCACAAACCCAACATTATACCGTCTTGGAATTCCCTCCACCTCATAAATTCGTTCACTGCTTTTAAACTGAGCCTTAAACAAGTTCTTTGAACATTGGAAGAAGGCAAAAAGAGGAATTATTTGCCAAAATATCCTATAGCTCTAGCCCAATTGCTAATATATTCCTTTCTGAAGTCTCTTGACATGGACCTCCATAGTCTACCCTTATCTATGCACTACATCATCCAGGCTCCTACAAGATGGATTGTAAAAGTTACCTCATTTTCTTTTTCATGTCTAACAATCTAAAGTCTTCCACTTTACTTTAAAACAAACAAACAAAAAAAAAGGTCAGGATCTTCACAGCAGAAGCTTACCCTTTGGTACCAACTTCTGAATTAGTTATATTTCTGCCGCTGTAACAAAACCCCACAACCAAGGAAACTTGTAGAAGAGTTTATTTTGGCTTATGGTTCTTGAGGGTCAAGAGTCCATAATGGCAAAAGGGCAAAGAGCAAATCTTCATTGGGGTGGCAGGACTAAGAGGCTGAAAGCTAATGTTTTCAAATGTGAGCCTGAAGCTGAGAGAGAAAAGAGGAATTGAGCCAAGACTATGAATACCCACAGCTCACTACGAGTGGCACTCTTTCTCCAGCAAGACTACAAGTGTTCAAATGTTCAAGACTATGGGAGACATGACTCATTCAAACCATCACAAGATCTATTAAGGAAGACACCGGATGTCAAGTTCTTCCCTCTATATGTACATATATACATGAAGATACATATGTCTGCATACATGTGAACATACATACACATATGTACACACAGCACATGAACATATACACACAAAAATTTAACTTTGACTCATTAAAGACCTCATTAAGAATGTGAAGATAAACCACACGGTCACTTCTAAAATCTAGCACAATTATACTACATATATGTGCTCTAAAGAATATAATGGCTTAATATAATCCCATGATTTTGAAACCCAAAAGAACAAGAACAAACTTAAAGTAAGTGCTGTTAAATTATAAAACATAGGGAAATTGATATTTTAACAAATGGGCGAAGGAAATGAAAGTTTGAATACATGGTAACATCATCTAACATAAAAATTAAAGACTTAACAGCTGATAATTTAAAATAATATTTAAAGTTAGAAAGTTTATCCACAGAAATGAACGTATAATATGGTAATTGAAACCAATAGAAAAGAAACTAAAAAAATAGACAAGTAGACTGAATTCTTCTCTCTTTAACTAGAAATCAGTAAATCATATCCAAAATTAACAAATAATGAAAATAGCAGTAAAAACACGTTAACAGGAATTATCTGTATCATTAATTAAATGAGTAAAAAATAGTATTTGATCTTGGAGAAGCTAGTTTGAAAGTATTTTAAAAATTAAAGAACTTTGCTGTTTTGTTATTTCTATTTGCAAACATTTCCTTTGGCTATATATGCATGTGCGTTTCCATGTTTTTGTATATATGTGCAAGGATATAGGTAATAAGAAAGGCTGGAGAAAGGGGAATCTACACAAACAGAGGTTATCCTTGCACAGCATAGTTTCACTAAATCTCTTTTTTATTTCTCTTCTCTGCATGATTCAGATATTGTCAATGAGTGGGCAGCAATTTTCGTAATACAAATTAAGGTGTTCCTACTTTGACCAAAATAGAATTTATGTTTAAAAACTGGGGCCAGAATTGGTATGGAACATCTTTAAGAACAGTGCTAGACAAACAGAAGTGTGTAGATCTGTGTGAGTGCAAGGCCAACCAGATCTACATACTGAGTTCGAAACAGGCCAGGGCAACATAGAGTCTCTGTCTCAAAAACAAACAAATGACAAAACAAAACAAAAACCATGATTAGGGATGTAACTCATTTGGGACTCTGACTGAAACCTTGGGTTCCATCTCTAGCAACATAAAACTATGAATTGTAAGTCATGCCTATAATTCCAGAATGTGGAAGGGAGAGGCAAGAGAATTAGGAACTTAACATCACCCTTGGCTACCTAGCAATTTCCAACTAGCCTGGGTTATTTAAGACCTGTCCTGCCTCCCCAGTCACCCCACCAAAAACTAGCTTGGCTGAATATTTTATTTCCCAATGGAAAACAACGCTTAGTGGTGTTAAGAAAACCCATTTGAGAATGTCAAAGTATTTCTAACTTCTTGATCTGCATCTGTGTGTTACACCAAATACAAACCACTGCTTTCAGAGGATAAATTCTGAAGAGCTCTCAGCCTGTAATTATCAGGTAGAACTCAAGAATAAGTTGCCTATAAGTCAAGCCCAGAGTTTTCACAGTCTTTCAAGTGACACTGGGGTTTTATAATTACTGTGGGAGTAAAGAGATCCTAAAAATACTCCTATAGCAGTGTCTTTATAATTTATGCTGACAATGGGGCTCTTTGGGGATTCTTCTCTAAGGTTAGGTTTACACCCATAATTATGTCATTGTGTCCACAAAAGTGTCATCCTGCTGTTCAGTTCTTATAACTTGTTTATAAGCCTGGAAGAGCAATAGCCAATGATGTCCAAAGCCGTCTGCCACTTAGATACCAGAACAGGCTGTAGTGTTCCCAGTAGAGCAGAGATATCAGTTAAACGATACTTTAAATTAGGTGCGTAAAGAGTAAATTATGTGACTGAGGAATGCATTTTATAGCAAATAGCATACTGTTCCAGAAAGCAGTCATCAGGTTATCTTGGCTAGTATACATGCAGCACATCAGGGATTGTTCTCAGGGAAACACTGAATGGAAGCACTGAAAAGAAGTTTGGATATCGTTTAGCTGTTCCAAAGTCTGGAAATAAGACATATGTCAGACTATGGTGGATCATATGCCAAAGCTACGTCCTTGACATCGGACAGTGGAAACTCAGTCAAGAATTCTCATTGATTTTATAAATTATAAATGAGCAAACTCCTTCACAAGTAATATCAAAATGTCTCTAGTTCTTTTAATTATTTCTTCATATTGGTGGGTCCAGTGTTTTCAATAAAGAACACACTTTTGTATTGAGGGAGTTATAACCATGTACCGATGCTCTACTTAGGCATTTAAAAAACTGAATTTGTGTGTCTCCAAGAACTTTGACTAATATACCAAAGTAGTTAGAAGTACAATTTTGAACTCAAACAAACTTGGATTCCTTAGAATATTTTTCTCAACATGTTCAAAATTAACCCCAACTTTCTCATGTACAAATCAGAGGTAAATTATAACTCATAGAATTGTATACTTAAATAAGGTCATTTATATAAATCATTTAATGATTAGTTTATGAGAAGATTTTAATTTTTTTTAAAAAAATGGTCCTGTGTCCCTTTGAAAGACATTATGATGTACTTGGTAAAGACATATTTTGGACTTTGAAAAATGTTTGAAAATTCTTGAAGCTGGTATGCAAACTAGTTTAAGAATCAAAGACACAGTGAGTTCATGACTACGGCTGCAAATGTCTAGTACTTTTATAAACATTATTTTACTTCATATTTCAACATCCTAGGAGCCAGTAAATATATTTATTGGTTTTAGTTTTCTAATTATAAACAGAATTGTGGAGATTTTAGGAAACAAAATCAGAACCAGATAGCCAGTACATATAGACTCAAGATGTAAACAAAATTTATCTGAATCCAAAGCTCCAGCCTTCAGTTATAATATTCTCGGGTTCCACATGAGCTTCCCATTTATAAATGTCAAATATTTAGATGAAGTATAGCATGTACAAATTAGAATGTGTTTTTCCCGAAGGCCCCAGAGCTTCCAATAATACATACTTGATACGCTACAGGTACAGCAGTGCAGTCACATCTCAGAATAGTTTAGAATACATGGTCAAACTGAAAGGACTCTGTCCTAGTTACTTGTCTCATTGCTTTTATAACGTCTACTGACAAAAGCAAGTTGAGGGAGAAGGAATTGTTTTTGGCTCACAGTCTAAAGTACAGTCCATCATGGTGGCAAAGTCATAGTGGCTGGTCACATTTCATCAGCAACTGGGAAGCAGTGTGTGCTCAGATTGCTTCTTCCTTTAATATAGGTAGTATACAAGCACACAGAAAGCTGCTGGTCCCTCTTTCCGAGTGGATCTTGCTGTCTCAATTAACCCAATCAAGATATCCTTCACAAGCTGGCCAATGTAATCTAAACAATCTCCTACATGTGTCCCTGGAGACTTGCACCCTAATGATTTTGTATCCCATCAAATTGACAACACAAACATCACAGACAGTAAAGGCTACTGAGGATTGTCTTAAGGAACTATGTTTGATCAGAAATATTTCTCATCTCTTACATGTAATCATGTAGGATAATGGGGCTCAATTTCAGTGAGCTTTTAACGGAATTTTATATAAAAATCTACTCAAGTTTTTTTTCTGTTTAATAAGAATTCAAGGAAAACCATGTGTTCTGGAAACTATACATAGTATATGTTTTAAACTTACTTATACTTTAAAAGCACTTGCCAAGATCTAAACTAATGTAGTTTTAGCCACAATAATTGACACATGCCCAATACTCATTAAAGTCCAATATACAAGAAAAAATATAAAGCATCACTATGTATTTATTGTAGTAAACACAGAACCACTTTGAACTAAAGCTTTACCTTTATTGTCTCAAAGAAACCTAGAGCGATAGAGAGAACTTTTACATTTTATTTTCTACCATTTGATAGAGAATAACCAAGAAGAATAGAAGAAAAAGGTTTGGAGGGTAACATCTACTGGGTTTCAAGACTTACTATTATAATACCTAATGTTAATTATGAGTGCATCATTGCCATAAGATAACCAAATGGCTAAATGCAATAAACAGAGAGCCTAAAATAGATCCATGTATAACATGGAGAATTAATTTTAGACAAAGTTAAGGCAACTCCATGGACTGCTTACCTAGAAATATCCTTCTGTTAAAGAAAATATCCACTTGATTTGTATTCTTCACTGATGGTCTTAACTTAAAATTGATCACAGATAGAATATAAAAACCTAAAACTGGAGTTTCTAGTGAACAGCACAGAGGAAAAGAGATGTTGCCTTGAGTTTGACAAATGTTACAGGTATAATCCCTAAAAATTAAAATAAGTAGATTTTCTGTTGGTGAAATGATACTAATAAGAGACTAAGAAGCCAATGCAAAAAAAAGAAAAAATATTTGGGAATCGTATATAGGATAATATAAAAATATATAAATAACTGTCAAACTGATAAGGTAATGACTCATTCAGAAGAAAAAGTACTTGAGCATATAATTTATCAAAGACATATATGGATAATGAAGAGCATAAAATGATGCTTAACAATATTAGTCATTAGGAAAACACAACCAAGAGCTCTAATGAGATTTACCATTACACTGCAGACTGGTTAAAATAGTTGACTGTATAATGTATTGGCAAGAATGTAGAAAATTTTGAATTCCTATTTATCTTTCATGAATATTTAGGTTCCCAGTCACTCCAAAGTTTTATACAACTTCTTCAAATGTTAAAATACATCTAGGATGTGATCCAACCATTCCACTTGTAGGTATTTAGATAAGAAAGATAAAAATTTCCATATGAACAAAAGTTAACAGATGTGCCTAGCAGGTTTATATGCAATAACACCAATGCCTCATTAACACTATTGAATTAACAAATAGTGATATATTTAATCTTCAGAATAAAAGTGAAGAATTACTGCAACATGGATAAAATTTTGAGTTATTAAACCGAATAAAAGTATACAAACAATTTTTAAAAAATAAAGATATGATTTAATTTACATGGAGATCTAGAAAATGAATCTATAGTATAACATGTAGCAGATCTTTGATTACCTAGACATGGAAAGGAAAGAGAGGAAGGATTAAATAGGGGAGCTGTAGATTAGTGCTGACATCAACTGCAGAGGAGATTTGTACATTGGGCAGCATTATCCCAGAGATTCAAAACTGACCAAGATAATGGAAATACGTGCCTGTTGAATGCTCAGCCTTAATGAGGCATCTATGTAATCCCTTCCAAAGCTCAGAACACATCATTTCAGAGGGCATGGGAAGAGTCAGGTAAGAGCCAGATGATGAAGAGGATGTTTGGAACAGGTTTTGGGGGACAAGACATGGTGATTGTACTCATTAGGTCCACCAGGAAGGGAGACCTAAGGTAGTGGTGTAGTCACTAGGTCCTGCAAATAACCTCTCATGCATATAACTGTACACAACTGTAATTAAACTAATAGGGACACCAAAAAGAAGATAGAAAAGTTGGAGAGAAAGATGGAATCAGCAAGAGTTGACGGAACAAGGGAGGAAATGGTGATGAATATAATCAAAAATACTAATAGATATATGAAAATATAATGAACCTATTATCATGTATAATTAATATGTTCTAATAATATATGCTAATAAATACTTTAAAAATAAACAGTAGGAATTAGGAAGCTTTAAAAAGCAGTGGAGGGACTAGAGACCTGGCTCAGAAGTCAACTGGTTGCTCTTCTAGAGGACTGGGATTCAATTCCCAGCACTCATACATCCTCATAGCCATCTATAACTTAAATTGCTGGGAATCGGGTGCTCTGTCTGGCCTCTGTAGATACTCATAGTGCACAGATATACAGGCAGGTAAACCGTCCATACACATAAAAATAAAAGAGTAAAACTAAAATGACAAATAAGTAATAGATGTGGTTATTATACTGATTACAGCGATGGTCTCAGAGATACCAAAATTGCATACTTTTACATTTTTATAATGGTAAAAAGACATCATGAGAGTCACCATCTCACCACTGTTAAAGTGTGTAATATATGATCAGTGATTATGGTAGACTTTGTTATAGTTTGCTTTAAATAAATAATATCTTTAAAATGTGTTAAAATTAACAATTACAAAAATTATCTTTTTGAATAAATACCTCATCAGCTATGAGAAGTATTGTGATTTTGTATGATATATTCCATTCTTTTGATTATATGCGATGGTAAATTTTAAAGGTGTTTATATTGCATACATATGCTGGTTCCAGTCAAGCATAGAAGTGGGCTTTGAAGGACATGGGGCCAGAGGTATGGGGCCCTGTAAGCTATCCAGTGTGGGCAGGGAACTGAACACGGGTCCTCTGGATGAGCAGTAAGTTCTGTTACCTCCTCCTCCTCCTCCTCCTCTTCTTCCTCCTCCTCCTCCTCCTCCTCCTCCTCTTCCTCTTCTTCCTCCTCCTCCTCCTCCTCCTCTTCTTCCTCCTCCTCCTCCTCTTCCTTGTCCTCCTCTTCCTTGTCCTCCTCCACCTCTTCTTCCTCCTCTTCCTCCTCCTCCTCCTCCTCTTCCTTGTCCTCCTCCACCTCTTCCTCCTCTTCCTCCTCCTTCTTCCTCTCTCTCTCTCTCTCTCTCTCTCTCTCTCTCTCTCTCTCTCTCTCTCTCTCTCTTTCTCTCTCTCCTTCTAAAGCCATTTTCAATATTATTAGATGTCTGGTTTTACAACATTAAAAGATTACTTTGCCAAAGGATTGTTTTATTGTTTAAATAATCACAAATATTTCCATTTAGTCTCCTGACCAAAAGTAAAAACTTCTGCCTCAAAAGATATTAGCAGTTTTATATGATAAAAATACTGTATAAATCTTTTGAAATGGTCAACTGTTTTCAAAACTCAGTAGTTGATAACTGTTTTCAGTGTTTTACAAATTTTCCATTTTTTAAACCCACACTTCTTCTTAAACAAGAAATTTTGAAATCCCACCCATGGTAAAATGTACATTCTTTTAGTTTTGTTTTGTTTATTTGTTTTTTATTGGATATTTTCTTTATTTACATTTTGTTTTCCCCTTTCTAGGTCTCCCCTTTGGAAACCCCCTCCCCTATCTCCCTCCCCCACCTCTATGAGGGTGCTCCCCTACCCACCTACCCACTGAAGTCTTCCCGCCTTGGTGTTCCCCTTCACTGGGGGGAATCGAACACCTCCAGGCCCAGGGGCCACTCCTCCCACTGATGTCCAACAAGGCCATCCTCTGCCACATATGTGGCCAGAGCCATGGGTTCCTTCATTTGTACTCTTTGGTTGGTGGTCCAGTCCCTGGAAGCTCTGGGGTATCTGGCCAGTTGACAGTTACTCTCCCCCCCCCACCCGTGGGGCTTCAAACCCCCTCAGCTCAGAAATGTATATCCTTATGAATAAAGATACACACCCCATACTCCAGGACCTTTCCCTGATGCATTATTTATCTTCCATGACCTTTCTTCTTAATAAAATAAAATAAAGTAAAGTGGATTATTTTGGCTCAAAGTTAGAAGGTTGAGGAGCTCGTCATGTTTCACCCAGTCAGGAAACAGAATGTTGTTACCACTCTGCTTGCTTTCTCCCTTTTAATTCAGTCTAGACCCCACCCACAATTCAGTGTTACTCACAGTTTCACCTCAGTTAATCTAGATAGTCTCTCACAAGCTTGACCAGAAGCTAATTGTGGTGCTTTAATATGTTTGTCCATAGAAGGGAGCACTATGTAGGAGATGCAGCCTTATTGGAGGAGGTATAGCCTTGTTAGAGGAAGCCTATCACTATAGAGGCCAGCCTTTGAATCCTCATATATATGCTCAAGTTTGGCCATTGTGATCCAGAGCCTATTCCTGCCTGTCTTTGGACCAAGATGTAGAACTCTCAGCTCCTCCAGTACCATGTCTGCCTACCTGGGGCCATGCTTCCCACTATGATGATAATGGACTGATTCTCTGAATCTGTAACCCAACCTCAACTAAATGTTTTCTTTTATAAGAGTTACTTTGGTCATGTTGTCCCTCACAGTAATAAAACCCTAACTAAGGCACTAATCTAATCCAAATAAATCCTTACACTATGCTTTCAGACTCATCTCCTAGGTCATTCCAAGTCTTGTCTCCTTGACAATATTAATCATCACACTAACAGCCATATACTTGCCATATACCAGCGCTCTTCACATTTCCAGGGAGTGAGATATTTTTTAAAGCAGAGATGAGACTATAGGATACTTAAAACAATCCTGATAAAAACAAAAATGTGAAGCCATTCAGTTACCCTGTGGAGAAAACAGTGCTAATCGCTGGCACATGTGCTATTGATGAAAGAGCCTGAAAATCAGTGGAAAGAACTCAGATACAGACTACACTGTGCCAGTAGCCATGTGTGATTAGGTACTGCTTTTCCACAAGATGCTACCACTGGATATGAACACAATATTAAAATATTTGCCCAAGATCATTTTAGATACTATATGAACAGTTATTTCAATACAGAATGGTATCATGAATATTACTCTTGTGAAAGCTAATTTTATTGTTTTCTGTTTCTCTGCTAAACTGTGGTATTTTCTGTACTTGAGAAGATACCACTGGTATGAAATATGATGGTATTTTCTGTACTTGAGAAGACACCACTGGTATGAAATATGATGGCATATGCTTGTGATTTCTACTCAAGAGTGCTGAGGCAGGAGGATTGCTTCAGGCCAACCATGATAACATGGTATAAGACCATCTCAAAAACAAGACTATTTAAAAGTTAATAATTAAGTTGTTTATTTTGGCTTTAGCACAGGGTAAGGGGGCTAGGATTCAGGGGTGGGAGAATGTGTTTTCAAAGTGAAGTGATAAAAGCAAAAATAATCTTTTAAAATGTATTTAATGTGATTTGTCAAAACTGTTTTGTGACTCAGTTTTTTTCCTTGCCTGTGACCATTTCTTGCAACACAGCCCTGCATCACAGAGCCTCAGAACTGTTCCCAGAGTGATCTTCCCAGTAAGCAATGTCCCCTTTCATGTTCTGCTTGAAAACCACTTGTTACTTCTGATTTCCAAAGATATAAAGTCTAATCTTTACTGCATGTCAAATGCCTCTAAAATCTATACCCAACCTCCCTCACTGGACTTTGCTCCATTCAAAATACCCAGGCAGTGCTCTCTATGGGCCATACTTCTCTGACCTCTTAGAACATATCACAGTTTACAAAGGGTATTTCTGTCTAGAAGAGCCATCATTGTCCCTGCCTGGTTGATTATCTCATTTCTTCCCTGAAGCTGTCTCCCACATCTTTAGCAGCTCATCAGTCTGTCTTTTCACCCTCATGGGATTGTATATGGAATAACTGCTAGTTATTGAGCGCTTACTGGATACCGGGCCCTGTGCCTAACTAATCACTTTACAGACACGACCTCATTTAATCTACCCAGCAGCCCAGTGAGGTCATTGTGGCACTTTCTATGGTTTCTTCTCGCTCTTTGTTTTCACGTCTATTTCTTCATTACAAGAGACAAGTCTTGCTCATCTTACCAGAGTTACCTAACACTATCAAATCTGATTGAGTGGGAGCTCCATACGTGCCTACTGAATGAGTGAATGATGCAATGCAGTGAAGTAAATAAACTCAATGGGTACTTTTAAAAAGCGACTTGTAAAAAACAATTGGTTTTTATCACACTTCTGCAGCAGGAATTCTGGGGATACCTAAGATGATAACTTACAGCTCTCTCTTCTTGCCACTAGTACTCTATCTGGCATCCTGGTGGCTCTCACGATGCTTTCTCTCTTTATTCTTGTTGCCTTCAACAAAGATTAGACCTTTTCATATGCCATTGTCTCCTCTCTCTCTGTCTCTGTCTCTCTCTCTCTCTCTCTGTCTCTCTCTCTCTGAAAAAACAACTAAATACTCTGGGAGAAGATTCATCATTCTAAAATTCTAGTCTGTTCATATGTTTATCATTTTCAAAAGCCATAATTTTCTACAAAGAATCTTTATTCCTCAGACTAAATTTCGAAGGTCTTCAAAATCTGTCCCCAAATAGGTCTATCTTCTAATTTACAGACCAATCTGTCTAAAATAGTTACCATTCTCAGGTACATGCTTTTTTCTTTTAATGGCTCCATCTTTCAGAATTGCCATTTCCCCCACTGTCTATAAAGTGTATTGTCGTCCATGCTGGTTGCCAAGAATACACCAATCAGCAGAAGTCTCCTTCCTCCATGCACACTTTTTCCACCAACACAAAATGCACAAGAAACTATTTGAACTTAAAACATAACTCCCATATTCAACAGAGATAATTCTTGAGGCCTCTTCTTAACTTCCCACCTCTCAAGCGATTCTTTTTTGTTATTTCTACTTCTCTATAGAGGAATAAGTCACCTACTGATCTGCTTCTACACTCTCAGCCTCTTTCTGTGAACATAGTTAGATCAATAGTGAGCATACCAAGATTTCTAGTCTCCAGGGGTTGTGTACATGTAACATTAAAGCTTCTTAACCTAGATGTGGTTCATCAAGAGAAGTTTGGAAATAGAGAATGTTGTCCATAACCAGTCCTCATCTACTTGTGAGGTTGTTTCCATGAATAGAGCTCTTTGTTATATTTTAAAATAAAAAGAAATATGGAAATAGTAGAGTATATATAAAATGCAAGTCACCGATGGTCTTACCCAGTGCTAGACCTGGATGCTACAATAATGTCCTGCCAGGCATTGCTGAAATAGTGGAATGGCTCTCATGGGGTAACCAACCATTTGCTGGTTGTATCTGAGGTCTGTTCCACAGGAAGAAATTCATTCCTGGTACTATAAAACAGTACTGTAAAACAACTGCCCATGGCTGGGGAGATTAAAGACCCTGAGGTAGAAACTACTATTGTTGTTTTGCTAACTGCCATGGTGTTAAACTGCCTCTCAATATTTATGTTTTTACCTATAGACTTGGATTGTTCTCAGCCATGGTGAGAGGTACTTCTTTGGGCAGTACAACAGTCAATTCAGAGATTGATATGCTGAAAATAAGTGATTCTGAATGCTTATTCCTTTATCTTTATCACCTCTTCCTCCAAGGCTCAGAAAACATCTTGAAGAGGAAATGAAAAAGAATTTAAAAGTTGGAAGATGGAAAGAAGTGCTGTAAAAATAAGTCTTTGGGACACTGCAAGGCTACCCATGAACATATCTGTGCAAGATCTAGAAGAGATGCAGAGAACCAAATTTTCAACATGTATAGGGAGGAGCTCATAAGTTTCAACTGAAGAGCTATTAGCAGTTTCTAACTTTTAAGTATTGCCATTAGTACCTTCAAATCCAGGGTGTGGTTCCACACTCATCACCTACAGACAAAACAAATTTGACTGATTGGGGTTTTTATTTATTTATTTTTATTGGATATTTTATTTACATTTCAGATGCCATCCCCTTTCCCCACTTCCCCTCCCTAGAAAACTTCTATCCCATACCCCCTTCTCCTTTTTGCTTGTATACAATTTTTTTAATGTTAATCCAAGGCTTTATAAGTTTGGTAATGCTCAATATCAATCAGAAGTGTAACCCAATACCCAGCCTAGATATATCAACTATTTTTGACTGATGGAGACATGTGAACATCTGCCTCCATGCCCCCATCTTTCTCTCTCATCACTTAGCTCCTCCTCTCCTTCTCTTTCTCCTCTCCGTACTCCTCCTCTCCTTACTCCTCACACCTTAACTCCTCCTACATATCATCCTTCCTGTTAAAATAAAACTTTTCTGTCAAAATACAGTTAGAGCATAACTATACCAATTTGTGTCAGTAAGGTGCAAGATAGACCTAATACCCAGTCCATCATTTTTTTGACTAAACAGAACCTCTGTCATCTCTCCTAACTAAAAGACTTAGTTCTGAACCTGGCTTTTGACTGGTTGGGTTATTTTTAAAAAAGAAATAGATGATTAAACTTGGGAGAGTAAACATGCTAGAGTATTTTTTTGTGGGTGGAGCTGAAGGGGGAACTGTGATAAATATGATAATTTTCATGATGTACATATATGAAATTCTCAAGGATTAAGCTTAATAAAAAGAAATAACTGTAGCTTGACTGCCCTCTGAGAGGCCCAACAAGCAGCTCAAAGAGTCCAATGCAGATACTTACCCTACCAATGGACAGAAGCCGGGGACCTCTGGAGTTGAATCAGGGAATAGCTGGAAGAAGCTAAGGAGGAGGGCAATCCCATAGGAAGACCGATAGCCTCAACTAACCTGGACCCCTGAGATCTCTCAGGCACTGAGGCACCAACCAGGCAGCATATGTGAGCTGGTTTGAGGCCCCTAAAACATATACAGCAGAGGACTGCCTGGTCTGGCCTCAGTGAGAGAAGATGCACCTAACCCTCAAGAGACTTGAGATCCCAGGGAGTGAGAAGGTTTGGTGGAGTGGGCAAGGTGCGGACATTCTCTTGAAGATGAGGGAGGAGGAATGGGATAAGGAACAGTCAGAGGGCAGACTGGTAGGGGGATGATAACTGGACTGTAAAAAAAAAGATTAAAGAATAATAATCAAAAATAAAAAAGCCTAATATCAACATGAAAAAAGAAATAACTAATGTGTAATTGATAGAACTCCTTTATTCAGCATTAGATATAGTTGAGACAGAGAGAGAGAGAGAGAGAGCGAGAGAGAGAGACAGAGACAGAGAGAGAGAGAGACGAACTAGCTCTCCAGCTTGGTGCAGTTGCAGACGTGGCCTACAGATACACATCTCAAATGTGAGTAGGGTTCCATCTAGCACGGCAATGACAACAGGCTTCACAAAGAGAGCCAAGACTAGACCTAACATATGGAGAGAGAATGAAAGGTTTTAGTTAAGAGTATGAGTGAGTTACATTCAAGTGGTGTTGGATGAGAGGGCTTAATCTCCGTTATCTTGTAACATTTCCTTGATAATTCTACAATAGGACCAGGGTTTACCATATTCAGGCAAGATGTTTAATGTACAAATACCAAGGAAGAGAGCATGCTAAGTTGTTATTGTTCAATAATACATTCAAATCAAAATTTTTACTGACTGCACAGCCTCATTAAGAAGACACTAGGAACAGCATGGGACAGTCTGTGAAGGAAGAGAGGCTACAATGGAGTTTAGTAAATGTTTTCATAAAATAACATATGACGGTCCTGGAGTAACTGTATAAAAGAATAGTTAATCTATGGAGAAGAAATAGGTCATTATAGTCAATTTCATTGGAAAAACAATGACACTTTAATTAGAAGGACATTTTGTTAAAGTGTTTTCCAGAATCTCAGAACCAGAAGCCAGCTAAACAAATATTATACCCGAGTGAGAGCAGTGTACCAGTTAGACCAACATAATCAAGCAAGTGATTTTACCCAATTTCTAGTCATCATCTTATTTAATTTAATGTAGTTTAATTACTAATAATGACATTATTTGGAAACAGCATAAATTTCTAACAAGTTATGAGATATAATATCCCCATATATCCCCTTGACATCAAATATGATTATATCCTGCTTCCATTTGTATCATACATTCTCTTAATGTACTGACTTGCACTGTGTCTATTACAGTGCTTGACCCTTGCCTTTTATAAGTTCTTTAAGATAATAGACATACTGGTCACTTTTACATCCTTTCATATGAACCCCTCTTCAGTTCAGTTCAAACAATTCAGCCTTTCATCTGTATCAGTCAGGCATAAGCTTAGCTGCAAACAATGGTAAACCTTATGATAGTGGCTAAACTATGCATTTTTCTCATATAATAAAAGATCCAACTATAGGCATTCCAAGATTGGTGAAGATTTATAGGAAAGATTTACAGGACTTGTGCTCTTTCAGTCCTTCTACTCTGTCATCCTTGGGATCTAGTTTTTCATCTCATTATCATGAAATGGCTATTGCACCTCTCAAGGCAATAGAACTTTTCGAAAACAAGAAGTAAATAGACCAAAAAAAGACTGTTCTGACCCTGTGTATCATTTTAAAATATTTAAACCAGGGGTGGTGATATATCCCTGTAATCTTTGTATTCAGGAAGCTAAAGCAGGAAGATTGTGAGTTCAGGACTATCATGGGTTACATGGCAAAGCCCTGTCTCGAGAGAAAGAAGATCAGAAAGGAGTAAAAAAATGAATGGTAGAAACAAACAATAACATTGTCGATCCTCTGCCACCAAGCTAATAGCAGCTCATTGATTAGACATGGACACGTATTTATCCCAAGACCATTACTTGGAAATAGCTAACAAGAGAACTGGAAAAGAAATTTTGGGTCTGCCAGACACATTGTACCACAACTTTTGATACTGATTAGAATCGAAAAGAACATTAAAAATTATTTGGCACCCCCTACTAAGATCTGACAGATGAGAAAACCATGGTCCAGCAATGTCTGAGATACTAAGCCAGATAATGGCAGAACAGAGTCTAGACTGAGATCCAGCTATTCACATTTCTAGGATATTGCATATTTCATATATCTGTGCACGCATCATTTGAAAGACCTGAAACAGGGGCTACACCCTCTTTCCAAAGACAGAATTTTAAATGCTGGAATATTGGAATATTGCTTCAATTGTCTCTAAAATAACTTTCAGATCAGCCAGTGGGTAAATAGACCAAGAAATATGAATTACAAATTAATTCAGATTACAAAATAATCTGTTCAAAATTTCTACGGGACATGTCTTTCATCAGTTGTTCCTTTACTCTATGTAACACAAAAGATTGTGTGTGTGTGTGTGTGTGTGTGTGTGTGTGTGTGTGTGTGTTTAAATCATAACTCAAGATGAGTCCAACAAGCAATGAAAATCCTGATGTGCTCTATTGCAATCCCAATTTGCTCTTCTGGCTAAGGCTGTAGATCCGTGATGGGTGCCTGAAAGCACAGATGCAGTCCTGAGTTTGATTAAGAGAGTTCTCTGTGTGCTTCTGTCTCTGTTTCTCTTGGCATCGCTATCTCTTTCTTTCTCTCTGTCTCTCTCTCACTCTCCCTTGCCCCTCTCCCCCCTCCATCTCTGTCTCTCTCTCTTCTTCTTTTTGTCCTTCTTTCTCATTTCTTCTTACAGCTTAGCATGTACTACCATAAAATTTCCTAGAAAATTTAAAACAATTATTTTTGTCACTGTCAAATTACTTTAATCTTGACCACTAGCACAAATAAATAATACAAGTGCATATAAACCAAAGAATTGTCATTCCATGCTTTCAGGATTTCCAAATAATCACTTTTAGCTACCTGGGATTTTTTCTGAAGGATATGCATTTTCATTTGTATGATAACATTTATGAGTGTATTGGTATCATTGCTTCTTCACAGCTCTGATTTTGAGTGTTTATCACCTAACACTCAATGCTTAATTAAGAACTACAGAACTTTTAGTTTGTATGTCCTGAGAAATTACAATATAATTTGTTAGAAGACTTGGCATATGCTGGATTTAGTAGGAGCATAAGTCTAAACCCTGATGATACTTCTGTTTTAAAGGTGCTTTTATCATAGTAGTAAAAGTGAGAGTCTAGTGGGGTTCATATATTTTTACCACCTAAAGTTTCTCAAACCAAGGCTCAAACTTCACACTACATCCTGTCATGTTTCATCTCTCAAGAGATCAGCTCTCTTCAACACTGGGAATGAAAGTGAAAGATCCAAATGATAGCAAGAATTAAATGAGACAACCTTACATAATTTCCCATCAGTGATAAATGCAGAATAAATGGTATCTATTATTACATTTAGGTCAATTAAGCAGTAAATCAAGACATGGGTAAATATGTTTGAAATAAAAATTTCATGTTAAAATAGATATCAGTTGTTCTGTGAGCATATCTGCATACGTTTGGGCTTGGACATCAGGAACTTACAGCTTCTCCTAAATACACCATTTCTTATGTTCAACAGCTCATCTACATTTCATAGCGTTCATGAGTGTGTTGTGACATACAACTATGCTAGATCAGATTTAGAATGCATTCTTTACTAATCTTGCTGCCTCCAAAGCACTGTTCTAAAGAATGAATTCTAAAAGAAAGGAAGGAAGGAAGGAAGGAAGGAAGGAAGGAAGAAAGAAAGAAAGAAAGAAAGAAAGAAAGAAAGAAAGAAAGAAAAGGTTTTCTAAACTATCATTTAAGTATACAATGCAGTAGTAAACAGGTAATTTAATCATAAGTTTTGGAACAACCCTACATAGTCTTCCTGAGTCAGTTTTAGTCTGTTTGGGGTGTATAGTTTATCAGTTATATTTCAGTTTCCATAGCAACAAACGCAATTATAGAATACACATTTTGCAGCTGGGCAGACAGGATGTCTCCTCTGAGCCTTCAACTTGCAAATAAGGCTGAGTATGAGTGAGGGGGAAGTGTTCTTCTCCAGAAGACAGTGCACACTGTGCTTCTAAGACAGCAGCCTCACATGATAGCCAAAACACAGCTTCCAGGGAAATGCTCTGTCCAAGTTTCTCATGGAAAAACATTCCGACTTCTGCACTTAGAACCAGGGGCTTGGGCTAAATAGAACACAGTGGAAAACATGCATCAAGTACCTGGTTCTTATCCACCACTTAACATCTCCTATCTCCTGAAGTGGAAATTCTAAAACATGGTTCATACGCTCTGAAACTACAATTCAGACAATGACAAAAAACAATGTTATAGAAGTTACTGTAATAAATAAATAAATAAGGATCAAAGAAAATTCTGTGATGAAAATCACTAAGCCTGAAAACAAGACTTTCTTGAGCCATTTCTTTTAGACAAATACTTAGAAATATTTGTCTTAGTTGAAAAAAGACACTTTAGTATTCTCTTATGTAACCTTCTTCAAATATATATATATAGAGAGAATAACACAATAGGTCTTTCTGTACTCATCTAACAGATTCATCAAATATTATGACAAATTTTGTCCACATATTCCACATGACATTTTGCCAAGTCACATTAATGTAGGTCATAATTTAACTGCTATGTACTTAGTATATCTCCATTCGTATGAATATTTTAAGTATAACAATTATGTTCTCATATTAGGAAATAAACAGTTCTTACTATTATAAATATTCTGTTGTCATTAATTGTTATAAAAAAGAAATTGATGTTAACAATTACATATTATATAAATGTCTTATAAGTTGTTATATCAGTTTAAAATTTCAAATGTGTTATTTACCTAGGAAAATAAAATTCTTTTTTAAAATCATTTTTAAGCTGGGCAATGGTGGTGCATGCCTTTAATCCTAGCACCCAGAGACACTGGCAGTCAGATCTCTGAGTTTGAGGACAGCCTGGTCTACAGCATAAGTTCCAGGACAGCCAGAGCTAAACAGAAAATCCCAGTCCTGAAAAGGCAAAAAATAAAATAATAATAATAACAACAACCATTATTTTTTATTGTTTCTTCCGTCTTCCTTTTTATGAAAGAGGAACACATTTACAGTTTGTCCTTACTGTTTAATAATAATATCACGAACACCACTGAAAACTGAGCTTTAAATAATAAAATAATGTGGAGACTGCTCACTGGGCCAAAAATCCTCATTGGCCCAAAGCAATATCAAAAGACAGCCATTCCACAGGTGTCTGTCATTACTTAACCCTGGTATGATCATAATATCTTATTCATGAATAGCCAACAGACACTATGACCAAGGTGACTTTTTTTTTAATTGGATATTTTTTGTATTTACATTTCAAATGTTATTTTCTTTCTCAGTTTTCCCTCCAGAATCCCCCTCTCCTATACCCCCTCTCCCTGCTTCTGTGAGGGTGCTTCTATGAGGAACATGGCAGTGTTTAGGTAGGTATGGTACAGGAGGAGATGGGTTCTACATTTATATCTGAAGGCTACTAGGAGAGACTACCTTTCAAGGAGCTAGGACAAAGAGCCTAAAAAAGCCAAGCCCACAGTGACACACTTCCTCCAACAAGGCCGCACCTGCTCTGACAAGGCTGTATCTCCAAGTAGAGCCATTCCCTGGGGAAACCATATTCACACCACCAAAATCATCTAGATGCCTATGTAGATGGGAAAGTATGGGTGATGAGAAAGGGTGGAAGGACAAAAGATTATGTGTGATATGAAAATGCAACCAAGGGGCTAGACAGATGGCTCAGTGGTTAAGAGCACCAACTGCTCTTCCAGAGATCCTGAGTTCAATCCCCAGCACCCACCTGGTGGCTCACAACCATCTGTGATGGGTTCTGATATTCTATTATGGCATGCAGGTGTGCATGCAGATAGAGCACTCATCCACATAAAATAAATAAATACATCTATTAAAACTTTGCTGGGCGGTGGTGGCGCACTCCTTTAATCCCAGCACTTGGGAGGCAGAGGCAGACAGATTTCTGAGTTCAAGGCCAGCCTGCTCTACAGAGTGGGTTCCAGGACAGCCAAGGCTACACAGAGAAACCCTGTCTCGAAAAACCAGAAAAAAAAAAAAAAGAAAAAGAAAAAAGAAAATGCAACCAAGGCTACTGGAAGTGGGAGGGTACAAGGAAGAGAAGAAGGATGGGGAAGAAATAGAAGAAAAACAGCAAAGGCAAATTTTATTTAAAAATCCCATAAGAGACTAAACCTCTATAACCCAATAAATTTCTAAAAATTAAAAGATAGAAAAGCATCATAGACCTATGTACAAAATGTAAAATAACAAAATTCTTAAAAGAGAAAAACATGGGTGACCTGGGGTATGGTGAGGAATTTTTAGAGGATCTCAAGGTCATGGTCCATAAAAACAATTGCTAAATCGATCTATATTAAAATAAAGCAGGAAAGAAGGAAGTGTAAGGCTATTCAGTGAGAAGTAATGTCGTAGAAATAAGACAAGCTACAGATGAGGAGGAAATATTTGCAAATGACATCTGAGAAAGATTTGCCTTGCAAAATTTACAAAATCTGTTCAAATCTATCAATAAAGATCACCAGGCACCCCTGACTGTTGGGACTCACCATATAATTGAGAATGGACTACAAGGCCCAATAATCCTCCTGCTTCTGCCCCTCCTCCCCAAATGCTGAGGTAACATGCATGTAAAGCCACACTTGGTTTAAAGCAATAAGAAATTTATACAATTGAAAAACTATGTAAAAACCCTTAGTGGACAGCTTACCCATGATGGCCTGCTGTTCACAAATAAGCATATAGAAACATGATCTATGTAGAGTGAAAAATTATAAAGACCATTTTATAAAATATATACAGGCTTTTTCTTTACCCCTAGACCTGAGCAAAAGAATGCAGGTTCCAGAAAGTGGAACTGAATGTAAGATTTCAGGCCTTCACTGCCCTGGGATACATTCCAGGACATTATCAGAGTCAGAGGACACTTGCTAGATTACATTCCTCAAGCCTCAGGGAAAAGAACCCACCTGTGGGTGGGGAAAGCCCAAAGCAGGAAGACACATTCCTGACCACAAAGAGAAATGCAAACCTTCTAGGTGAGACTGAGAAATAGTTGAGCTAGTGACAGGACAAGACTACATTTTGAGAATACAGAGTGTTTTCCACATAACCCTGATTCACTTAGGTTGTGTTCCTCTGGAATTCTCCGATATTTTTATTGTTATATTTCCTTAGCAACCTTTCACCCCCTCCTCACTCTTCAGGTTTGTGGTTTCCCCCTTTAAACACCCTTCTCAGACTGACTAGCTTTGTCAAACTCTATTCCTGCATGGGTGAGCAGTACTCACTGCCAGCTCTCTTCCCTAATAAACCTCTGCTGATTGCATCCAGGTATGGTGTCTTTCGAGTTTGTGGGTGGCTATGACTTCCCAAGACTTGAGTAAAGTCTTCTGAGTTTGGGGGTCTTCTATCTACATGTTTTATTATGAATTTAAACAAGAAGCTTTGGCTACACATCTATTTTTAAATAGTAATAATCCAGAATAATAAGGCCTGGAATACTGATTCCTAATATCAGACTAATAGGAATTCTCTTTTGTTGCTGACTGGGGCACTAAATGTTGCTGCTTGTTTGAAAGGCAGTAGGTGATTTCATACATGACAGGACTCTTATCATAAGATCTAGCTATAGTTATCTGTGAGCTGTGATACTTATTCCAAAAGGCTGAAGAAAAAAATATGTGTTCATGGATGTGATTTGATCTTAGCCAAAGACTGAGAAGCAAAGCATGGATGTCTGCAGCAGCTGCATCCACAACTGCCCAAACTTGGCAGCAATAAAGATGCCCTTCTACAAACTGATAGATAAATAATTCATGATGAGTCAAGACAATTGAAGACCATTTGGCACTAAAGAAAATGAGCTTCCAAAGGATGAACACACAAAGAGCAAATGTAAATGCACACGACTAAGAGAGAGAAATCAGCTATAAAGGTTGCATACTATGTAATTCTATCGGTATGACATGCTAGAAAGGGTGAACTGTAAAGGAAGTAGACATGTTAGCGGTTTCCAGAAGTAGGAGTAGGAGAGAAATTAACAGTTGGAGAGTGCAGGGGCCCTTTATAATAGCCAGCAATACTCTGTATGACTTTATGTAGAATCTTGGTATATATCATCAATGCCACAAAATGTTCTAAACTAGGAGCACATGCAAATGTAAACTGTGGTGTTGGCGATTACAATGTCAGTGTAGGTTCATGGGTTATGTCAACTGAACCAACCTGGGAAGGTGATGGGGATGGCTGGGAGGCAAACATCTGTATCTTTCTCTTAACTCTACTGTGAAACTGCTCTTAAAATCATCTTATTTAGGATTTAGGTTATATTTTTGCTCACATATAGATAAGGTCACAAACTTGAACACCTTAGAGCATCATTTGGCAGAAGGGTACAGTCTCCACTGTACTCAACAGTGTACTTGTAAAATTTATAGTTATTCCACTTTAATTAAATACATTCTGTAAAAAGCAGGCCCTTAACAGGACCAACTCCATTTTGTAATAGGAAAGAGAACAAGTTTTGACATCTTTTAAAGCACTATGATAACCAAAAGTTGTTTTGAAACCTTATGAATCAAAATATGTACAAATACACTGTTTTAAATAAGTAAGATAACCACCACCGGCAATGAAGTTATCATAGCCCGATGAGATAACCAGACACGTCTGGCTATCTGCCCTGCACGTCAGCAGTAACCCCAAATTCTGGACCTGTAGCCAAAACCAGCATAAGGACTCAGGTCATATAACCCATGAATGATGTACTTATTGCTATGCTTATTTATTTGGTAATGAGCAATTTGTTATTTGTGTTTACTGTGCCAATATTGATAGAGGCAATGCGTAGGAAATGTGGTAACACCTCGTTGTATCAATAGCTTTGGAATTGGTAATAATATATTGTTTGCTGTGCATCATTAAAGAATAATTGAATGTCAAAACCTCCGTCTCTGGCATACTCTCTCCTCTCTCGTGGAGCTGATAGTCTCACAGTCAATCCAGCATATGATCTCTGAGTGGAGAAGGACCTGTTGCCTCCTCTCCCCACGGGGATACTAAAGCCTTGTCACTACCTGCTCACGACAGATAAGATACTGAGCTTGAGACACATATTTTGTGAGCCTTTTAAAGGCTTAAATCTAAAAGGTGTCTGTCTTAGAGACAACATAGCTTAAACCACAAACATTATAAGAATGGAGTTTAAACTAGTCAGTTTAACTAGCTGCATATTGTAGCCGCCCACGGCCACAAGTCAACTGGGTTCACCTGAAAGTGGGGCTGGGAATTGAAGGGGGAAGGAGGGCGAGAAGAAATGAGGCCAAGACAAAGTTCTCTGATCAAAGCCCCAAGCTTTAATGTTCAGCTCTCAATTTAAAGGGGAAGACCCAACCCACAACCCCTCCTGGTTTCAGATGGGTGGGATAATCCATAGTCCGTTCCAGGTTACGACCAGAGATGTCTCAAGGCAAGCCCAGGGGCAGTTCTGCTTCTGTGTTCTGGGCAGCCAAGGTGGGTAACTCCACCTTAATCTTGTCACTTGACCTTGTTGTGGTAAACAAGGTCTCTCAGGCCTGCTCATGGTGGGAGAAAGGGTACAGCATATCCAGTGGTTTTGTTACATTTTCAAGAAATAAAGAATATACTCTTGGAGTTTTTTTTCTAATAATCACAGGCCTTTACTTTCTATTTTTTAGAAGAAAATATAAATTATGCTTCTGCTATTGCATTAAAATTGTACTTTATTATAAATAGAAATCTGAACAAAGTGAAAAATAGGAAAAAATAAATATACTGAGGATGGGGAGATGGAAGAGTGGGTGAACTCTATGCTGCTCAGTTGGGAGAACCTGAGTTTGAATCCCCAGCATCCATGTGAAGAGAAGCTAGAGATGAGTGAGCTTGATTGTAAGCCAAGCAGTGAGGGTTGGAGACAGGTGGATCTCAAGAGCTTGCTATCTGACCAATCTTCCTAAAAAGGGAAGCTTCAGGTTAAATGGGAGACCCTATCTGAGAAAACAAAATAGAAAAGTGATTGAAGACCTTGGTCACAATATCTGCCCTACCCTACATACTCACACATACACGAGCACACTCACATGTACCACACAAAACAATAGACTATATAGAGTAAGAAGACATTGCTCAGTCACATCAGTATTATATGCACCATGAGATGTTTTTCCCAGGGTGCCTGATCCTCCCACACACATTGATCTAATGGATGTAGAACATTAGAGCACACAAACCAGTGGCTGACAAGTACACTGGAAAATGATTTCATGTTCTTTTCACTATTATTATGCTGGCTTGCAACCCAACAACAATGTGTTAGTATGTCACAATACTACTGCAAGGGACTTTTTTTTTTGTTATTTGAGATTATTTTTTTTCTTTACTATGCCCAGATCATACCCTCTCCCAACTCATCCCATCCGCTCGTTTTCCCCACCCATCTAACTTCATGCATTGTGTTTTTATTTTCATGTATGAAGTCCAATTTGCATAGAGACAATATCTTATGCAATGAACTGTGTGGAAGCATCACCTGTCAATAAAAAACTCTATGGCCAATGAGCTGAGAGGTAGGATTAGAAGACAAGACATACAGCAAAGAGAGGGATAGGATTCTGGGAAATAGGCAGAAGCAAAAGAGTCTCCCCAAACACTGATGGACACAAGCACATGAACCTTAGGAAAGATAACTAACCTCGTGCCATGACTTAGGCTACTTTGAATGGGATAACTGAGTTATGGCTAGTGGAAATGACCCAAAGGTATTGGCCTAAGCATTTATTCATATATAAGAAGTTGCAGAGTCATTGTTTCAAGGAACAAAGAGGTTGGCTAGAAAAGCCCTTGGTTTACAACTTTGCACCACCCATAAATGCATAAATATGAGGTGTTTCACTGAGCAGGATAGACCTACCAGTAGCAGCACACTTAAAGGAAATTGATTTTTCCTATCCTAGAAGCTATAATTGCTGATAAATAATTTCTCCTGAATAGGTAGGAATAGTATCCACCTCTCATCTAAATGAAGCAGGAAATATTAGAATGGTTTTGTAAAATAGCATTCTAGTTTGTGTACCTGATAGGGAAAGAATGACCATGTCTTCCACCTTCAATAGCCCAGTGTATTTTTTGGCTGTTATTGTCGTTATTGACATATTTCATTAAGAAAGGTCCCCAAGAGCATAGTATTAGAGTTGGTAATTAGATTAAGTATTAATTGGCACACACGCCACATTCTTTCTGTGAATACAGTGCCTTGCTAATGATGAAGATGATAATGCCAAATATTTCTAATATTCTAAGTACTTGTGTAAGGGAGTTTTTCATGCTGCTTTTTACTCTCCAAAAAATAAATAAATAAATAAATAAAATAAATTAGAAATGTGTCTTAATTCCGAGCGGTGGTGGCGCATGCCTTTAATCCCAGCACTTGGGAGGCAGAGGCAGGTGGATTTCTGAGTTCGAGGCCAGCCTGGTCTACAGAGTGAGTTCCAGGACAGCCAGGACTATACAGAGAAACCCTGTCTCAAAAAACCGAAAAAAAAAAAAAAAAAAAAGAAATATGTCTTAATTTTTAACCCTGAATGAATGTTTTACATTTTAAGGCATTAAATACCCCCTTTTTTACTAGCCATTTCATGTATCTTAAAATCATCAACTTTTCCCCCATCAGAACTTGCTTATAAGACCCTATTACTGAAGACAGCACACACTTGGTCACAAGACATGGAGAAATTCAGCTGGTATTGAGCAGATGCTTCTGCCCATAGGCTGGCTCTTACAGTACCAGAAATTGCCTGGTGTTCAGGAGAAGTGATCAACACTCTTTCCCAGATATAAACCCTTTAAGCTACAATAATGATTAGCTGAGCTAAATATGTTCATGGGTACAGCGGAAACATGAATGCTATGGGGTACCTGACTACCTTCTAATTAGATTTAAGGCCTAATCTGCAAGCTTGGTACTGTACATCCAACCAAGAACTCATGGATGGGAATCTCAAGGTCTTCATGAACGAACCTACTACTATTGTTTTACCAAAAAGACATAATATCAAACTGTCCTCTAAATATGCATCTCTTTATGTATAGATTAATTCATCAGAGGAACATCTTTGTGTGGTAGATAGTGCTTAGCCCTAACGCACAGCTGCTCAGGCACAAATGATACATCTATATGTTATTCTCTCTCCCGAAGGCTCAGGGAACATTGCAGAAGTCAGAGTGGAAACATTATAAGAGCCAGAGTTAGGAGAGGGGTGTGGTGAAACAAATTCTTCTGGACATGACATGGCCACTGAACTCATGAACTCACAGCAGCTGTGGTTGCCTGTACAAGATCAATCTGGTCAACCTTCTAACATAGAGGTGGTAGAGGTTTACAAGCCCACACCCTTAACTGAGGAGCTACGGACAGTTGATGGCAGCTAGTAAAGGGAGCGTCCGTTTTCTTTAGGGGTGTGATTCCTGGTAAGTCATCCATGCTTTAGTGGATGGCACCACACCCACCACTGGACTTGAAGTTTTATTTTAAAAAAAAGAAAAGGAAGAAGGGGATAAGGACAGAAAGGAAGAGACATAGAAAGAATTTGGGAGTGAAACAAAGGTGAGGCATTAATCTGGGACAGAGATGATCAAAAGACATGTATGCATGTACAAAGCTCTCAAAAATTAATAAAAATATATATTTAAAAGACTTAGATTTTTCTACTTATTTGTAATAACTATCTCTATGATACAATTTCATTAAGAGTATGTAATCACCTTTCATTACAGCTTTGCAAAGGCTTGGAGTAAGAACTGTTAAAGAGCCTCTGCCCTTCCTTCAGTGTTTCCGATGAGGAAAATAAATAAATATTAGAAATGTCATTTTGGTGAGGTTATTAACAACCTTAAATTGTAGGGAGGTGCCTCTGAAGGGAAAAAGGAGAAGATAAAACATGTCTCCATGAAATGGCTTCATAGTGTAAGCAAACAACAGAGCCAAAAATGTCCCACCCAACTGGAAGTGGTAAGAACAGTTTCCCAAATACTCCTGAGAAGTAAGATTGTGGCAAGGAAGAGCTAAAGGAGGAAACATCACCCCACAGTTGACGCACTGGACTTTCATTGACAAGGAGCAATGTCACAGTGCACCAATTTATACCAGTGTAGTTAAAACATACCAATCAGGATGCATGCATCTAGATCCTTATGCTTTGTAGCTAACTCATCCTGTGGCCTCTTAAAAAAACATCATTAAAAATACCCAACAGCCTGAAAAGCATTTGTCACTTGAAACAGTTTTCCCCCAAAAAGCCAGTATCAAACAATACCCCAAAACTAGATACTGAAAGTTATATACTAGAAAGAACTGGGGATTTCAAAAGTAGTTTGAATGATTACATCCTAGTTGGCAATCAATGCTCATTAGCTTCTCTGAGCCTCAGCTTTCCTTTGCTCATGAAGTAGAATGTTTACTCTGTGAACCTCCTTTACCCTGTGTAGAATTACAAATATCTCAACTTGGGGCCTGCTAGATTTTTATCTTTGTTGTTTTATGATTAAGAAGATCCTGAGCTAAAATTTGAATTTATTAAAAAATAGAGCAATATTTTCCCCATAGATGACACAGTTTAAATAACATGGGGGCTACTATGAAAATTCTAAGAAATAGAGAAGTATCTAAATAATTAAAAAAAGGCTTATTTCCAGAAATAATGGATAGCAGAGTAAAGAAGAATTTAAATATATATTATATAAATGATGTTAGGACCCCTTACATCCCTGAAACGAGTATATCTTGTGAATTTCAACAAGTACATGAGTATTCTAATATACAGTTGGGTTCAGTATCAATTCTGAAGATTTTGTTTTGTCTAATCTCAAATTTTTCCAATGAATCCTGATAACTTTTTTCAGTTCATAAATAATTAGATTTTCAACATGTTGTTGTAATATTTATTATACGTAGTAAACATTTTTATAGAATACCACCACCTTTTGGTTGGGTTGTAATACAAAAGGATATACTTTTATTGACCTATCTGGAAATACATTGTGAGAAAGCTATCTCAACTTATTTTTGCTTAACACATCCATTAGTGGTTAGAGAGTCATATCTGATCAAACCTCAATAATTTTCTCTCCTACTTTCTGCTTTCTAAGATTGTATCTTTTTAAGCAATGACTAGATGTGTTTAGAAACTCAAGCCTTGTCCTGTGACCTGGAGGTCCATTACCACTGAAGATGACCACTTCTGCTTAAAGATCATACTTGTTTCAGGGAACCAGAAATGTTTTAAACAGCAAACTAAAGTTTCATCGTATGTATTATATGTTATTAAATACATGCATTTCCATATGAGTTTTGTGATGCTTTTAAGATGTATTTTTTTTATTTATTCAATGTGTGTGTGTATCTGTTGTTTTTGTTTTTGTTTTTGTTTTTGTTTTTGTTTTTGAGGTAGAGTCTTTCCTGTTCTCTGCTTTTGCCCTGTCTTCACCTTCCATCTCCTCTAGGAGTGCTGGACTTGGAAGACAGACATAAGTCACCACATTTGGCAGTTTTTACATATGTTCTGGGGATCAAACTCAGCTCATCCAGACTGCACAATGGTAAGTACTTTTATGTACCAAGCCATCTTAACAGTCCAAGGTTTGTGTTTTAATTTCTGGGCCCCTTGAGGGGTTGAGCATCATATTAATTATCAACTTTTTACAGATAATGAAGATTCAACTTAGAAAGTTTTGTTTCTGAAACTACAACTAAGTTTTTTTTCTCTTCTTCCATGTCCTGTCAATGGCATATGCCTATCATTGGCTAATTGATTTAGTCCTTAAATATTTACAGGATAATCTCTATGCTTCCAAAGCTAGAGCTAGAAGTTAGAAAATCCAATTAATCATGCTTTTTAGTATCATTATAATTGAATTTCAGATTCTTATGCCATATCAATCACAACCAATATTTTCCATTCCCACTGTCAATATGTTACTTTTATTGTCTTTTCGGGCAAAAGTTTCAATTTCATGGCCTGTCTATCCCATTCCTGAGGCTCTACCTAACCTCCTTCGTATTCTCTCACTAACAACAGTAGATCATCCCAAGTCTTAGTCAATATGGTTTTGTCTTTGTGTGATTCTATTGTTTTTTTTTATTGCCAGAGGAACTACGCTCAAACCTGTTAGTCTGTGCTCAAAGGACTATTTGTCTATACAATCTGCCTCTCCTTTTGCAGCCTTGTTTGCTCCCATAGCCATGCTTCTCAAGAATGCCTTCAGTGTCCTTCACTTGAACCCAATGGATATCTTATTAAAGATAAAGATCTCTGGTCTGCCAATGAATCAGCAAGAAGCATGCATCTGAGAATCTGGAAAACAGTCCTTGACATCCAAGAGCTGACCTGGCACTCATAGCTAGACTGTGGTATTCCCCTGTTAAGTACAAGCAACCCCACAGAGTGCCAACATCAAACAAGGCCACTCAGAGACTGTGATGGCCAATCTGAAGTCAAGTACAAGCATACAATATCAGAATCAGACCACTAGAAATATCATATAAACCCTATCCTGGCCAGAATGTTTGTTTCTCTATTATTTGTTACAGGTTTAATATTACTGAGTTTTCCTACCTACTAAGTAGAAATTATTAAGAAACCCACTCACACAATTACCCCTGATTTTTAGCAAAGTCATCTTGAGAATAGCCATGTTTACATAGATCCTCCCAAAGCCATGTAATGTGGGGAGCCGACAGAAGGTGGCTAGCATCCTTGCAGCCATCTTGATCCATATACCCTGACAAGAGATTTGATTACATCAGCCTACAACAGCTGAGCACACTCTGATAACATCTTGCTTTAGATAGATGATTGACAATGATAAACAATGATAAAACAAATTCAAGTTCTTTATGACATCTTTTTAGTGATATACTCCATTGTTCTCGAATGGTGTTTGATTTCTCTCTTTGAAACTAAAACATGAAGAAACAAACCCCCACCTCAGACATTAACTACACATATATTACTAGCGGTCTCTGGGTGGAGTAGTGTATTTGAGAAATCACATGAAACTTCATTTTACTAAACCCCTCAAATATGAATTAGAGGTTAAGAATCCCTGCTACGGGTATTATGCCTTTCTCAACAAAAACATTTCTGAGCCTTGCTTTACAAAGTTCCTCATTTTTTAATATATCTTTCATGGCTAGAAATAAAGTTCTGCTGGCTGAAATAAAGGCCAAACAGTTTGGCTTGATGGGAATGAGTAAGAGAGACTGTATAACCCAGACCCTTCAAAGCGAAAGGTAAGAAAAAGCATCCCAGGAAGAGGACTCTTTTTTTCAGAACAATCCTAGAAAGAGTTCCCGGTTGGGGGTTGGAGGAAGATGAAAAATCTGGCTCCAATGAATATGAAATAAATGATTCAATAAATGAAAAATAGTTACGAATGCTTTGTAGTCCTAGAACTGTTTATCAACAGAGATTCTTTAACAGCCATATATGTTGGCCTTATTTCTTGCAATCACATATTTTTAAGACAATATGTATATAATTATCAATTTTAAGAAGTATAACATGTTTTTACTGACATTGTGTTTTCCTTTATTCACTCAACAATTTTTTTGTTGTTTTTTTTTTTGTTTTTTGTTTTTTTTGAGACAGGGTTTCTCTGTATAGCCCAGGCTGTCCTGGATTAAAGGCATGCGCCACCACTACCTGACATTTTTTTTAAAAGTTTTTATTTTTTATTTATTATATGTAAGTACACTGTATTTGTCTTCAGACACCCCATAAGAGGGTATCAGATATCATTATAGATGGTTGTGTGCTACCATGTGGTTGCTGGGATTTGAACTCATAACCTCTGAAAGAGCAGTCAGTGCTCTTAACCACTGAGCCATCTCACCAGCCCTTTATGCCACTTTTTATGTGCTTGGGTATAGGCAACACAAAATTAAGAAAGATCACTGTTCTTATTGAAAGGCAAAGTTTATTAGTAGAAACAAATAACTATAATTAAAGGATTTCCAATTGTGTTCAGAATAGAACAAGGTGCTCCCTGACTATACAGAATGAGTTTCTGGAAGAAATAGATGTGAACAAAACACCCAAGTCAAAATCAGTTCTTTTATGTACTCATTTAAGATGCACTAGAACAAGGTCTCTGAAAACATAGTTTATATACTCACCTACTCAAATAAAAAGCTTTATATGCCAAAGTTTTAGAGATTTATTTTTCATTTAGTGTGTGTGTGTGTGTGTGTGTGTGTGTGTGTGTGTGTGTGCAGACAAAATATGTGTGCATGGATGGGGAAGCCAAATGTTAACCTCAGCCATCATTTCTCATGTGTCATCCACTTTGTTTTGGGATAGGGTCTTTCACTATCCTATAACTTACTTAGTAGTATAGCCAGCCTGGCCAGAGTCTCCGAGAGATCCTTCTGTTTCTGCCTTTCTGCTCTGGGATTATAAACATACAATATCATATTCAACTTTGAAAAATGTGGTTTCTAGAGGACCAAACTCATGTCTTTGTGCTTGTAAGGCAAACACTTTTACTAAGGGATCTATAGCTCCAGCCCTTAGGAATCTTTTCAAAAACATTTCCTCCCTTTAATGCACTGTGAGAATTGCCAGATGCTACCTTGAAGGACACTGCATTTTTAGTCTTTTCACCATTCATGTGCTTTGTATTCGTTAATTACAGTGAACTTTCCCATGCCCCCAACCTCTTTACCCCCATCAGTTGTACATTTCCGTTCATTTTCATGGCCGTCTAGCAATCTCTCCTGTCCTTCCCCACACCTGATCCTGAAGCCCCCATTCAGTAGCCAAGTAGGAACCCCATTGGAGCCATAGAAACACCAACCCACCCACAAAACACTCAACCCAAAATGTATTCTGACTACAAGAAATGCAGTAACAGAAGATGGAGCAGAGACTGAGGGAATGGCCAACCAATAACCCATTTGTATTAGTCAGGGTTCTCTAGAGTCACAGAACTTATGGAATGTCTCTCTATATTGAAGCAATTTATTGTAATGACTTACAGTCCAATTAACCCAACATTGGTCAGCTGTGAATGGAAAGTCCAAGAATCTAGTAGTTGCTCAGTCCCACGAGGCTAGTTGTTTCAGCTGGTCTCTGTATATGCTAGAATCCTAAAGAAGTAGGTTCCAACAGATGTGCTGGCAAGTAAGTGCAATCAGACAAAGAAGAGTGAATCTCTCTTCTTCCAATGTCCTTGTGTAGGCCTCCAGCAGAAGGTGTGTCCAGGTTAAAGGTGTGTACCACAACACCTGGATCTGGGACTTGTTGGTCCCAGGCTGACCTTGAACTCAGAGATCTTGCCTCAATCTCCCAGGATTAACGTGGGTACTGCCTTGCCTGAACCTAAGCTTTTCATGGCCACTATGCCTCAAGATATCCATGCCAAGATCCAGATCAGAAACTTGTGTCTTCCAGCCTCAAGATCTGGATCACAGATGAGCCTTTCAATTCTGAATTATAGTTCATTCCAGAAATAGTCAAGTTGACAACCAGGAATAGCCATTACACAGTCCAACTAGAGACCTATCCCATGGGCAAGCACCAGTCTCTACTAATGATATTCTGTTATGCTTGCAGACAGGAGCAAGTTGTCTTCTGAAAGGCTCCACCTAGCCACTGACTCAGATACAGACACCCACAGCTAAACAGTGGATGTAGCTTGAAGACTCTTATGGAGAAATAGGAGGAAGGATTGTGGTTCCAAAGCAGATAGGAACTCCACAGAAAGATCAACAGAGTCAACTAACCTGGACCCTTGGGGCTCTGAGAGTCTAAACCACAAACCAAAGAACATCTATGGGCTGGACCTCAGCCTTCCTGTACATACCTAGCAGAAGTGCAGCTTGGTCTTCATGTGGATTCCAAACAACTGGAACAAGGGCTATTCCAAAAGCTGTTGCCTGCACGTGGGATATGTTCTAGCTGGGCTACCTTGTCTGACCTCAATGGGAGAGGAAGCACCTAGCCTCTAGGAGGAAAGGAGAGGGGATGGGGGAAGGATTATGGGTGGGTGACCAGGACAGGGGCAGTGAGCAGGATGTAAAGTGAATAAGTAAAAAAATAAATTAATTAAAAAATACCGACTTGATTAATAATTGAAGAAGTTACACCTCCCTTTTCTTATGTAGTCATTGAGTCCCTATTGAATTAAAATGAATTCCAAAATGCCTGTGAAATTATGTGAAGCTTGCACTTTAGCTTCAAAAATAACAGGTTTCTGTCCTTTGATAAATTTCATACTTTTGAAAATAAAAATAAATTTATCTATTTCCCTCTTTGTCTTCCAGTGAAAGTTGCAGGTTATAATTTCTTCCTTGTTTTGATTTCTAAAGTTGTCAGCCTAATAACACAAAGCACCCCTCAAATACACAATGTCAAAGAGAAAATATAAAGCTTTTTCTCCTCATTGAATCCAACTGAAAAATATTCATATCCAAATCATTTGCCCCTTAGACAGCAAGCCAAACCCAATTTCATTTAGAAATGAGCAATTGTTAAACATTTTTCTTTGTGTAGTTATATCAAATAAATAAAGAACTGTATTAGCCTAGGTTCTGGTGTATTTCGTACATAATTGGAGTAATTTGGAGGTTTGAGTCTTCTGTTTAGAGAAAACAAAATTTCCCAAATAAAAGCCTAACCTACTACCATGGCTTGACTTTAGGGTAACATTCATTTAAACCAGGTATAAATTGGATATCAAATCCAGACCTGCTCTCTACTACTCAGGAGTTTATGGGGAACAAGTTATCGCTTGGCTCCTTGAGTGTCTGTTAATGTCAGCAAGAACCAATGCTGGTTTAATAATCCCCTTCATGCCTTTCAGAAAGCAGTCTTGATGTGGTCGCTTCTAAAATGCATGCCCTCTTTGGCAACATTCTGTGAAGGAACGATGCCATGGAACGCTCAGACTTCTGCATTTGTAAGCAGGCACAGAGCACCAGGAAGGTGAAATGATAGGTGGAAGACAGTACTATGTTCCATTTTCTATGCTGTTACCAGCTGTGTTAACTTCAACAACTTCTTTGAGCTTCTCTTCCTTAAATGTGCCATGACAGTAAGAAAACCTTGTACTGGCAAATATATTTTGATGGTTAAATCGGTCAAAATGCTACCTAGGTTAACATCAAGAAATACTGAGTCTTTTTATTTTTGTGTCTTGTAACAAGGTTCTGGAAAGTGTTCTGCCAGCAATATGTATGTATGTATGTATGTTGTCAGCCTAACAACACAAATATATATTCCTTGCTTTATTTTCTATCTCTGCTAGAAAAATTTGGGTATGGAAGCTTTTCTACAACTCACATGCAGGACATTCTGTTGCTAAGTATATTCTGGACATTCTGACAGAAGTGAGCTGAATATTTAAGTACTCCCCAAAGTCAATGCATGATTTAGGAAATTATGTATATTACAATGCTATGCTGCAACATGATACATTAGGTCCCAGTGAAGCTGCGGTTCCTAATTCAGACGGTATTAAGTTTCCCTGCTTAAATTTTATTACAGTGTAGATCATCAATATGAAGTGAATCAAGCCAACCATGGAACCATTGCTAATAAGAGAAAACCTTTTTAATGTATCAAGAAGCTACTCTATGAAGTTTTACACAAAACACATCTCTCACTTCAGAGACACTTGCTGGAGTTTTTATTAGTTTATGTTTACCAAGGGCTTTTGCAAGCACCTTTGTTTCCTGAGGGTTTGGGATAACAGCATCAAACTGAACCTTCCACTGCAGAAATGGTGTAGCTGGAGGAGGCACCACTTTACCACATTAGAATTGAAAGGTGATAATTTGGTTTGCAACCCCTTGTAGAATACTTTTCTACTCGCAAACTAGCCAAGCTATATTACTGAACCTTCTTGCAAACACCTTTTCTGTTTTCCTCCTAATTAAAAATGCTGCCTCCCAAACCTCCTGCTTCTTACTCCGAGCCAAGAAGAATCAACACCTCCACTCCTTCCAAGCCATTTGTTCTGCTAGTTCTGCTAGTTCTGCTAGTTCTGCTAGAACTTTTTGCTTAAAGCTTTTCACACTAGAACTTACTATAATTCTTTTCCTGTCGTACAATCTTGGCTTCCTCATAACATGCATACTCAGTACATTGCTTTTTATTAATTGCATTTCTTCCTTGACGATTTTATACAAGCTTCTGACAGATTCTGACTACACTTGTCCCCGCCTTTCTTATGCACTCCTGCCCTGTCCACCCTTCCTTCCTCCATACAAATTCTTTTCCCGTGTTCATGTCTATTTGTTCTTATATTTTTAAATTACATTTTTTTTATTTGCGGGAATGAGGAGAAACATACATGCCCTGAAGCCCACATAGAGAACAGAGAGAAACTTGTAGGAGAGAGTTCTCTCCTTCTACCATGTAGATACCCACTGATAGAACTTGGTGAGCCTTGGCAGCAAGTGCCTTTATGTGGGAGAAATCTCATTAGCCTAGTAATCTAGTAAGATTCTTGGACCTCCTATTCATAGCTGGCCATTATTGGATTAGCTGGACTATAGCCTCTAAGTCATACCAGTAAGTGCCATACACACACACACACACACACACACACACACACACACACACATTCATTCTATAAGTTCTGTGATTCTAGAGAACACTGACTAATACACTGGCCCAATTTTGTTGAAGGCCAATGTGGGCAGCAGCATCTCTGGTAATTCCTGGTTACAATGGCTATTTCATACTCAGAATATAGCATTTCACAGTCCTTCTCCCTAACTTTAAGCCCTTACATTCCTCCGCTGTGTTCCCAGAGCCTTAGAAGAAATGGTCCAGGTGTCTTGTTTACAGCTATGCATTCGACAATCATGTATTCTCAGTACCTTGAGCAACCATGCATCTCTTCACTTACCACTAGTGCTTCATCACAAAGGAGATGTGTAGTAGATACTCATCATATTCTTAAAGTATATGCCCAAAGGCCTGTAGTCAGTCTTTCACACTCCCCAGATTAGCTATGTCTTAGCCCTTCTTCATCAAACACATTAATATAATTAGTTAGAGTTAGCCATTCTTATGGTCACGTTGACACACTGTAAGTATCCTTGTGTCATTTTAGCTGTCTATTTGGAGGTACCCATCATATGAAGTGGAAACTTCTAGGTTCTTTGGAAAGTTAGTTATGTCAAATGATGTTTTGCTGGTGCACACAGGTGAAAAGATGTATTGATATAGCAAACATGTAAAAGGACCTGTGATATAAGAGTATAAATATGACCCCACAGACAGTGGAAGATGAGCACTGAGCACTGGTTTGGTTTGCTCCACTTCGCTACTCTTCACTAACCGCACACAGGTATTGGTTTGTCTTACATAGCATTATTGAACTCAACTTGTGGTAATGCTGCCATTGAGAGAAACTTGCCCAAGAATTGCTTGTGAGGTTCCCGTGGCAGCTTGCCACTTCCGCAGCCTCGCCTCAGGTCAGTTGGTGAGCCTTGCAGTTCCTTCAAGGATTGAACTACAGCTCCGGGTTCATGTGTGGTGTCTGCCTGCCTAGAGGACTGGTCTGCAGCTACTGAGTTATATGTGGTGTTTGCTACAGGACTGACCTGCTGAGAAAGAAGATCAAGCTCGCCCCCAAATAACTACTGCTCAACAGTCCACTACCCCTATATCCTAATAATTTTTCTCCTCCACTACCTCTGCTGGGTAGTGGATTAGAGGAACAGTTTAACCCCTATTAAAAGTAGATTGCAAAAATTTTATGCCTACAGTCATGTTTTCTTCTCCTAAACAGCGTAAGGAAGCATAAGCATCTCTTCCTTTTTAATGTAGTTTTAGCCCAGTTGTTGCTTTGACAACCAGTTGTACAAAAGTATAATGTAACAGGGTTTGTTTCCATGACAATATAGTTTTGTTTTCTTCTTTAGGGAATTTTTGCTACAATACTTGTGGGAACTGGCTTAGCTATTTTTGAGTTACATATAAATCTGGACATGTGTAGTTAGTACAAGGAAAGACAAGAGAGTCTCCCCTCAGCCATCCTTCAATAGGCTTCATATAGCTACTCAAAACTGTTCTCACATAATACAAATTATTCTATATAATTCAGGGAATATATACTACATTTTTGTATAAAGTTTAGGGCAGTGATTTTCACCCTTACTAATGCTGCAACTTTACATTGTCCACCTCATGCTGTGGACAACACATAAACTATTTTCATTGCTATGTCATAACTAATTTTACTACTGGTATGAATTGTAGTATAAATATCTGTGTTTTCCAATAGTCTTAGGTGACACTCCTTGGTTTGACTCCCCCAATACACACACACTCACAGGTTGGAAACTTCTGGTTTAGGGATATTTTTGTTGTGCCCATTTTCACATTGGCAAGTGTACATAAAATTTAAAGGAGTTTCGAAAGCATTTTATTAGTTCGCAAATCAGCATGCATAGATCTAGAATATTGAAGCCATTCTAAAGCATTTGGACAATCTAAAATAAACATTATTAGAAAAAAGATACTAAAAAACCAAGTAAATTAAATGTAAAATTGTATACACTAGTCTATTCTGCTCAATGTCTTAGCTTAAAATGGGAAGACTAGATTTATTCTTTCAAGTTGAATAGTTTCTCTTTTAGTTTATAGAAATATATTATGGAAACTAGTCAAAAATTAAGTTATCACATTATAAATGCAAAACATAAAAAAAAAACCCACTTTGCTGACAAGGTCTTTAAATTTGTCTCAAGATGATTTCCAACTGAATACCTTCCTTTAAATATTGGTAGAAAACAGAGGTCAGCCAAGCATTTTGACAATGGTAAATTACGTTTTAAATGCAGTCCTGAAAACTCTCATTTTCATCTTCTAATCTTAATTCAGAGAAGATGGAAAACACAAGGTTTCAGTCCCCAAAGAAACATCAACTCCTGAAGCAGCTGATTTGGGATAAATGGTCCTGCATGTGTGCCCCATGAGCTGAGTTAATGTCACTGTGAGGACCGAACTTCAACCTTCCGATTTGTTCTAATATTTCCAGAGTATTAGTTTAGTATTTAAAGGAGTGTTGGAAGACGGCTCATGAAGCTGTAAAGGCAGAGGACTGCCATTTGTCTGGAAGGAAAAAGCCAACATCTGACAATAATTCTCTACCATCTCTTGCTTGGATGAGTGATATAATTAGTTATAGCCATGGCTTTTCTTCACACACAAATGGAACTATTTCATAAGAGGCTGACTTGATTCTTTTTTTATCAAGAAAGTAAAACTTACACATGATACCATCCTTTGTCTTAAACTCAATAATACATCTGGGTCCATTCTCTAGACACCAGAGTTATTTTGAAACAAGAAAAGGTTTGTTTTCTCTGAGTAATCAAATGTGTTAATGGTCTGAGACAGTCCTATTAACACTGTCCTTTTTATAAGCAGCCCAGTTGTTGTTGTTGTTGTTGCTGTTGTTATTAGTGTGTATGTGTTTGTGTGTGTGTATGTGTGTGTATGTGTGTGTGTGTGTGTGTGTGAGAGAGAGAGAGAGAGAGAGAGAGAGAGAGAGAGAGAGAGAGAGAGAGAGAGAGAAAGAGGTGTGGAAGAAAGCTTTCATGCCATGGTATGTTTGTGGAAGTCACAAGACTAGGAATTGGCTTTTGCCTTCTATTGTAGAGTCCAACTCAGACCAAGGTTTTCTGGTTCATGTGGCAAGTTCTTTTATCTACTAGGTCATCTTGCTGGCCTATGACCTTTGTCTTTTTCCTCTATATTAGTATTGGCTGTGGAAAAAGTCTGCTCAAATAATATTCTGTGTCATACTTTTAAATTATTTTGAAGGAATACCAAGTATAGTTTAAGATTTATGCATTGACCTACACACTCCCTCTTTCTAAAATAAAAGTAATTTTATTCTCACACGTTTTTAAGAATGGTTAATTTTTAAATTTATTGTTATTTTTTCAATCACATAACCTAAAATTCAGACCAACCAACACTCATCTTCCAAATTTAACTAAAGTTCATCATATTCTTGAAGCCTTCCTTTAGCTCTATAACTATTTGCAACACATTTTTCTTTAGAATCCTGTGCAGATTGTACCAATGCACAATGACAAATTTACCTGCCTGAGAAAGCCTTATGTTCTCTTAAAGACAAAATTGTTTCCATTGTTTACCTTTGTATGTTTAATACAAGTATAGGATTTCTTATGTGGTCGTCAATCAGCAAACATCTTTAAAATCAATGAATGTCAATGATACCAGTTTTATGTGAGTGTCACAGGTAAAGGATTATGTAGCAAACAATGAAAAGAAACAGATTTGGAATTTAAACTGTATATTTGAAAATATCCAAGCTTCCTGTCCCCTGGATACAAAAAGTGAATAGTAATAACATCAGTTTCATAATACTATTATAAGAAAAAACAATAATGCCCATGTCATCTAATTCTATAAATATTATTAAAATAGTTATTATTTTTAAATATCATTCTCATTCAGTGCAGCCTACCATACAGAAGAAAGACACTAAAAAATTTCACCTATAATTCTCATTTAGTAATCCAAGCAAATCTATTAAATTGTTGGCAATAACACAATGCATAAGTAACAACAAACAATTAACAACAGAAATCACTTAACTCATGTCATGGTGTACACTGATATTAAATAAGATAGATTGTGCCTGACTATAGTAACTAACCAATCCTGAAACTTCAGATACTAACAGATAAAGTATTGTCAAGCAAAGGTCATTTTGCCAGAACAAGATTATTGCCTCCTTAAAGGATTCACACTCAACCGAACATACAAATTCTCTAAGTTGAAAAGTGACCTTCTATCAAGCAACGGGTGACTCATGGCAATTCATGATAAAGTACTGAAAATACAATTCCACATGATTTATTACTCAAATGCTCTTGAAAATAACTTTTTCTCCCAAGGCAGGGTTTCCTTTTAGTGAACTTTTCAACTATGTCTAAGAAAAGAAATATCTAGTACTTTGTTTTCTATCTCCAGCAAAAATACATGTGTATGAGATGCATGTGTATATAAATTTATAGCTATATTATATGTTATTTGTGGAATTATTTTAAAAGTCTAAATATTTACACTCAGCATTTTAAAGATTGCATGAAACATGAGAATAGGGAAATGGAATGTTTTTAGTAGAAAAATTGGTCACATCAAATATTATTTCACATTAAAATGCAAAGATTTGAAAAACCGTTCACAATGAAAAGTAAGCAGAAATAAATTGATGCTCTTGTCTTAGATTTTCTATTGTTATGAAGAAAAACTATGATCACATCAACACTATTAAAGGAGAACATTTCACTGGGGCTGGCTTACAGTTTCAGAGGTTCAGTCCATTATTATCATAGAGGAAGGCATGGTGGCATTCAAGAAGACATGGTACTGGGGGAGCAGAGTCTTATATCTGGGTCCATAGGCAGCAAGAAAAAGACTGACAACAAGATCACACATCCTAATAGTGCCACTTCCTATTGGTGAAGCATTCAAACACATGAATCTCTGGCAGCCATTTCTATTCAAACCATACAATATTTGAACCAGTCAAGTTCAGCTGTATTTTTAAGCCTAGAGAGAGAATGTATTAAACAAGAAATTGAAGAAAGTAAGGGTTAAATTTGGCTCATGGTTTGAGGGTAGAGTCCAATATGGCTGGGACAGGATGGCAGCAAGATGTGAGCCAGCTGGCCACATGGCACCCACGGTCAGAAAGTGAACAGGCATGAATGCTTATCTCTCTTCCTTTTTCCTCTATTTAAATTATTATTTTATGTATATGGGTGTTTTGCCTGCATGTATATCTGTGCACCATATGCATGCCTATTGCTCGTAGAAGCCAGAAGGTGGCATTGTATTCCCTGGGACTGCAGTTACAGATAGATGGTGAGACATCATGTAGGTATTAAAAATTGAAATGAGGTCTTCTGGAAGAGCAGCCACCACTTGTAACCACTGTACCATCTGTCTAGCCTTTTAATCTATTCAGTCTGAAATTCAGACTCAGGTACTGTGTCTTCTCTCACTCAGTTAATCATCTCTGGAAATGCCTTTCTTAGTGACCGCAGAGGCATGTTTCCCATGTAACTCTAAATCTAGGCAGATTATCATCACAGGTCCACACTAATCTTCTCCTCTTCCCCCCCAACCCCCATATTTTTTCTTTGTTTGTTGTTGTTGTTTTGATTCCCTTTCTTTTTTTACTTTATACAGCCCAAAGTATCTTACATGGAAAATATGTATAAGCACATAAGAAGACATGAACACCAGAAAATTAATTTTAAATATATTTTTAAAATATTTATCTAAAATGTTTAAATATTACATACCCTGACTTAATAACTCTAATGTTCATAGTCCATCTAACAAACGTTGTAGTGGGCCAAACCATGCCCTCTTCCCCCCTTATGTAAACATAAGGGCATGTTTACATCTTTACCTCTGGAAGTTGAATTGTCTTATAAGGTATAAGGGTATTTTTAAGATGTAAAGTTAAGAATCTTGAGATGAGCCAATCATTATAGATTGTTTAAGACAATCCATTAGGCCGTAAGCCCAATGATAGTGTCTTTATATGCCTGAGGCAGTGGGAGTAGTTATAGTCGGAGGAGAAGGACACAATGTAAGGAGAAAGTAGATGCTGAAGCAATATGGCCATCAGAGTGTCAGCAGCTACAAAGCTTGAAAATACAGGATACTTTCTATTTCTGTGAGTTCTCAGGGGAGTGTAGCTCTCCCAGATTTTCAGATTTCGGTCTCCAAAACTATGAGGAAACGTAGTTCCTTTGTTTATATCCATAACATTTGAAGTGTATACTTTACAGAATTCACTGGAAATTAATAAGACTTTTGTCCTAAAATTAATAGATACAATAAGTCCAGTTTTACTTATAAACAACATTGTAGGGAACCAACAGAAGGCGGCTATGATCCTTGCAGCCATCTTGAGCCATATACCCTAACAAGAGATTTGATTACATTAGCCTACAACAGCTGAGCACACTCTGATAACATCTTGTATTTAGATACCCAGGATCTTCCCTTGGGTGTGTGAGATTTAAAGGTGTGTGACTTAAGGGCGTGACTTAAAGGTCAGATTTAGAGACAAGGCCTAAGGGCATGACTTAAAGGTGTGACTTAGAGGCGTGGCTTAGAAGTGAGACATAAAAAGGCGAGAGGCAGACAGAAGAGTTCGGTACAACTTGGGTAGAAATTAGGCATTGAGGAAGAAGACACTTGGACTAGAGAACTCAGAAGAAGAATTATTATTAAGTATTGGGCACTTGAGTCTTGGCACTTGGAGGAAGAACTTGGAATTAGACATTAGCCACTTAGCACTTGGAAGAAAGAACTTGGAACTTGGAGGCACTAGGGACTAGGAACGCAAGACTAGGGACTTGAAGAGAAGAAGAGAGACTGAAGAATAAACGGGATTGAATCACACTGTGTCTGGTCTCCATTCCTCGAGTCCATCCTCACTCTCTCTCTTGCTGAACCCCGACCCACAGACAGGAGCTGCTTTGGGCAGTGCGGGCTAACAAGTGAGTCCCCAAGGCTTTTGGCAATGCAGGTCCCAACACTGACAGAGTGGCTCTCAACATTTTGGGCCCCAAACATGGGACAGCCCAGGCCACAACACAACATGTTTGTAAGAGAGAGACTGTTATCAATTTTAACACAATAATATGCTATAAATCTTACAGCAAGATGAATATTCAAACTATGTTAAATGAAAATGCATTCTAAAAAATATGGGATTATGTTAATCCCATATTTTATACACACACACATATCTTGGAGGTTATTACCCAGGATATATACAACAAAAATATAACCTGAGTGTAAAATGTAGCTAACATGAAATTAGTATGACAGTTCCTCAACAAACAGAACCCAATTACTTAGTTATTACACACACCTATAATCCCAACACAAGAAAAGCTATATGTTCCAAGTGCAGCTGGATCATGACAAAATGTTACTTGTGCTGCAGCCATTAGACCAGGAGATGGAGGACCACCAAAATTCTCTGGAGGATCTAGGGTCCCACAACAATTCCTAATGTCTGACAGTGACCTGCAAGAATTGGAGTTTCCAGTCATGCTCTGGTGCAAGCATCCCTTCCTATGCCCCCGTTCCTTTATGGAATGTGTATTGTCCTCTATTACCTGTTCGAGTTCTGAAACTTGGTTTTAGATTTTACAGATACACAGTGGAATACACCTGGAATCTAAGAAGAAATTCTGGATTTTTAAAACAGTGAGGATATTGTTTGAATGAAAAAAAAAATGAGGATGTGACTATTCTTAGGTAGAGTGGAGGAAAAGGCTAATTGTAAATATGAGGAAGAAAGCAGCCAGAGGCATTTAGAATGGTCCAGACTGAACCATGCCATGGGGATGGAGAGGTTGGAAGGCCATGAGAGAGGAAGAGAGGAACCAGGAGCCACGAGGCCATGAGGGAGCTAGGAGACCAAGAGCACCAACAGGGCATGAGCCTAAATGGTTGAGTTACATAGGGATTGGAAAATGGGGGAAGAGAAGCAGAAGCCCAGGCCCTGTGAGGGAGAAAATTAGGGCAAGCTGCAGGGAGAGAAGTGCTTTGAAAGCCACAGGTACAGAGTGAGACTGGTTTTCTCTAAGATCTAACATTGCAGCCTTGTGTTGAGAATAAAGGCTGACAATATTACTTACTGATGAAATTGGGGCATCATTGTCTGGACCCAGGAAGGCTGGAATGGTGGTCAAAGAAGAGGATGGGAGGAGTACAGATTGGAGGACATCAATTTTATTCACTACCTGGGTTCTATGGAACAACTTGAGGCTAGGGAACTGCAGGCCACTTTGGAGCCATCTGCCATTTTACAGGCAGTTTTGGAGTAGTCTGCACTTGAGTGAAATCTAACACTGTTAATGACTAACACTGTTAATGGGGGTTTTGGAAATTGGAATGAATATATCTGACAACATGAAATGACCACTCGCTTGACAGGAGGTGAAGACCCCCAACCTCGGGAGACCCTTACTCAAGTTTCAGGAAGTCTCAAACACCCACAAACTCCAAGACACCGTACCTGGATGCAATCAGCAGAGGTTTATTAGGGAAGAGAGCTGGCAGCCAGCGGTCAAACTGCACACTTGCACAGTAGAGTTTGACAAAGCCAGTCAGTCTGAGGAGGGTTTTTAAAGGGAAAAATCGCAAACCAGGGAAGTGGGAAGGAGGGGTGGGGGGTTGACAAGGATACATAATATAAAAATAGTGGAACATTTCAGAGGAGCCCACCCTAAATGATTTAGAGCCATGTGAAAATCACTCTGCACACTCATTCTTCTCAAGAATGTAGTTTTACCATGTCACTGTACCCTACCCTGTCATTTACCAACTATTTCAGATTAACTATTTTTCTTCCCTGAGGCTTGAGGAATGTTAATCCAGCAAGTGTCTTCTGATTCAGAGATAATGTCCTCCACCTGGAATGTATCCCGGGTCAGTGAAGGCCTGAAATCTTACATCCAGTTCTGCTTTCTGGAACTTGCATTTTTTTGCTCAGGTCTAGGGTAAAGAAAAAGCCTGCATATATTTCATAAAATGGTCTTTATAATTTTTCACTCTACAGAGGCAAGCAGAGGTAGAAATGGTTTGATTTTAATGCAAACCCTCAATATCCAGGTTCACTGCTCAAAAGTTCAGAATCTCTTCTGAGATTCAGGGCAGTCTTTTTGCAGTGAGCATCTGTAAAATCAAAAACCAACCTTTATAACTCTGACATGTAATAGCATACCATTAACATCATCATTCCAAAAATGGAATGAGCCCCCTACACACACACACACACACACACACACACACACACACACACACGTTTGGCAGATGTGCAGCTTGGTCTTCATGTGGGTCTTCCAACATTGTAATAAGAGATGTCCCTGGCTGCTGCCTACCTGTGAATCCTGTTCCCCTAACTCAGCTGCCTTGTCTGGCCTCAGTGACTTGAAGTGCTAGGGTGGGTTGGTACCCATGGGGGAACTCCACCTTCTCAGAGGTGAAGGGGAAGAATGGGAAGAGGAGATATGGAAGGAATGGGGGGAGGGGGAGCTGCGATCTAAATGTATAGTGAATGAATGAATACATAAATAAATAAATAGATAGATAGATGGATATAATGAGATGTATGTAATGAGAGCATGGGAAGGGACTATTACAACAGAGCATGACTTGAAATTCCAAATCTTGTAGGACCCTCTCTGGCATTAGAGGTTGATGGAGGAATCAATATTATATATTCAGGTTATAAGTTCTCAACTTCATATGGAAAAAAAAAAAACAGGATAGCTAAAATAATCCTGAACAATAAAAGAACTTCTGGAGGAATCACCATCCCTGACCTCAAGCTATACTACAAAACAATAGTGGTAAAAAACTACATGGTATTGGTACAGAAACAGATATATTGATCAATAGAATCAAATAAAAAAAAAAAAACAGAAATAAACCCTCACATTGTTAGTCCCTTGTTCTGGAGGTTGTCCCACACGATCTCCCAACATCACTGTCACTGACCTGTCTCTCCGAGCTGAGCCGGTCCAGCTGGCAAGGAGGCAGCTTGGTGTCCCAGGCAGGTTCCAGGAGAGCAGAGCTCTCCCCAAGTGTTACAGCTCTTGTGACAAAAACTCTCGGACATCAGGATGAGTCTTGAGCGAGCTTTACTTCCCCTAAATAGAGCTCTTATATACAGTTTTGGGGTGGGTTAGGGTCTGACAGCAGATAATGTCTATTGGCTTGACCTGAGAGCTTGGAGATACCTCATCTGCATGTGGGAGAGCCTGAGGGACCGTTCCTCACTGATGGTCATAAACCTCTCTGTGGGAGTGGTTGTTGGAGGACTGAAGCTAAGTGAAAAGAACTAGGGCCTGGGAGCAGAGCTGAACTCCTGCCGTCCGATAAAGGTTACGGGGTTCGAAACTCATGCTCAACCAAACACTCAGCTGCTTCTCACAGCCCACTGCCCTACATCACACTATGAACACTTGATTTTTGACAAAGAAGTCAAAAACATACAATGGAAAAAAGAAAGCATCTTCAACAAATAGTGCTGTTCTAACTGGATGTCTGCATGTAGAAGCATGCGAATAAATCCATATTTATCATCCTGTACAAAACTCAAGTCCAAATGGATCAAGGACCTCAACATAAAACTGGATACACTAAATCTAATACAAGAGAAAGTGGGAAATAACCTTGAACAAATTGGCACAGGAGACAACTTCCTGAACAGAAGACCCAATGCTCAGGCCCTAAGATCAACAATTAATAAATGGGAACTCATGAAACTGAAAAACTTCTGTAAGGCAAAAGAATACTGTCAATAAGACAAAACCGTACCTTACAGATTAAGAAAACATCTTCACTAACTTTATATTCAGCAGAGGGGTAATACTCCTCCATTGCTGGGGGGTTGCAGACTTGTACAACTACTCTCAAAATCAATCTGGCAGTTTCTCAGAGAATTGGAAATAGTTCCACCTGAAGACTCAACTATAACACTCCTGGGCATGCACACAAAAGATATATGGCTCCACCATACCACAAGGACACATGCTCTACTATGTTTATAGCAGCTATATTCATAATAGCCCGAAACTGGACCCAGATGTAACCTAACGAAAGAATGAATACAGGAAATGTGGTTCATTTACACAATGCAATACTATTCAACTATTGAAAACAAAGACATCATGAATTTTGCAGGCAAATGGAAAGAACCAGGAAATATCATCCTGAGTAAGGTAGCCCAAACCCAAAAGAACATGCATGGTATATACTCACTGATAAGTAGATATTACCCATAACGTACAGTATGGGTATACCCCCACAGACCCAAAAATGTTACAGAAGGAAGACCCAAGCAGTTTGCTTGAATCTCATTTAGAAGTGGGAATAAAAATAGTCATAAGAGGCAGAGGGAAGAAGGAAACTGGGAGGGAGAAGGGAAGAATAGGGGAAATAGATGGCAGGACCAGGTGTGGAGAGAGACAGGAGAAAGTGCTAGAGGGCCAAGAGAATTAATGGAAATCTTCAGCTGCCTGGGGTGGAGGATAGGGGGACTCTCTAGGAAGCCCCAAAGACCTGGGATGGGGGAGGCTCCCAAGACTCAATGAGGGAAACTTTAGATGAGATGTCTAACAGTGGGGACATGGAACCTTAAAAAGCCACCTCCTGTAGCCAGGCGGGAATCCCAATAGAAGGATAAGGACACCAGCCTACCCACAAATCTTTTGACACAAAAATTGTCCTAAAAGAAATGCAGTGACAAAGCAGGAACAAAATCTGAAGGAATGGCCAACTAATAACTGTCCCAACTTGACACCCATCCCATGGGCAAGCACCCATCCCTAACACTATTAATGATGTGTTTGCAGACAGGAGCCTAGCATAACTGTCCTCTGAGAGCCTCCACTAAGCAACCAACTGAAACAGATGCAGATACCCACAGCCAAACATTGGATTAATAAGTCAGAGATTCTTATTGAAGAGTTGGGGGAAGGTCCTGGTCCTGAAGAGTATAGTAACTCCACAGGATGACCAACAGAGTCAACTAACCTGGACCCCTGATTGTTCTCATAGACTGAGCCATCAACTAAAGGACATACATAGGCTAGACAAAAGATTCTGGCATGTATGTAGCAGACTTGTAACTCAATATTCTCAGCTGCCTTTTCTGGTCTCCATGGGAGAGGATGCACATAATCCTGTAGATAATTGATGCACCAGATTAGGGGAATACTCAGAGTAGAACTCACCATCTCAGAACAGAAGAGTAAGAGAAATGAGAGGAAGGACTCTGTGATGTAGGAACTGGAAGAGGGCAGTGTTTGGAATATAAATAAATAAATAAATAAATTGGACAATGAAAAATAACAAAAAGAACTACTATATGGACTACCACTTCCACTTTGGGTTCTATGCCTTTAAAACTTGTAAGCTGGATCCTCAATAGATGTTTGTACACAATTGTCCACTGTAGCATTATTAACCATAGTGAAAGTGAAAGAAAGCCTCAGGTTCAGTCTCAAGCACAGAACAATAAACAAAGTAGAAACAATCTATTGGTCATATGTGTGTGTGTGTGTGTGTGTGTGTGTATGTGTGTGTTCATATATATACCAGAATATATATATGCTCATATATATATATATATATATATATATATATATATATATATATATATCAGAATATATATATATTAAGATATATATCTGAATATTATTCAGCCTTAGAAAGAAATTCTGACATGTGTTATAATGTGCTAACAAGGCAGACACAAAAACTAAAGACAAATGATAAACAATTCTACTTACATGAAATATCTAAAGTAGTCAAATGTTGTCTTGGAGTTTTACTGCTGTGAACAGACACCATGCCTAAAGCACGTGTTATAAAGAACAACATTTAATTGGTGCTGGCTTATAGGTTTAGAGGTTTTATTATCATCAAGGTGGGAGCATGGCAGCATCCAGGCAGACATGGTGCAGGCAGTGCTGAGAGGTCTACATCTTCATCTGAAGGCTACTCTTGGAAGACTGGCTTCAGACAGCTAGGATGAGGGTCTTAAACCCCCTCAGCGACTTTGACACACCTATTCCAACAAGGCCACACCTCCAAATACTACCACTCCCTGGGCCAAGCATATTCAAACCATCACATTCCACTCCCTGGCCCCATAGGCTTGTCCAAACATATGAGTCTATGGGGACTTTATCTAGCCATAGCATAATTTAAAAAATACATTTAATCCAACTTCCAAACCATCCATGGTCTATAGCAGTATTGACAGTGAAACTTTCTCTGTAGATTGACCTTGAACTCAAGAGATCTGCATGGCTCTTTCTCCTGAATGCTGGGATTAAAGTGTGTACCACCATCCCTGGATCTAAATTTAGCTGGGTGGGATCTTGCACCAATGTCCCACTCCCTTAATCTGCTATCTTCTAGAACACAGGATTCAGTTTCATTTCACTTCCTAGTGCCTCTTTAATACTCAAACCATGTATTTTATATTTTTCCTATCTAAGCTTGCTATGCTTGTTCAAATTCTCTTCATGAGACTTAACCAGAGAACAACGTCTCTGCTGGGCTCTTTTGAGTCTTTCTTCGTCAATGCAATTATTATAAATCTCTTTTCCTTAGCCTCAGGTAGACTCTTCAGACAAGGGCAAAAAACAGCCACATTCTTTACCAGATTACCACAAAAACAGTCTCTATTCCATGTGGGAAGCCATGGCAAGGCCTTACTCTTGGCAAACATTAACCCTTGGCTCTCCTATCTACTATTCTTCTTTCTGCTTACCTTCCATGATTCACTTGTCAGTTCTCAGAACTTCAAACAAGGCCTCATAGCAACCCACCTTAGTAACCCTTCCTCCTGATCTCTAGCTTTAGACAACATCCTGCTAGATAGATGTTTTTAGACCCCCTGGTAACGGAAAGGCTTTGTAAGAATAACTTAGTTAGACCCCACAGCTGCAGCTAGCTTCCTCCACCTGCAAAGCCCTCTTTCCTTTCCTACCCCTCCCCATATCCTGTTTTTAGAATACATAACTGGTATGAACAATATACATTTTGCCAGCTTGATCAGACCTCTTGACTTGCTGTGCCTCCTTGTTTTCTCTCACATCTCAGTCCTCTCCACAGGGTCTAAGGGTCCCACTTGATTGTCCAGATGGCCTGGACAATTCCACATACTGAAATTCTTCTCCTCTGAAACCTCTTGGGCCAGGTTTGCACTGTTCAAATCACTCACACCAAAAAAAAAAAAAAAAAAGTCCTCCATATTTTTTACTATGATGGCGCATTAAGCCCCACTTAAAATATTCCATGGCTTTTCAAATCCAAAGTCCCAAAATCCATATTCTTCTATACAAAAGCATGGTCAGGCCTATCACAGTAATACCCCACTCCTGGTACCACCTTCTGTTTTAGTTATGGTTTTACTGCTCTGAACAGACACTATGGCCAAGGCAAGTCTTATAAGGGACAACATTTAATTGGGGCTGGCTTACAGGTTTAGAGGTTCAGTCCATTATCATCAAGGTCGGAGCAAGGCAGCATCTAGGCAGGCATGGTACAGCCTGAGCTGAGAGTTCTACATCTTCATCTGAAGGCTGCTACTGGAAGACTGGCTTCAGACAGCTAGGATGATGTCAAAGCCCTTCAATGACTTTGACACATCTATTCCAACAAGGCAACACCTCCAAATAGTGCCACTCCCTGGGCCAAGCATACTCAAACCATCACAGTGTTGAAAATGAAAATACTACTATGTGCATATAAGAAAATGATTTATTAAACAGGGTTCACAGGAGCTCACAGAGACTGAAGCTACAAACACAGACCCTGTATGGGTCTGAGCAAGGTCCTCTGCATATACTTTATAGTTGTGTAGTTCTTGGTCTTGTGGGACTCCCAATGATGGGGCGGGTTTGTCTCTGACTTTTTTTTTTTTTTTTTTTTTTTGCCTGTGCCTACATTTCAGACTCATTTCCTCCTACTGGTTGCCTCATCCAGCCTTGATATGAGGGTTTATGTTTCATTTTATTGTAACTTGTTAGGCCATGCAGTGGAGATCTCTGGGAGGCCTGCTTTTCTTTTTGCAAAAAAAATGGAAAAGGAGTAGATCTTAGGAAGAAGGAAGATAGGGGAAGGGGGAGAAGAAGGGGAAACTGCAGTGGGTATGTAATACATAAAAGAATAAAAGACAAATCATTTATAATAATAATTTGTAACTTTTCTGAAAGTTATAGTTTGTAAGCCCCTCAAATTATTATAGCAATTTAATTCATTCTTGGAAACAGTTCATATAGAAGGCAAGTATATGTGGTTATGAAATAAGCTAGGAGACAATAACAACATTAGATGCAATACTGGAGAAGCATTTTAGATAGCTGCATTATTGGCTCATTACTTCTGCAGCACTGCAAAGAGCTACAGTAGATTTGATGTTGGTCCTGTTATTTCTCCCTGGAAAGAATCAGTTCTGGCCTGCTCTATCTCTCATTATTGTGATGACGGCTGTATCCAGATGCTAAACACTCAAGGGGCACTCCAGTGCAGTGTTAAGGAACGAACACTTCATCCCCCAAGAATGTAACATTCCGAGAGAAAACAGCCCTCCTTCTGACACTAATAAAGTTGTGAAGGTGTGTGATAAATCAGAGATCAAAAGGAAGGACTTGAAATTGTTAAAGGTATATGGCCCCTCACAGGAAGTCTCTGTTTTTCTCTTTCCAATACATAAAGTCACACATTATAACTGTAATAACAAAGCTTGTAGATACATAAGCACAAACAATGATAAAGTGTTCAAACATAAATCAGACAATTGCTGTAGTGCTAAGAAAGAGCTCTTCTTTCCTTCCTTCCTTTCTCCCTTCCTCCCTTTCACCTTCCTCCCTCTCTATACTTTCCTTCCCTTCTTTCCCCTTCCTTCCCCCTCCTTCCTTCTCTGCTTCCTTCCTTCTTTCCTTCCTTCCCCCCTTCTCTCCCTCCTTCCTTCCTCTCTTCCTTTCAGAGCTGCTCAGGAACAAGCCAAGGGGTCTAACATATACTTTACCATTAAGCTACATCCCCAGCTCCAACAAAGCTACTCTAATTGAGAACCAAGAAATAAATACCTAGAGATATAATACCTAAGGATCACTTATGAAATGCCTTATTCTGAGCTGAGTATCCCATTTTTCGGGATTTTTCATGTCTTCCTATTTACAAAAGGAAGACTACAGCATTTGACAGTCTCATTTACCTGAATAAACCTTCTAATAAAAAAAAACTAAATAAGAAAATCTAAAGAAAAACAAACCCAAACTTTGTTTATATAAAAGACAAAGTAGCCTCCAAATAATTTTTCTATATTCTACATTTTTCCACTGAACAATCAGACTTATTTAACCAAAAGTATGCCAAAAATACTTTCTAAAATGCCCATGTATGCACTTGCTAACAAAATATGAATTATTGTACACACACACACGTGTGTATATATATACACATATGTGAGATATATATACATATATACATACACATATATATATGATGCCTATCAGTATAAACTAAGATGCACTAAATAAATGTACTTATTTTGCTAAAACATGTAATTTCTAAGGTTTTTCTTTTTGTTTTTAAAAACAATTCTGTGTGTGCATACCCGGCTGCGTTAAGTGTGTGCTGCATGTGTGCATGTACTCATGGAGGCCACGAGAGAGCATTAGCTCCCCTGCAAGTACAATTACAGGAGATGGAGAGATGTCTGCCATGTAAGCACGTTGAGGCACAGGGCCAGCCAAGGACTTCCCCTGAGTACCTCCAACCAACAGGTTCCACCCACAGAACAAGGAAGTAGGCTTCCTGCATGAAAATGACTTCGGGCTAGGACAGGGAAGTCAGCTCAGATATTTTGGCCATCCTAATAAGCCCTTAGAAACAGCATTCACGATCACTAGAGTGTTCATGGGACTTTGTTTTTTGCCTTGCTTGTTCTTTGACTACGTGTGTTTATTGTCTTGCTTGTTCCTTGACTATTTGCATCTATCGTATTGCTCGTTCCTCAACCTAGAACTGACCTTAATACTTGCATGTAATTAAAATGGTATAAAAGCAGATTGAGGGAAAAGTAAAAAATAAAAATAAATAAATAAATAAATATTAAAAAAAAAACTTCATAGCCATGTATAAGACTCTCTTGAGTTGTTTTTAAACATGTGGACCCCTGGTCTACATTCCAAGATTCAATAGTGAGTCTGTAATAAGTCCTAAGATATGGCACTTAAGAAGCACTTCCACATAAAGAATCTCTTCCCTAAAAATACCTAAGTTGACTCCTGGCTTCAGAAGTCTATTACTTTCCACTTGAAAAAATAATATTTAGGTACTTTCCCACTGAACACTGATGTATATGATATTTAATGTTTTTGTATAACGCTATGTTTTGTGGGGCTTTTTTTGGGGGGAGGGGATCAAGACAGGGTTTCTCTGTGTAGCCCTAGCTGTCCTGGAGCTCAGTCTGTAGACCAGGTTGGCCTCGAACTCAGAAATCTGCCTGCCTCTGCCTCCCAAGTGCTGGGATTAAAGGCGTGCGCCAACACTGCCCGGCTTATTTTTTCTTTCTTGGAGCCAGTCTTTCAAATGAAGTTCCCAACAATGCATAGAAAATGCAAGTTGAAAAGATCATAATGAGTTATTTATAAATCAAATGCACTTTAAAGTATTGGCATTTATTTTGAGATATTCCTTTATAATTCTATTGTTGGGGGGATTGGTCTGGTGCTATGTATACAAATGCTAAATTTTGAACCCCAAAATCTGGTTGCCATCCAGACAAGTGCACTCTCATGTACACCAACCTTTGTTGTGTAAACCTTGCCACCCAATTTAAAGGTGAATGGTTAATAAAAGGCTAGAGCCTGTGATTGGGGAGTAGAGAGAGGAAGGCTGAACTTGGGGGATTAGTGGGGGGTCTCGGGAGAGACTAGGGAGAAGATACAGAAGAGGAAGATGGAAAACAGAGAAAGAAGAGGAGGCCACCATGAGACCAGATCAATCTTGAGCATGTGTCCAGGAGAAATGCAACCTGAGAACAGGCTGATGGAACAAAAGCAGCCCAGACAAGAGTCAAACAGCAAATAACAAGAGGTATCTGGTCTGGATACAGGTAAGACTAGCATAGAACCTGCCTAGTCTAGGTTTACAGCCTGTAAATAACATACCAGGTTTTTGTGTCCTTTATACAGGCTAGCTAGAATAAATAATTCATTTACATTCTATCAGTAAAAAATAATTCTAATTTATAAACAGTTAAAATTTTAATGTCATTCGATTTTTCTAAGTTCAAACCGTTATGACTTGAACTGATGCCACTGGGGGGATGTATAGTGATATAACTTCATTACTTAAACCAATGGGCTTTTATTTTCTGACAGAAAATAAAATATTTTCTACTATTCCAAAAGAGTACATCAGTGAGCACATACAATTCATGTCCTTTTTGGTCTGGGTTACCTCGCTCAAGATAACATTTTCTAGTTCCATCCATTTGATATTTGTGATGTCTTTGTTTTTAATAGCTGGGTAGTATTCCACTGTGTAATGAATTACATTTTCTTTATCTATCATTCAGCTGAGGGACATCTGGGTTGTTTCCAGTTTATGGCTATTATAATAAGTCTGCTGTGAACATAGCTGAGCAATGTCCTTTTGGTATGATGGAGAACCTTTTGGGCATATGCCAGGAGTGGTATAGCTGGGTCTTCAGGTAGAACGATTCCCAATTTTCTGAGAAACTGCCAGATTGATTTCCAGAGTGGTTGTACAAGTTTACAATCTGACCAGCAATAGAGTAGTGTTCCTCTTTCTCCACATCCTCACCAGCATATGCTGTCATTTGAGTTTTTAATCTTAGCCATTCTGATGGGTATAAGGTATAATCTCAGAGTCATATTGATTTGCATTTCCCTTATGACTAAGGACTTTTGACATTTCTTTAACTGTTTCTCAGCCATTGGAAATTCCTTTGTTGAGCTCTGTACACCATTTATAATTGGGTTATTTGTGGTTTTGGTGTCTAACTTATTGAATTCTTTATATAGTTCAAATACTAGTCCTCAGTCAGATGTAGGGTGGGTAAAGATCTTTTCCCAATGTGTAAGCTGTCATTTTGTTTTATTTATGGAGTCCTTCGCCTTACAGAAGCTTTTCAGTTTCATGAGGTCCCATTTATTGGTTGTTGATTTTAGTGCCTGAGCTCTGGGTATTCTGTTCAGGAAGTTATCTCTGTAGGAATGTATTCAAGGTTATTCCCCACTTTCTCTTCTATTAGATTTAGTGTATCCAGTTTTATGTTAGGATCTTTGATCCACTTGGACTTGAGTTTTGTGTAGGATGATTAATATAAATCTATTTGCATTCTTCTACATAAAGATATCCAGTTAGACCAGCACTATTTGTTGAAGATGTTTTCTCTTTTCCATTGTTTGGTTTTAACACCTTTGCAAAAAAAAAAAAAAAATCAAATGTCCTTAGGTGTGTAGGTTTATTTCTTGGTCAATTTCATTGATCAAACTGTCTGTTTCTTTGGGAATACCATGCAGCTTTTATTACTTTTGCTCTATAGTATAGCTTGAAGTACCTCCAGAAATTCTTCTTTTTTCTTTTCTATATGAAGCTAAGAATTGCTCTTTTAAGGTCTGTAAAGAATTGCCTTGGAATTTTTATGCCAATTGCATTGAATCTGTAGATCACATTTAGTAACCTGACAATTTTCATTATGTTGATCCATGAGCATGGGAGATCTTTCCATCTTCTGATATTTTCTTCAAATTCTTTCTTCAGAGACTTGAACTTCTTGTTATACAGATCTTTCATTTGGTATTGTCTCCCTAACTCCTTTCTCAGCCTGTTTATCGCTTGTACAAAGGAGGGCTACTAATTTCTTTGAGTTAATTTTGTATCCAGCCACATTGCTAAAGGTGTTTATCAGCTGTAGGAGTTCTCTGGTAGAATTTCTGGGGTTGCTTATGTATACTGTCATATCATCTGCAAATAGCCACACTTTGACTTTTTCTGATTAAATTTATATCTCCTTGTTCTCCTTTGGTTGTCTTATTGCTCTAGCTAGGATTTCAAGTACTATACTGAAGAGATAAGGAGAGTGAACAGTCTTCTCTTGTCCCTGATTTTAGTAGAATTGTTTTAAGTTTCTCTCCATTTAATTTTATGTTGGCTATTGGCCTATTGTATATCTCCTTTATTGTGTTTAGGTATGCACATTATCCTTGATCTCTCTAAGACATTAACATGAAGGGGTGTTGGATTTTGTTAAAGGTTATTTCAGCATCTAATGAGATAATCATTTGGGTTTTTTTTCTTTCAGTTTATTTATATGGTGGATTGCATTGATGGAGTTTTATATATTGAAGTGCCCCTGCATCCTGGGATGAAGCCTACTTGATCATGGTGGATGTTGTATTGGATGTGTTCTTGGATTTGGTTTGAGAGTATTAACTGCTTTTTTCTCCTACTCTTCTGTCAAGAAAACTTTCTAAAAATGAAGGAAAAATATCCTATCAAACCTTCCAAACTGTTTCTAATGTCTATTCTTTTTAGTCTTTGTCTATGTATAAGTTTTAAGAGTCAGAAATAAAATACACATAAACATGCAACCATTGCCACATGACATTTTTAGTACTCTGTGGGTGCTAAAATTCTTCTCAAGGTGATTTTCTTGTATGTGATAAATGTATTAAAATGTACTATAACCCACTGTAAATTTAGACAGACATAGATGTTATTTCTGCTTTACAAATGCAAATGACACCATTGTGCTAGTTGACAAAAACAACTCCTGAGAGGACAAGTTTATTTTGGCTCAAGCACTAGTCCATAATAGAGCAAGAAGGCATGGTAGAATTCATGTCAAAGCAACGTGGCAGAAACTCGCCGTGTCTTGGAGGATCAAGATGACAAGACTAGGACTGGAAGTAAGATAGAGTTCAACTCTCCAGGCCTGTCCCTAGGTGCCCACAACTAGCAGCTAGGCCACAACTAGAGCCTTCCAAAGCAGTGCCACCATCTGGGAGCATGTACTCAGAAACATCAGCCTATTGTTCTCACTTCACAAGCAAGCCATATAATACTACAATATGTAATTTTGTGTACATTTTAAGTGACTTTTTAAAATATTTTAAAATAAATTATAGGAAGAAAGGAACATTTAGAGTTTTTGATAAATTGTGCTCCAATTTTCTATTACTGCATAATAAAATCCCCACATTGTTGTGGCTAAAAAAAATAAAATAAAATAACAATGTAATTTTTCTACTTAATCCTGCCCAGCATCACATACACAATTGCTCCAACCTGAAAGATCCATTTCTACTGGAATGTGCAAGATGAATCACTCACTTCTCTGGCACATAAACAGAGATAGCTCAGATAACTTGGTGCTGTCTTAGCTTCTGTGTGTCTGATACCCTTTTTCATTTAACACTCCTGCTTGAGCCTCTTTATATGGTTATGAATCTCACCAGCCCAAATGTGAATATAAGGTTGTTTTTTTTTTTTTTAAGACCTTGACCTAAAGGGTCAAATCATGGGGAAGCCCACATTAAGGAAGGAGAGAAATCATCTTCATTTTCTCCACTAAGAAGTGATTCAAAGTCGTATTTGGATTAGGAGGAATTATTATGGACATCTTTGGAGCAAATGGAGAGTGATATTTTGCTTTTTGATGGGGTGGCTAGAATCAGACCCAAGGCCTTGTATAGTCTAGGCAAATACCCTGACTCTAGGCTACAACCTTACCATCTTTTGTCCTATATTATTATTTTATGAAAATGAATTTATTTTAAAAATAGATTAAACATGTTTTAATTATATTTTCATGAATTAAAAGTGGCAGGTCATAGCAATAAGTAACTGCCACACACTCTTAGTGGTTGTGGTTATAATTTGAATCTTAAATGTTGCTCAATGACCATAGACTGAAGTTTTAGTGATCAGCTTGTGGCACTATTGAGAGATGGCAATACCTTAAGGAGGTGAGACTTTGTGAAGAAAATTAAGCATGTTCTTGAAGAAGATTTTGAACCCTACTATGTTTCTCTTTCTCTGTGTGTCTCTTTCTCTGTCTGTCTTTGTCTCTCTCTGTCTCTATGTTTGTTTGTTTCTGCCCCTGACTCTGTCTATGTGCCCCTCTCCTTATCTCCCTACCCCCAGCCCCTGGCTGCCTTTATGCAAGCCAGTTTATTCTGTCATGTGTTCTTTACCATGATGTTTTTATCCTATAACTAAAGCTATCTTTTCTTCTTTTAAGTTGTTAGTTTCAAGTATTTTGTCATTGTGTAAGAAAGTTGACTAATACAATATAATTTTGAACACCTAGTTTTTAATTAGTCAGGATTCTTCAGAAAAACAGAACCAATCTAAAAAAAATAGAGATATTTATATTTGGTTCATATGGTTCATCAGTTTGGCTCATACAGTTGTAAACTGACTAGTCTAGTAATAGCTATCTTCATGGTATGGAGCCAGAGAAGCTAGGAAATGCCCAGGCAAAGAAGCTAGAAGTCTCAGAATAAGTGAGACCAGCTCTAGTCTGAGACTGAAGATGTGGAAGTCTCTGGATAGTCCATAATGTGATTCCACACTGAAAGAGAGAAGAAGCTGTTGTCTGGTACCTGCAGGCAGTAGAGGCAGCAATGGGTATACCTAGGCACAGCCATGTTGCATAGGTTTTTTTTTTTTCTTTTAATGTCTTCTTTTACCCAGAACCCTAGCTTAATGGACAGTGCTGCTGACATTCAGGGTTGGTTCTTTCCAGTGAGCCTCTATGCTAGTGTTCCTAGGAAATATCTTTATAATTTTTTTTCTTTTTTTAATTTTTTTTTATTTTATTTATTTATTTTATGTGAGTACACTATAGCTATCTTCAGACACACCAGAAGAGGGCATCTGATCCCATTATAGATGGTTGTGAGCCACCATGTGGTTGCTGGGAATTGAACTCAGGACCTCTGGAAGAGCAGTCAGTGCTCTTAACCACTGAGCCATCTCTCCAGCCCGGAAATATCTTTATAGATCACCCATAGGTTACTCTCATAGTTATCTCTCAATCCAATTAAACAGTCAAGCAAATTAACCAAGTCAATGGTAAGAAACAATTGGTATTCATGAGCATATATTGTGAAAATTGCAGTATGTATAAAGGGGGATGTAAGCGTAGGAGAGTTTATTAAAAAACAAATGAACAAAAAACCAAAAAACAAACAAACAAAAAACATCATTTATAGTTTATTCTAGCCTTTAATCTGGAAATTCCAAAGTTCATCAACTCTATAGAAGACTGTGAATTGTATACCATTTTATGCAAACATCAAACACTACATACTCTATAACATAGGCAAATTCTTTAAACATAATGTTGAAAATAAAATATAAGTCATCTGTGGATGCAGTGTGATTTCAGTTATATTTAGCTTTTAAAAAAAGCAAAAAATAAAATCATGGTGTTTAGTTGTATGCACATATGTACCTATAAAGAAGAGAAAGCAGACATACTGTTTCACCCACAGGGTTGAGAGAAAAAGACTGATACAAGTTTCAGGCCACCCTGGGCTATGGTGAGAGTAGCTCCAAGAAAATGAAAAGAAAATTAAAACAAAAGAGAGAATTAAAAATAAGACAAGAAATACTCACTACATTAAGGTTAGAGTGGGTGAGCTAAGGCAGTGTCTCAGCTTGGAAAGTGGTTTCTACACAAGCGTGAGTACCCAAGTTTGTATCCCCAGCACCTACACTTAAAAACTAAAAGTCAAAACAAAAGTTGTGCCTGGTGGCATGCATCTGTAATTCAAATGCTGGGCCAGAAAACCCCTGTGTCTTGTTGACCAATTAGTATATGCCTTAACCAGTTGAATCTGAGAAGCAATAGGAAAAAAAGGGAAAACAGGCCATTCCAGGTCCACTTGAGAATTTGTGTGTGTGTGTGTGTGTGTGTGTGTGTGTGTGTGTGTATGCTAAGAATGATCAAAAGCTACTGACAGTTTTAAGCTAAGGACTCTTAGGGTTTTATTTTCAAAGTGTCAAGAGTGGACACAAGAATATAACTAAAAACAGTTTTCAATCGCTTCAGGGGAGATTCAAGTTGCATATTAGATAGGCTTCAAAAGTGCAACCAGGGACTGAGGAGATGGCTCAGTGAATAAGGTTTGCTGTGCAGAAATGAAGACCAGAGTCCAAGGCTCCAGAACCCAGTCAAAAAGCCATTTGTGATGGTGCTCATCTGTAACCTAAGTGCTGGGGAGGCGAAGGCAAATAGATTCTGGAGGCCTTGCTGGCCAGCCAGTCTCGACAAAAGGTGAGTTCTGGGGTCAGGGAGAGTTGCTGTCTTGAAGAAGAACAGGGAGGTGGAGGTGGAGGTGGAGGAGGAGGAGGAGGAGGAGGAGGAGGAGGAGGAGGAGGACGAGGACGAGGACGAGGACGAGGACGAGGACGAGGACGAGGACGAGGACGAGACATTCACTACTGACCTCTGGCCTCTAGATTTGTACTTATGGGTGCACATATGTATAACACACACACACGGCAAGATGAAACTAAGTACAAAGTGTTATGTGATTCTCAGAAATGGATGATTAATTCTGGGAATGTCAAGAGTTTGCCAGAGGAAAGGAATTTCAGATAGATAAAAAGCACCATGGCTTGAATGCGTCTTATATACCTGCATGACACCCACAGCTATAATAAGTGCACTGAGTTTAAAGGTTAAAAGGAAGGAGGTCAGACCAGAGGGAGAAAATTCATGGTCATAGGGGGTCTTACAGACTCTGTCATGGGGGTCAGGTTTGTTACGTAGACTAACAAGTGATGGGGTAATGTTTGTATATTAGATGACCTATATCAGGTGTGAAGTGGACGGGGAACACAGCAGACCTGCTTAGCAAAGAAGCAGGTGACTAAGCAGGAGGTAGTAATAGAGATATAAAACATACAAAAACTTTGCTTAGAATGACGCTTTAATGCACATGTCTGGAAGGTATTATATATGACTGGTTCCAAAATTTACCCCAGCTTTAAATGCTGTAAATGTACATGGGATGTAGACAGAAAAACTACACTCCATTCCTGACCCAGTAGAACTAAGTAGCACCACATTCTGCCTATATATAAGTTAACCTATCATAGTGGTCATGCAGGCAGTATTTATTTGTATTACTAAAAGCATTCAAGACAGGTAACACAGACATGGTGTGTTTTATAAAAGACACAGAGAAATAAAAATACTTAAGAGACACAGAGGTACTCTCAATTGGTTAATGGTTTCCTTAGATTACCAATTCTTATAGACTCTTCACAACTCTCAGATTCCTCTGAGATACTCCAAAGTACTGTGGATTGCTACTTTCCTCCCAACTAATATAGTTTACATTCCAGGTCCTAGTGTTGAGGACAGATGAGGAAGAACAGTGACAGTTCCATTTCTTTACATCCTTCTAGTCACACACCGGAGGGCCACAGAACTTGAAGGGAACTAGCTGTCAATCTTAGTTTTATATGAGGTGATAAGTGAAGAGAATGGGATAAAGTCCTCCGAAAGTGCCTCTTCTCTGTGTGATCCTTTAGTGAAGATGACAGCAGGACTGACTGAGGCTTCTGGAAACTCTCATATAGGCGTTAGGTGCAATCAGTGCATAAAGAGTTCCAGAAAGGTCTCTCCGGAGCAATGAGGTCAAGAAAAAGTCATCTTCCAAAGATAATACAAGAAATAGTGATTACTTTGCCTTAAGAACCAAACAAATAGAACTCACATGTTAGTTGTCAATCTAATCAAACCCAGATCACTGTGTAGAAATGCTCAGATATATTATATAGATATAACTGCTCATATTACTGCAGTGTAATCTTGCTTTATATCTCTTTCCTTCTGCCTTGCTGGAAGTTTTTTTTTTTTCCTTAGAGAAACAGTATTTCAGTGGTTTTATGTTATAAATCTCGTAGTCTGGCATAGATTAAGAACTAAAAATGCATTGACAAAATGAAATAGAAATATAACTACAGAAGGCAGATGTACCGAAATACAACAATGGCCTTTCCTGGCTGTCCACAGTACCAAGCTTGAGCTGCACTTCGTAACCTCTTCAGTCCTGAAGCTTTCATGTCATCCAGACCGAAACCATGAGGACAGTTCTTCCACGATGTTCAGCTGCCACCAGGAGATGCAGCTTGTTCCCCTAACACTGAGAAAATGCTCCCAGAAGATTTAACCTGAATGAGCTGGTCTCTTAATCATAGCTGATTTTTCATACTGAGCTAATCATCATCAATTTGTCCCACTAAACAATGTTTTCACTGCGGGAATTCTGGTCTCTTGTTAGTCACAGCCGATTCCTCGTGTTGAAATAACCAGAAATCACAGGTTCTTAATTTAAAGTATCACATATGCCCTGATAGAGTCTTTGAAGGACTCTCAAACAGCCATCATTCTGAATTACTTTCAGCATTGCCTTCTGAGTTCCCACAATAGCTCAATAAGCTCTGGGCACACAGGGCTTTTTCATACCAAGTTTCCAAAATCCTTTACTGTCTTCCAATAACAACATGGTCAGGTCTATCACAGCAATAGCTCACTCTCTGGTGCCGATATTTGTCTTAGTTTGTTTGCTGATGCTGTGATGAACAGCATGACCAAAGCAATTTCCGGAGCAAAAGTCTCATTTTATCTTTACAGGTGACAGTTTACCAGGAAAAGAAGTCAAGACAGGAGGAACTCAAGAAAGGGAAACTAGAGGCAGGAATTTAATTGGCGTCCTTGGAGAAACGTTGTTTATTGGGTTGCTCTTCATTGCTTTCCCAGTCTGCTTTTCTAGACAACTCAAGACCAACTGACAAGTGGTGGCATATCCCACAGTAGGCTGAGCCCTGCCACGTCAGTCATCAACTAAGAAACTAACACACAGACTGGCCAACAGGCTAATCTGATGGCGGCATTTTCTCACTTCCTGTTCCCTCTTCCCAAATGAAACTTGGTTGTGTCAAGTTGAAAAAATAATAATTCTGTACTAGAATGCAGTCTAATAGCAGCAAACAATGCTTGTGTGTTAGCTAAAATATTAGAGGCTCTGACTTAAAACTTCCTTTTCAAACAAGAGAGTGTTAGGAAATATTATTTCAAGTCTGTTTTGCACTTGCAAGAATACAGAATGGAGAAGGGGGTGTTTCATGTACCTCTTCAAAAAATTTACATCAATAGGGTGAGAGGAGAGAGAAGACTACTAGAAGACTACTTTAGTCTGGGAGTTTTACTGAAGAAACAGTAATGTTGGAAGTTTGAGCAGAGATTATTGTGGAAGGGATATAAGGTTCTGAAGAGAGGATGCCATTATGGAATGTATTAAGAATGTTTAAAGTGTGCAGGCAAATAGATAGAACTAGAAAATATCATCCTGAGTGAGGTAACCCAGACCCAAAAGGACATGCATGGTATGTAATCACTGAAGAGTAGATATTAACTGTTAAGTACAGGATTCTCACATTATACTCCACAGACTCAAAGAAGCTACACAAGAAGAAAGGCCCAAGAGAGAATGCTTGAGTATTACTTAGAAGGGGGAATAAAACAGTCACAGGAGGCAGAAGGGGGAGAGAACTGGGTGAGACAGGAATGGAGAGGGTTGTGGGGAGGGTTTCAGGATCAAGTATGAGGAGAGTCAGCAGAGAGTGCCAGAGGGTCAGGAGAATGAATGGAAATTGGTGGGTGGCAGGGGTGGGAGTTGGGGATGGGGGCTTCTCTAGGACGTGCCAGAGACCTAGGATGGGGGAGGTGCCCAAGAATCAGTGGGTGTGACCTTAACTGTGACTCACTACATTGGGGATGTGGAACCTGAAAAGGCCACCTCCTGTAGCCAGGCAGGGACCCCAGTGGAGCAATAGAGATACCAACCCACCCACAAAACTTTTCACCCAAAATTTGTCTTGTCCATAGGGATGGGGCATGGAGCAGAGACTGAGGGGATAAATAAACAACAACTGGCTCAACTTGAGACCCATCCCATGGGCACCAATCCCTGACACTATTAGTGATAATCTGATGTGCTTGCAGACAGGAGCCTAGCCTAGCCTCTGACAGGCTCCACCCAGCAACTGACTAAAGCAGATGCAGAGACCCACAGCCAAACATTGGAGAGAACTCAGGGAGTCTTATGGAAGAGTCAGGGGGAGAGATTGAGGGCCCCAGAGGGGATGTGAGCTCCACAGGAAGACCGACAGAATCAACTAACCTGGACCCTTGGGGGCTATCAGAGACTAAACCACCAACCAAAGTACAAACACAGGCTGGACCTAGGACCCCTACATATATGTAGCAGATGTGCAGCTGGATCTTCATATGGCTCTCTAATAACTGAAGTGGGGCTGTCCTGTTGCCTGTCTGTGGATTCTTTCTCCCTAACTTGGCTGCCTTGTCTGGCCTCAGTGAGAGAGGATTCATCTAAACCTGCAGAGATTTGATGTGCCAGGGTTGGAGAATACCCAGGGGGGACCTCCATCCTCTCAGAGGAGAATGGAAGAAGGGATGGGGGGGGGAGGGAGGGACTGTGGTGGAGGAAGTGTTAAAACTGTACATAAAACAGGAAGTGACTTGGTATATTGGTTAGACTGCCATATCAAATTATCACAGAATGTATGGTTTAATCAACAGATATCTCTTCTCTTAACAATCCTGAAGGCTAAATATCAAATATTAATATGTTATAGATTCTTTCTCATAAAGCCCCCCTCTGTGCGCAGGTGCCACACACACACACACATATATATGTCTTTACAACATCTTTTCACAATACATATCTTTGCCCTAATCTCTGGTTTTTATGTGGACTCTACTTATAATGAATCAGAACCCACTCCAATAACCTGGTTTTAACTTAATTATTTCTCAAGACATTATCTCCAAATATAGTCTCTTGCTGAGGTACTGGGTTCTAGAATATCTGCCTTTCTACCTGGAGAGAGCATAATTCAGCTCATGAGCAGGATTGTACCTTATTCAAATCACTGGTCTGGTCTTATTTGTGCTACTATAACAGAGTATCATGAACTAGGTAATCTGTACTAAACTGAAATCCTGGTTCTGATGACTGGTAGTATGAGATCATCATGTTGTATCAGTCCTTGTAGAAAGACAAAAATTGTAAAACTGAGCTAAAAAGAGTTAAACCTATTTTATAATGGATACATTATTGTGACAGTTACATTAATTATCCCATTCCCCCCCCCCCCGTCTTAGTCAGGGTTTGTATTCTTGAAACATCATGAACAAGAAGCAAGCTGGGGAGAGAAAGGGTTTATTCAGCTTACACTCCCACACTGCTGTTCATCACCAAAGGTGTAGATTATGTAAAACAACTTGCATATGAAAATGCTAATCCTGCCTGCCAAGCGGCCATTAGACCTTACAGGAAAAAGATAGACCTTACGGGGTATATCAGACTCTGTTCTGACATAGGTCCCTCTTACCAACAGGGCTTAGCTATGGCGGCTGCTATGCAAGGAAAATCAGTAAGAGATTTTTTTGGCAAATAAAGACAGAAAGGCATGTTTTAAATGTGGTAAACCTGGACACTTGGCAAGAGATTGCAAGGTAGAAAATGAGTTAAGCCAGAGACAACCCAGAAAACAGCCTGGGCTCTGCCCACGTTGCAAACGTGAAAGGCATTGGGCTAGTGATTGTAGGTCTAAACAAGACGCACAAGGTAACACCCTTTCCCATAATAAGGGAAACGGGAACAGGGGCCAACTCCAGGCCCCGAACCTACGCAAGCCAAAGCAGGCTTATGGAGCAGTCAGTTTCTTACCAACAAACAACAATCCTTGTCTGAACTTAGTCGAGCAACACCAGGAAGCACAGGACTAGACCTCAGTTCTGCCACATTTTGAATTTGAGCATATAAACCTGGGTCATATTGCATCTGGTTATCACTAGAAGCAAATTGCCCTTTCCTACTAAGGCATCAAAGGACCAACCATTGCCTGTCTGAATGTTTCTCCTAGCTGTCTCTTTACAATTCTCATGATACTCTGATTTCCAAATTAAATAATCTCCACCAGTAAGAACTGCCCTCGCTAGCGTATTCCAATCACTAGGAGTTAGCCACTCCTCTGTGGCAGAGTCTAAAATTGCAAGAGTAAAAGGAGCAGTGGCACCGTATTGAGATACTGCATTTTTTAATTCCTTAATAATTTGAAAATTAAACCCTGTGTGATGTCTCCAAGCAATCCCTTGATTGTCTCTAGTCTCTGATACAGGGAAAGCCTCAGCGTTTCCCTTCTTTGGATGATCTGTGGCTAATCTTAAGCTAGACGACAGAGAGTGTCTTTGGACTCCTAGTTGAGGAACACAAGGAGCCAGGGGATTTTCGAAACTTACCTCTTGAGACATCTTTCCTGTCTTTAATTTTTGTAGTTGATTAATTAAGTCCTGATACTCTTTTTCTAATTCTATTTGTTGTTTAAGAACACATATTTTTTCCTGTAACTCCCTAATGGGATCTATAACCACCATCTCCATTGGGGGAGCACTTGGAGGTGAAGGTGCATGGGGGGGGGGGTCTTTCAGCGTCATAAAATTTGACTTCCTCTTCCTCTTGGTCAGCACAATCTGGCTCTGACAAATTGTCATCAACCTTTGGTTGTATTTTGGATTCTAACTTACACTTCCTTTTATTTTGAGCAAAAAAGACAGCATTCAAGAACAAAAGCAGAAAATTAACACATGTGAGCAGAAAACAACAAAACCAAAACAGAGTTGAATTCAGGCTGACTAATTTCTTGTCCCATTTTCCTTACCTTTCTCAACGCGGCAGATTCCTGCGACAATCAGCAGATCCTTCTTCTGGTAACCTCCCTCACTGGATCTCTCGTTCTCGCTGCCTCTTGTTGAGCACCAAAATAATGTTGGGAGCCGCACTAGCCCCACGTTCAGGCACCAAAAAAATTTCTCGGGCCCAAGCAAAATGTTGAGGCCCAGGCCGACCCACGTTTGGGCAGCCACTGTATCCCGGCCCAAGCTGCCACTCTGGTCCGAGGGTCGGGGTTCAGCAAGAGGAATGGAGACCAGACAAAGTGTGATTCAATCCCGTTTATTCTTCAGTCTCTCTTCCTCTAAGTGTCTCAAGTCCTAAGTTCCTAGTCCCTAGTGCCTCCAAGTTCCAAGTTACTTCTTCCAAGTTCTCTCCCAAGTGCCTGCTTCTCTGTCTCCTCTATCTGCTGTGTCTCCCTAATGTTTGATGTGTCTGATTCTCTGATCTCAGTCTGATTCTCTCCATCTGCCTCTGCCTTTTATATGTCTTACTTCTAAGCCATGCCTCTAAGTTACACCTTTAATCATGCCCTTAGGTCTTGTCTCTAAATCTGATCTCTACACTTCTAAGTCATACTCTTAAATCACACACCTTTAATCTCACGAACCTTTAATCTCACGAACCTTTAATATCACGCACCTTTAATCTCAAAGTATCTAAACCAAGATTATCGGAGTGTGCTCAGCTGTTGTAGGCTATTTTAATCCAAGTCACATGTCAGGGTATATGGCTCAAGATGGCTGCAAAGCTGATAGCCGCTTTCTGCTAAAATTCGGCCCCCAACAAGTCAGTACAGGAACTCAAGCAGGTCAGGAAGCAGGAGCTGATGCAGAGACCATGGAGGGATGTTACTTACTGGTTTGCTTCCCCTGGCTTGCTCAGCTTGCTTTCTTATAGAACCCAGGACCACCAGCCCAGGGATGGCACCACCCACAGTGGGACCTCCCACCCTTGATCACTGAGAAAATGCCTTACAGCTGGATCTCATGGAAGCATTCCCTCAAGGGAGGCTCCTTTCTCTGTGATAATTTCAGCATGTATCAAGTTGACACACAAAATCAGCCAGTACAACTGACCTCTTGTTAACTTGACACACAAAGACATCACTATTAAGCCTCAACCCTTACTTTGTTATTCATCCCCACGATCTAAATAACTTTAAAAGTCCTACAGTCTTTACAAATTCTTACATATTAAAATTTCAATCTCTTTTAAAATATCCAATCTCTTTTGAAATTCAAAGTCTTTTTATAATTCAAAGTGTCTTAACTGTGGGCTCCACTAAAATACTTTCTTACTTCAAGAGGGAAAAATATCAGGGCACAGTCACAAACAAAAGCAAAACCAAACTCTAACCATCCAATGTCTGGGATCTACTCACTGTCTTCTGGGATACTCCAAGGGCTTGGATCACTTCTACAGTTCTGCCCTTTGTAGCACACACCTTGTCTTCTAGGCTCCAGCTGCCTGTACCCCACTGCTGCTGCTGTTCTTGGTGGTCATCTCATGGTACTGACATGTCCAAAACAATGTTGTCTTCTGCTGCAACTGGACTGCACTTTCACAAATAGCTTCGCATAGACTCTTTTCATGGTGCTAAGCCTCAACTTCTCTGCATGACTTTTTCAGTCCTGGATCTTCAACTGCCACTGAGGCTACACCTTTACCAATGGCCTCTCCTGGCCTCTCACAGTGCCAAACATCAGCTGCTACCCCTTCATGTTTCAAAAACAGTACCATCTGGTTGATTCTTATATATTACCAAATCTGACTGCCAACCAGATACAATGGTGGCTGCTCTCAGGAAACAGTCCACAAAAGGTTTCACCTTAGTGATATTGATCTATTCTTAATCACTGCTAATTTCTTAGCTCCAGCTAACCAGCATCTATCATCCCAGTAATGCAAGAGTTTTGATTTAGTAGTTCTGGTATCTTGTTAATCACAGCTGATTCTTCAGCCCCAGCTAACCCAAACCGCAGAATCTTCACAATCAAAACTGCAACAACCTTGAAAAAAGTCTTTAATCTTCCTTCTGAAATTTCACAAGCCAGGCCTCCATCATTTGCACTATTCTCAGCATTATCTTCCAAGTTCCTACAGAACATCCCACAGAGCTCTTAACACCCAATGGTTCTTCTAGCCCAAAGTTCCAAAGTCCTTCCACAGTCTTCACAAAAACAGTACACCCCCTATGGCCCATTAATCACATTAGTTCTCATCTCTGAACAATGTCACATTAGGGCCAGTCTCTGAAAATGCCCACAACAGGGAAGTTTCCAATACATGAGTTTGGCAACCATTCAAACACTGTGGTACATAGGTACGAGATACATTTGGATGAACATTACAGTGGTCTATGTAAATATGATCAGACTCTCACAGGCGACAAAAAGGGACATGGCAAAAAAAAAAAAAATCATGAGAATCAACAGAAAAACTAATGCTTGAAATCACTCTCTTGACCCATCATACTAAAAGTGTATAGTCCAATGGATGGAATCTACCTACCACGTCAGCACATAGGTTCTAAAATTGGAGTCCAGCCTACACTTCACAGCAAAACCCCACATTAAAAAAATTCACAGTTTGGGGATGTAGTTCAGTGGCAAAGGACCATGTGCTAGGCCCTAAATTCTATCCTCAGAAGTACATTAAATAAATAATTCTGCAGCATGTTACTCAATTCAACAGAATAGTCCATGGCCTTAGGACAACTTAACCATAATGCCCTGATATAGACTCATGTCTTGCCAGGAGATATATGATGCATGTTCCTCCTGCCATTAAGAATTTCTCAAAGTCTCCATCCATTCTATGCTTCTTCTTAAACTTGTGTGCCTTCTGAACATCTATACGTACAGAGGTAGTCAAATGTTAACTTTCCCAGGAAGCTCTTACTTTCTCTGGCAGTGAGTTGTTTCCCTCTGCCAAGCCTCAGGAACACTGTGCATAAGAGTATCCTTACATGATGTTATGATTGGCTTATGCTTTGCATAATTGCCACCCCTTTGAAAGTATTCCTTGTGGGCTAGAATTAATTTTTTCTTTGTCTCTCAAGAGTTCAATATGGTGATCATTCAATATTCATTAATGATTCATTAAGCATTCATTAAATATTCATTAAACATCTGGTGAGTTTGTAAGAAGCAAACTTTACACCTGACACTATCACAGTAGGTCAGGTGAGGCTCTTCTTGTGCTTTCTCTGTAATATCTCTTTTCTGAAACACTGGGAAGAGACTACATCAGTAAAATTAGATTTTCCATATTTAGAAATGAACCTCCCTTTTTAGAAATGAACCTCCCTTTCTTATAAAGAAAAATGCTTTTGACTAACCAGCAAGGAAAATTCCAGAGGAAAAGCCAGGCAAATTAAAAGAGTTTCCAATCTGTCACAACCTTAATCAGTCTTATAAATCAAATCCAGGTTAATTTTAAGGGACAAAAAAAATCATTGTTTTCATATATTTTGCAATTTAAAATTTAATAAGGGGCTCTCATTGCCTATCTTGTCAAATCAAGGTCTCCCAGTCCAGCTTTGAAGGTCTTTAGAGACTCCTCATATATCACTCTTCCAACCCACTAGCCACACAGCTGTCAAAATTAACCTTCCTGAAATATGGGACTATTCTCTTCCATACTCAAAAATGCTTTAAGGCTCCTTAGGACTTAAAATACATTTCTAATTGTCCATGACTACCTATGGCCCTTGTCCTTTTTAAATTTTTCCTGGGACCACATCCTCTCCTATAGACACTAGTTTTCAACTAAGTTTCCAAGTTCGTTTCCTCAGGTTACTCTTTCGTTTTCCTGTCTATGAGTCTCTCTAGTCTGCAAGTGGTTCCTGGACCACCTTCATACTCCAGTGCTCTCTTCTCTGTCTATTATGAGATTCAGCATGTCCAGCCAAGCTTTCTCCAGCTGCAGTATTTCATTTGTACTCTACTGGGCATCAGCCTTATTGGTACTCTCTGTGCTTCTCATATTCCAATTGACTTCTCACAATATTCTTCCATTATACCTAGTACTACCAGCATCCAAACCCCATTCTTTGTTTGTTTGTTTTTGTTTTTTTGAGAAAGGGTTTCTCTGTGTAGCCCTGGCTGTCCTGGAACTCGCTCCGTAGACCAGGCTGGCCTCAAACTCAGAAATCTGTCTGCCTCTGCCTCCCAAGTGCTGCAAACCCCATTCTTTACATACTGCCTGTATCCTTTACCGGAAAGATCTTCAAAGCATGTTTATATATGTTGCTGCAACCTTTTTCCTCTCATCTTTTGTGTTCACTTTGAGTAGGTTTTTCATCCACAACTGATTGAAAGGACCCATGTTAAGGTCATCAGTAGGATAGAATGTGCCAGGAAAAAATGACCGGAGTCAAATATTGATAGGAGAAAATTGTTGTGGTTAATTTAAATAAATTTAAATAAATACACTGTTGTGGACAATTTAAATGTGAATATAGGCCTTATTTATTGCCACGAGCTATCAATGCTATTTTCCTTAATTAACTGCTTCTTGGATCCTCTGGCTTTTCTCTCCTCCATCTATGTTGTATTAGTTAGGGCTTTCTAGAGAGATAGACTGGTTGAATGAGTGCCATGGCTCATCCTAGGGCCTAATCCGCCTGCCTCTGCCTCCTAGATGCTGGGATTAAAGGCGTGAGCCACCACTGCCCGGCTCTTTCTTTTTCTTTACTTAGGCTGCCCAAAAGCCCAGATTAAAGTTGGGTATTCTGATCCCAGTGATAGGCATTTAAGATAGGTTTTATCTTAAATAACTTAAGAAAAATCTCTCACAGATGTACCCAACTGCTTGTGATTTAGTTAATTTGAAATGTAGTCAAGCACAAATAGCCATCTCATATATTTCAGTGCTCTAGTTTCTAGGCTTAGCTCTTACTTGCCCCTATTTGTGTAAGGTGAAGTACCTAGATTTAACCTCCCTCACTTCTCTTTCAAACACTAGTTCAGTTTAATTTTATGCAGTTTCGTGGTTTTCAATCCCATTAGTAAGTTAATGGATACCTCTAGTCCTGATCTTTGAGACCTAGTTGTAGCTTCATATATGTACCATGGCCTAATAATCACTCTTTCCACTTAGACATCAAGCAGGCTCAACTTCATCATACTTAGGTGTAAAACTAAACTCTTGGTTTCCTTTCTCCCTGACACTAGCACTTCTTTACTGGTAAAAGACAGAACTTGCAAACAGGAGAAATTATGTGCAAAGCTTGAGCCCCACCCAGAAGGCGTGGAGAGGGAAGGAGGGAGAGCCCACCACGCGCGCCCGCGGCCATTGTCATCAGCCCGCTGGGGCGGGACCACGACTGCACATGCGCAGTGCCGGGCCTGTCCGCCTCTCGGCGCTGTCAATAAAGTTTTAGCGAACAAGCGCTCCTTTCCCACCGGCAAGATGGCGGAGTACGACTTGACTACTCGCATCGCGCACTTTCTGGATCGGCATCTGGTCTTTCCGCTTCTTGAGTTTCTCTCTGTGAAAGAGGTGAGGGCGCTTTGAGAAGGAGGACGGCGTAGGGACGAGAGAGGCGCCGGGAGAGGCGGGGAGGTGGCGGCAGGGCCTACACACGTGCGAGCCGGAAGCCGGCTTGGGCCGCCCTGACACCGGCTGGGCCCTGGGACGGCAGCTTCCCCCGTAATGTAGCGCTTTTGGGGTCTTTGGGGCGGTGGGATTCGGCTGTGCCTCCAGAGGGGTGAGGTGACAGCGCGGGCTTCTGGCGACGCCGAGGTCTTTGCTTGCTGGCCTGAGGTGCTGGGTCCTGCGGGCGGCCATGTCCGTACTCGCCTGAAGCTGCGGTGTCTGAGCAGGAGGAGCGCCGAGCTTTGGGCTCACCACGGAGGCCGTTGGAAGTTTCATTTTTTTCTTTTTAGAAATGGAATCTATGGCCTTGGATTTGGGTGGTGCTCAGAATCCCATGACAAGATTCTCTTACACTTAAAAAAGTAGTATCTGGCACTTTAATGTCCGTGAAGTTGTGGATGCTTTGCTGTGAGTTTCCTGGTCTTTGGTAGATATTTACTAAGTAGAAATGTAGCGTACGTTGTCAGATGAGGGTGAAGACCAAGAATAACCCACAGCCCCACGGCCTGCAATGTAAACTTTGTTTTCTAGGGTTGATGCTCAGACTTAATGTAGTATGGTCTCATCGTTACTGTTCTAAGAGATATCCTCAGTAAGTATGTAGTTTTGGGACTTCATAATGTTTCAGCCCTAAAGGACTTTGGGGGTACTGAAAAGAAGGATTAGAAGTATTAGGCCTAGTTATATATTGGCTTTATGGAGAAATTGATGCATTTTACTATTACAGAAAGTAAAATGTAAGGCTAGAATTTTGTCTAGAGTAGATAGTGAATTCTGTTTTCTGGACACAGATTATAACATAGGGAACTGTAGATTCAGATATTTTTGTGTTCACTGGCAGTTTTTTTTTTTTTTAAAGTCTAGTAAAATTCTTTTGATGACATATATAAGCTTCCAGATAGCTATGGTTTATATGACAGGCATAACCTTTATATTTATAGGAAACTTTGTAAACATGCATATTGTCACCAGGGAACAAGCAAAATTAATTTTCAATAAATGCTGGAGAATGTCTTGACAGGTGAGACCTGAGCTTGATGGATATGTTCTTTTTGCATTGCATTTTGCAGCCTGCATACTAGAGATTAGAAGTTCTGTCTGTCTGTCTGTCTGTCTATCTATCTGTCTCCACCTCTTACCTTGCTAGTGTACCAGAGATATTTTTAATCTTCCTGAACTAAATATTTTTGTGTTTTTTTTTAATACACTCATGTTTTTAAGGCAAACGGGGAAATGTGAAGTATAGCTTGTTTATTTGTAGGCAAAGCTATCATTCAGACTCAGTGGAATCATCTAAGAGGATGTTATGGTGGCTTTAAAACTTCAAGAGGAAGGCAGTTCCTGAATATTGACACGTAAAATTGTGAAAGATCCAAGCTAAACTTCTGACATCTCACCATTGAAAAAATGTAATTTTTTTTTAGCATGATGTGTAAGGTAAAAGTGGTACATATCAGACAAGTATTGACTAAATACTGTTAAAATTCAAGAATTTCTGTTACCTTTAGTGGAAAAAAAGGACTTTGAGAAGGGGGATTGAGTCCTGAAAAGCTAGGTAATTCAGACAGAGTCAGGGATTGTGATGTTTGCCAGTACTTACATTTGTAATATATTGGAGGCTCTAAGTTCCAGGAGAGAACTGATTTCTAATCTAGGCTCTCCACATGGTCTCAGCACTTGAAATAGTTCTGCATAAAGGCTTTTGATAACCATTGAATAGTTAAATGAATTATGTATTTGCATGTCACAGTTGATTACGTGAAGTGTCAGGTTGGATGATAGGTGCCAAGATAAGAACAGTGGGTTTTGAATTTGGACACAGGTTAGGATCTTTGCCCTGTCTTAATTCCTCTGCACTTCAGAAGGTTTGGTTTGTTGTTGTTTGTTTTTCCGTTCTTTGAATTTTAACCAGCTTCTCAGTCATTCCACCTCTCAGTATAAGCTCTGTTCCTGTGATTAGCTTGACTTGGGGTGGGAGCTAGGGAGTTCTTTCTGAGATAAGATCTTGCTTGCTGGGCAACCTGCATACCATTTTCCCCAAGGGCTGAATTACAAAAGGATATACCATGCCCAACTTTTTTCCCTTCATTTTCATATAATTGAAATTCTCGAACAGAAATGTATTCTTATTTACTTCTAGGGATTGAACCCCTTGATGTCATAGGCAGGCTGTCTGCCACTGTGATCTAATTTCCAAACTGTTTTTAGAAACAGTTTCCCTGTGTAGTCCTAGCTGGTCTAGAACTCCCAACTCCAGAGGTCCTCCTGAGTGCTGGTGTTATAAGTTTATACCAGCGCCCCTGGCTTCATGAACTAATTCCTGTGTCATCTTTCCTTCTGCATTGCTCTGTGAAAGTCACCCACTATGTGATGGCAATTTTGAATTTTCAGTGCTGATGGTTAATTTGTTATATTGTACCAGTTTGTTCATCCATTCTAGTATTAAAGGACTGTATACTGTAAATATTTTTAGGAATATACTTTAAATAGATGTACTCATTTTTGATATTTTACAAAGTTGGTGAGTCGAAGCATGTGTGATTTTAGGAGATAAAAACATTTTTTCTTAAGTGACTATTCTTGCCAGTAGGATTTAAATATTCCATTTAGTCTACATTCACATTAACACTGATACTCTCAGGTTTTTTGGGTTTTTTTTAATCATGGTTTTTATATGCATTTCCTTTTGATTATTGAAGTTGAGTTATGTCTTGTTCATTTGATTATCTTGTTTTGCTAGTGACTATTAGGATGATTTAGGTATTTCAGTCGGATTAGTTGTCCTTTGTTACTGTTTTGTTGGAGCTTTGTATATAGTTTGGAACATTCACTTTTGATTCTATGTTACATAGTTGTGGATTCTTTCTAGATGTTTCTTTTGCAAGATTAAACTGAACATGAGTTCCATTTGTCTAAGTATCTCTCAGATCCCTTACATATTCTCAGTAGCCTTCATGTTTGTGTGAATCTGTATTATAATTTATTCCTTGTGAGTTATGTGTTTCCAGAGCCCTTTACAAAGCAAAAACTTGTCATGAGGTTGTTGACTTACAAAATTGGTGCTAGTTTAATTTTGGAGGTACAGATGGTACATTTAAGAGTCGCATTCAAATGATTGCAACTCTTAAATGAGGACTGTGTAAAGGTAAAGGAGTGGCCACATCGAGGCGTGGTGGGTAGCCATCATGGGGATGCAAAGGATAGTAAGAAGGTAAAATATTTAAGAGCCTGTTCCTAATTTTATGGATGTGGAGAAGCAGGGACATTTGCTTTGCAGTGGAGAAGCTGTGGATACTTTTGTATACTGCATAACTTTCCTAGAATGAATAAAAGATTGCTTGATAAAACAATAATTGAAATCAAAAGTAAATGGAAATGACATTCATTTACAAATCTTTAGGTAGACAGGATATTTTGTGTAAATTGGGTGCTTCCTATATTGGTGCTTTTCTTTTTACAAAATGTTTAGTGTGTGTCTTTCTGTGAGTGTGTCTGTACTGGGTGGTGAATCTGTGGCTTTATATACACTAAGCCAGTGTTTACTACTGACATGTATATCTAGCCCTATGATGCTTTTTTAAGTAAAAAATGTCTGTGGAGAAGGGTGGAGCTCTAGGGTGCACTGGCTACCACAGCACAGGTGTGGAGGACAGAGAACAAAGGATAACTTTGAGAAGTCATTTCTCTTCATCTTTGTGTGCTATTCAGCGATTGAGAACTGCTCTCCTGACTTACTTGCTCAGCAAGTTCTGTCAGAACTAAACATCTTGTGCACAGCAAGTTCTGTACCTGCTGAACCAACTCACCAACCCATACACAGACACATACATTTTCAAAATAGTTTCATGAAGTATTTTTTAATAAACTGAAGAACTTAAATATACTCGTTAAAAAGTAGTTTTTTTTCTTGCAGATTTATAATGAAAAAGAATTATTACAAGGAAAATTGGATCTTCTTAGTGACACCAATATGGTGGACTTTGCTATGGATGTTTACAAAAATCTTTATTCTGATGATATCCCTCATGGTAAGTTTTATTGTTAGAACTAAAGCTTGAGAATAGCTGAAAATGTATGTTTTATGATACATGAAAGAACTGTAGCCAAAAGGATTAATGATTGTGTTCTTAAAGTCCTTGGAAGAAAAGGCATAAGAAGGTTACACGGGTGCTAAGGGGTGTTTTCTCCTAGTAAAAGATGTAAATCTACGTTAAACATATCTTCAGATCATAGTGTGTGCCATCAAAGTTGTACTCTGTATAAAAGTTGTATTAAACTCTATCAAAGTTATATTCTATAGGCTGTCAGCTTATGATTTTCTGATGCGGCTGCAGTTTTTTGGTCTCATTGAACCTTCTCAAGATGTGGTCTCTAAGACCAGCATCACCAGTTCAATTGGGAGAATTCTTTAGAAACACAGATTTTACACACAGTCCAGAAGTGTTTGATTAGAAACTGCTGAGGCCCTGTAGTAAAGTTGGGGAACTATTAGGAGAGTGGTTTCCAAACTAGTTCAGTACAGTAGATAAGTTTTGACAATGAGAAAAAATGATCCCTGAAGTATTATGGGCTGGACATGGTAGTACACACCTCTTATCCCAACACCCTAGAGGCATAGGCAGGTGATTTTCTGTGAGTTTGAAGATAGCCTGGTCTACATAGCAAGTTGTAAACTTGCCATAGTTATTTAATGCCATGCCTTACATGATAGTATAGCTCCCACCCGCACCCCTGTCTTCCCCAATGCATAGAACAAATTTTGGCTACAGCAGAGTGTTCTTTGTTTAAAATTGCTGTTTTTCAGATTTTGTTAACAGATTCTCCCACTCATCACCCCCCCCCCCCTTAATTTGGCCATGAACTTGCAAGGTTTTTGTTGTTGTTTTTTATTATTAACCTATGTCTTAAGCACAGAGGTTTATAGAGAAATGTGTAAGGAAGGAAAAGGGCGCCTATGTAGTGCCAGAGGTGGTTCATAGAGTAAAGCATTTGCTGCAAATGCCTTACGACCTGAATTTGCTTCCTGGAACCTACAGTAGAAGAGAGAACCAACCCTATCTGCTCACACAGATAATCCCCATCATGCACACAGAAAATAACTGTATTTAAAATAAAACTTGGAATCCATGTATGGAAAAGGAAAGGCCGTTCACTCTAGGATAAGAGTGCTATATGATACTGACATTGTTAAAGTCAATACAGCCTTTTTGAATTTGTAGGCAGCAACTATTTAACGTTAGTTTGTGATGCAAGTAAAGGTTTTTTTCCCTGAATTTTTGTATATTTATTATGTGTATGAATGTTGCCCTCTCCCCCCCCTTAGAAAGCCAGATCACAAGTGACATTTCCTGCCTACTTTCAGCACCACCCAGCCCTGCTCTTTATAGTATATGTCGTTTTTTCTCTTCACAGTAGGTGGATGAGTCTTTTTTTTTTTTTTTTTTTTATGTGCTTTTGTGGCTTCAGCAAAAGGAAATTGTGAGTTTGAGGAAGTTGTTGAGTTGGTGGTTCCTGGCATGTGAATTGAAAGTATGAGGATTAAATAAGTGTGTATACTTTGAATTAATGGAATCTTCTTTAGACAGTCTCATGGAATTGTGTGGTTTAACTTTCTAGTACTCATGTTTTTCATTAGCTTTGAGAGAAAAAAGAACCACAGTTGTAGCACAGCTGAAACAGCTCCAGGCAGAAACAGAACCAATTGTGAAGATGTTTGAAGATCCAGAAACTACAAGGCAGATGCAGTCAACCAGGTAATCTGCTAATGTGAAGTCTAGTTCTCTTTGCTAGATTAATGTAACAGTTAAACTCATATTCTCTAGTACAATTCATGACACTAAGTGATGGCTTCATTTGTTTGTTCTCACCTCTCTATCTTTTGAAGAGTGGGATTCCCTAACAATGAATATTAATATTTACCTTTGTATGCGTCTGAGTGTTTTGTTTGTGTGTGTACATACAAGTCTATTGCACTTGGAGCTCAGATGCAGGGCCAGATTCCTTGGAACTAGAGTTACAGGTAGTTGTGAACCACCAACTAGGTGCTCTTAGCTGCTGAGCCACCACTCCAGTCCCAGCCAATACTAATTATTTTAAAGAAGCTTTAAAATTCATACCTGTCTTGACAGCACCAGACTCTCTGCCCCTTCTTAGAAGACATTTGGCAATGTCTGGAGATTTTGAATGTTGAAATTTGAGAGGGAAGTGTAGAGGTCGGTTTGCAGAACTAAACATCTTGTGCACAGCTTGCTTTTCCCTTTACTCCTCTAAGAGTCAGCCAACTCAAAAGTATTGTGTGGCAACATTGTTTCCAGTGGTTACCTAGAATGCCTGGGTTGCTTTCTGCAGGAGAAACCTGAGCTCACTTATCACTTACATTCTCTTGTACCATTTGAATGTCTGTACTCATCCCAGCTATAAGATTATTTTATATGTAATTTCTTTTTGCTAGAAACAGACTTTCTTGTTTGGCTTCAAAATAGGTATGTTGCCTTAACCTTACTTAACACATTGGAGCCTTTGGAGTTACCAGAAATATTTAAAAGTGAAGTGTACTAAAACAGAATGTTACTGTTGTAGTAATTCTTAGGTACCCTATGGATGCATTCACTTCAGAATTGTTAGTTATCTTGTCATGCTGTTAGTTTCTAGAATATATGTTCAAACCGAAATTTTAGCATTACCTGATACCATTAGGAAAGCTGCAGGCCTGACCCTCTTATTCTGCTGTGTTATAGGCTCCATACCTACATGCTGTGGTGTTTTGAATAGGAGTGGCCCCCACTGTGTTTGAATGCTTGGCTCATAGAGGGTGACACTATTAGGTATGGCCTTGTTGAAGGAAATGTGTCACTGTGGACTGGCTGTGAGGTCTTGCTCAAGCTAGGCCTCCTATGGCATTCACTTTTGCCTGTTGGTCAAAATGTGGAACTCTCAGTTCCTTCTCTAGCACTGTCTCTGCCATGTTTCCTACCGTGATGATAATGGACTAAATCTGTGAAACTAAGCTAGGCCCACTTAAATGTTTATAAGCACTGTATGGTCATGGTGTCTCTTCACAGCCATGAAACTATAACTAAGATATGTGCCATATTACACTATATGCATGTGCTATATGCATGTGCTATATGCATGTGCAGGAATAAATACAGATACACAGATAAACAGTTGTGTTCAAAGGAGAAAGCTCCACCTCTGTGTGAATGTGCATATATCTCCACTAGACTATTTGTTTACTTACATACTTCTAGTAGTACTAAGACTAGTTGTAGCCTTTCAGACCTCATATCAGTATCCAGGAAGTGACTGTTGAAGTAATCCAGATGTTAGACTAGAACAGACATTTTAAGATGTGGTAGGCACTAAAAGAGTGGAAGTGGGGACTGGAGAGACGCCTTGGTGGTAAAGACCATTTACTGCTGCAGAGGGCTGGAGTTTGGTTTCCAGCCCGATTCAGGTGACTCACAACTGCCCATAAGTCCAGCTCTAGGTGCTCCGTCTGTGGCCTCTGTAGGCACCTGCAGCTACGCGCACAGTACCCACACAGGTACACATACACTAGTTAAAAATAATAGAAATAAATCTTAAAAGATGGGAGATGATGAAATTAGGGGAAGAGTAAAAAGCATGCACGTATGGTGTGTACTTTTACCACAGAGTAGAGCGGTGCCTGGTGCCTTTCGGAAGGTAACAGTGCTGTGCTGATTGTTTTGGCAATTTGACACAAGCCAGAGCAGTGTAGAAAAGGGGAACTTCAGGAATTGCTTCCATCAGATTGGCCTGGAGGCAAGTTTGTGAGGCGTTTTCTTGATTAGTGGTTCTGTGGGAAGGCTCAGCCCAGAGGGAGAGAGAGGGGCAGTGTCAGCCCTGGGCAGGTTGTCCTGAATTGTATAAGAAGCAAACTGAGTAAGGCATCGGGGAGCGAGCCAGTCAGTGGCATTTTTCAATAGCCTTTGCATTACCTTGAGCCTCCAGGTTCTTACCTTGAATTCCTGCCCTGACTTTCCTCAGTGATGGACTCTGATTGGGAAGTATAAGTCAACTAAACCCTTTCCTCCACAGGCTACTTTGTATGAGAATGTTTAATCACATCACTAGAAAAAACTAAGGCAGGAACTAAGTTGAAAATAAATGAAGTGATAAAGTATTACAAAGTCATAAGCTAAATTAGAGGTAAAAACTACCTTGTTTTCACACGAATGACTTTTTTTCTACCAGTCTCCTTAAATTTTGAACATAGAGTAAACTATATTTGAACATAGATATTTATATTTCATATACATTGTCAGAAACAGCCAGAGAACAGTGAAAGTTTGAACTTTGTGCCCATTTCGTATTGAGTGTTGTATTCAGTAATTATTAAATTAGTTCCGGGCCCCTTCCCGTTAAATTCTAAGTAACGTATTTATATTTCATATACATTGTCAGAAACAGTCAGAGGACAGTGAAAGTTTGAACTTTGTGCCCATTTCGTATTGAGTGTTGTATTCAGTAATTATTAAATTAGCTCCGGGCCCCTTCCCGTTAAATTCTAAGTGAAATTATGCCCCCAAAGCATGCTGCAAGACACTGCACATGCCCACATGAAGGAAGACGCCTGAGAAGCCCTTTCCTTGGTGAGGTGAGGATAAACATCTTGGCTTTTTAGTTTTTCTCCCTCAGTGTTCTTGTTATGCTTGTCTTTTACTGGTATGTTCGGATCTTGAGTTAATGCAAAAATACCTTAAGAAAGTTAAGTTGGGCTATTTGGTAGCTTGATGTGGTTTGTAATTGTGTGGAGTTTGCAAACATTGTGACATAGGCATCTTTTAAGTTTGCTCTTCAGAGCTGAGGAAATCTGAAAGAAAATTTCAAGTTTGTATTTATAAATTCTTATATCAAAATTTGACATGTGCTATTTGTTTTATTCTAAAAGTTACATTTCTGCTTAAGTATTAAGAGATTTAAAGTAACTTAAAATGATAACTTAAAAGATAGAGCTGCACATTCTGTGTTCTGCAGTGACTAAAGCATAATAACACTCACTTTTCCAACATTAAGGGATGGCCGGATGTTATTTGACTACCTGGCAGACAAGCATGGGGTAAGTTTTGGGTTTTTTTTTTCTTTAATATTAAAAAATGGTTATGTTCTGAAAAGTTCATTAGAGAATGCTGTGCACAAATAGTTTGGTAAAAGAATATAATTCTTAGATTCACTTAACTAAATACAACTGGTATGGTTTTAAATGTAGTTTTTTTTAACTCAACAGTGATAGTTTATAATTCTCTTTTGATAATAAATCCTCATAGTGCTTGTCTTTTTGTGAATCATATAATAGTAACTGATGTTAGCACTAACAGAAAATTAAAGCCTAGAGAGGTTGGGGGAGCATTTATCCCTCTTGTTTCTCCCTCTTCCTGAGCCCCCAGGACTCGATTTTTGAGAACAGGATATTGCTGTGTGGGCCAAGCTGTCTCCATATTTCTGGTGATCCTTCTGCCTGTTTTTTGACTCTAGGATTATATGTATGTGTCGAACTCAGGCTTCCCCCCCCCCACCCCCCCCGTGTGGCGTTTACTTATAAGTAAGTGAAGGCAGAACTAGAGCTGAATTAAAATTTTTCTTTTTACAGTAAAGAACATTTTGGCTACCTTAGGGAATGCAGTAGCTCTTGACATTTTCATAGCCTTCATTAATTTACAAATTTATAAGTAAATGTTATTTATTTTTTTGTAGACATCTTTGATTTCTCTTTTGTTAGTATAGAGACGTTCCCATTGTATATAATCAAACTTAACTTTCAAGTCTTAGCTCCTATTTAATAATTATGGAAATGGCTTGCTGACCATCACACAGTCCTGTCTGTGGTTTGCTACAGAATATTTAGTAGTTTGTTGGAAGTCTTCAGTTCTTTTAGATTTCCTCAGTTTTATTTTATTTACTTATTAATTCTCAAAGTTGATGAAATTTTGAGGCTAATTTTCAAAGAGAGGTTTATTGTCTGTGTTCTTTGTGTAAGACCACAAAAACCTTGGCAGTGTACATGTGCGCGGCAGTTGACTAGATCAGTCAGCTAGGAGACTTACGGCAGACTTGAGTTAGAGTCCAAGTTTCTTTTGCAGTCAAATTGCTATCAGCACAGTTCAGAACTCTATTGAGATCAAAACTAAGCATTAAATTGACAAATCCATGTGTACACATACACAGACATACATATATACAATCAAGTGTTTTTCTGGTTATGTTATTATTGGTGGTAATTGTAGGGAGACTTTAAAAGAACTGACTTATTTGCTCATCTAAAAGAGTTAAATGAACAGAATTATGTAATTTAACTATAGAAAGTTTTTCTCCCTCCCAGTTTAGGCAAGAGTATTTAGACACACTCTACAGGTATGCAAAATTCCAGTATGAGTGTGGAAATTACTCTGGAGCAGCAGAATATCTTTACTTCTTTAGAGTTTTGGTAAGTACCTGTTTGTCGTTTATTTGTTTTCCTTTTCCCCTCTGCTTCCAGAACTTTGGTCTGAGTCTGTCTGTTAAATTTACAACAGTCATTGGCAAAGGAGAAAGGTAATTTAGGTTAAAAAAAACCCAGGAGGGTTGGCTTCAATCAAAAGCCAAATAGAAAACCTTGTTAGTATCCTCAGAACTTATAGAGAGAGCTGTGAGATGGATCAGAATCACACACTCTGCAGTACAGACCTGGCAACTGAAGTTTGATCCCCAGAAATCACATCAGGGTACAGAGAGAACCAACTCTACGAAGTTGTCCTCTGACTTCCACATTTAGGCTATGGCAACCTGCATCCATGCACAAAAATGCTTTTAAATATATCTTAAAAACAGATTTTGAAGAACTTTAATTTGACCTTGAAGTCCAAAAATAGGAAATTATTAGCTTATAATTGTATGAATTTTACTATTAACAGAATTCTGTCTTATAATGGATTTTTGTGGTACTGTAAGCAGAATGAATTACATTATAGTTTAGAGCATGTTATCTAATCTGTTTTCTTTTTCTGAACAGCTGTAAGCCTGTATGTTTTAAGGTGTTATGTTTTAGTGCTGACCTAATTTCTATTTACCCATATTCCCACTAATAGAAAGTGAGGGGAAGTGAGGTATGGAGCCGCTCCAACAGTGTTGCTATGGCGCTGGAGTGAGTCTGTTGGGTCACTGCCTAGATTTAGTGCTTTTGCAGAGGGGAGAAAAAGTTACATGAAACCTGATTAAAAGTAAGACCTTAGACTTAACAAGTTTTCTCATTCTGTCTTCTTTTCAGATAATTGCAGTAATAGGAACTTTCTAAAGTAATCAAAATGCTCTCATCCAGCCTTTTATCTGAGAAGTTATAATTTATTACTCACAATGGATTAATGAGCAAGTGACGGAAGCCAGTGGTTTATCCTAGAAGTTAAAATCTGATTAAGACAGGAACCTTTTGTCTTCCAATCTTAGATTTATTTTCTGTTGCTTTTTTTCCTTTAACTTTATATGTCACAAAGAAAAACACTTGGACCATGATGTCTTTGGTGCCTTCAATGAAAGTCAAGTTTCCTGTTTGGGGTAGTTGAAGGGGCAGATCACTGTTATTCATTCAGATTCTCCTGCACTACAATTGCACAGGGAACTCTAGTTTTTAATACTACCCACCATCCTTCCTTCAAGGAAACAAATATTTTCTGTTTATTTCTAAGCTAGACTTAAAACATTATTTTTCTATTTCCCTCATTTGCAATGAGTTCTTCATTTACGGATAAGCTGTGATTTGCTTGCCAGTGCACTGAAGGTAATCATTGATATTAAACTTGGAATGACTTATCAGAAAATGCCATCGCTTTTACCTTGAATGTTACCAGAGATTTAGGAGAGCAAAAGTTGATTACTTTGAGAATATAAACAGCTTAAGCTAGGATTGTAAAGCCAGAAGCCTGGTATGATTACAGGTACATGAAAAGAGCCGGTTATTCATATCATTTGTTACTGCTGGGAGTGAAGTTTGAGAAAGAAGATTTAGTGTCGTGTTAGAGTTCCAGCACAGTAAATTTATTGTTGCCGGTCAGTGAGTGAACGTGCCATTTTCCTAAGACATGGAAACTTAAGGTAACTGCTGGGAATCCAGATATTGAAACTCTTCTAGTATATCCACGCTTGAAAGCAGGCTGCTATGAAGAGCCAACTGTAATGACATGGAGTTGAGCCAGGGTAGTGCACGTGAACCTTTTGGGTTACAAACCTTCCTAAGCTTGTACAAAAAGCTTTTATCCTACCACATATAGCATACTTTAGTTTATGAGTTTCATGGTTATGTAGTATGGCTTTATAATTAATCTAAGAAGTTCTACAATAAATAGGTGTTTACTTTATAGCTGGGAGTTTTAATATTTACTTTGAAAAGTTATGACATGTAATACTCTGTCTTTAAAAACATTCATCTCTATGCTGTTTCATTATTCCTAAAATGTCCTATATTGGAATTCAAGTAATAAATTTTTTTTAAATTTATATTCACTAAAAAATTGTCTCATTTTATACCATAAAAGATTTAAGCTAGGTTTTTGCTGTTTTCTTTTGGCATATTGTTACTTAGTACAAAGAAAGTAATACTAGAATGTTAGTTATATTTTCTTGATTTAGATACGGCCATTAAAAATCTTAGGTGTTTGAAAGTTTAGTAGCAAAAACAAAAATCTTGGTTTTGATTTTGATGAAAATGACATGTTTTAGTTTAGTTATTTTGTGTTAGTTTTTTTTCACTTCTAGATTTTTTTTTTTCTGGTGATTGGTTTCTCTTTTAAATCTATGGTTAAGGAAACATAAGCTATGAAAGAGCCATTGTAACTATGGGCTGAGATTAGAATTTGACTCTCCAAATGACCTATTGTAGGTCAGTGTTTATAAATTAAAGCTGTGTGACCCTAGATTTATTTTTTTTAAAGACTTGGTGGCTTTTCGAGTATGTTGAGGAATGTCCCGTTTGAATGGGAGACTTCTTAGCACTTTGTTCCAAAAGTGTGCTAATTAAAATGAAATCAGAAGAGTTAGTAGAAATGTTTGAGTGTTTTTTGTTTTAAAAGTTGTACTGAATTTTTATTAAAGCTTTGTCCTCACTGTGGAGCCCTTAGTTTACTTTAAAATTCAGGACCATTAAGGAACTATTGAAGTAAAAGGGATTTTAAAATACCATTTCTTATTATATTGTAAGAGTTTTTTTTTTTCCTCCCAGTTAGAATGAAGATATAGTGACTGTCAGTGGCATATCAGGCCATTTAACAGCACTTTGCATGATGCGCAGACTCCTTGGGTAATGGTGAATTGAGCATCTTGGCCACAGTTTTAGCTCTGATATGCCTATTGGCTGTCAGTTTATAAAGGGCATCTAGTTTATACTAATTCTCAGGCATGGCTTATACTTCAGTGTCTCTAATTGAAATCTATACTGAGGCAGATTTTAGCTTTAGGTAGACAAAGTAAGTGTATTAAATTTGGTAGCATATTAGATGATGAAATTGTGTATGCCAGGTAGGGTATTTGCACTCAGGATTGGTGCATGCATGCAGAGTAATGTTGGATGGCCTCTCCCACCCTGTACCGGTATTAGACTTAACACAACACTGTGGCAATAGGCAGTTGTGCATGTTTATGTATGGATCTTATTGTAGGTATATTTCAGGATCAAAATTGGAGCAGGTGGCATCTTTTTCATGTTTCAAAATTTAACTTATAGATATCATTTCTACTGTTTGACTGCTCTGAGAGTTTGCTAAATGTTATCCAGAACATTTGTGAAAATTTACTACAAATGATAATAACACTTAGGTCAAAATGCTATAAATGATTCACCTCAATAACCTCATATTTACTAGCATGTGTTGGGTAATAAACCTTCTGTCAAGTTGAAGCTTCGTACCAGCTGAGAGGGGTTCTCTGTCATCCTTGTGTGGAGGCTAACACAGGTGACTTTACAGTGGCAGAGCTGAACACTTGATTGGCTTTCTAATCACACTGTATACATTTTAATTTATAACGCAAGTTATAGGTATATTCTGTTGTATGAATGCTTTGGTAAAAAGTGAATTCAGAATTTCAACTTGGAGTGCAGGAATATATTCTTTCTTAAATAACCTCCCTTGCTTTTGCTACTTCAACACATGATTAGTTCAGATTCATTTTATGTGTTTCCATTGGTGTACTGTAAGGGAATATTGTTGAGCAATTTTTATCATTAGTTTGGTAGTTAGTTATTTACAATTTTGAGTTTAATTTGTCAGTAACTTTTTTTATAAACCAGTAGGCCTGTACATTACATTTTCTTTCCTGTCATATTTTTGTATTATTTCTTTTCGTGAGTCAAGGTCTGTTAAGTGGTCCAGGCTGTCCTCAAGCTTGTGATCCTCCTGCCTCAGCTTTCGTAGTGCTAAGATATTGATGTGCTACTGTGGTCTCTTTGAAGTATTTTAGTATTTGTCTTATCTCTTACAATATTGCGAATGAGATTGGGGCTTTGGTTTCTTACAACTTAAATTCATTGACAGTAGCTTCCTTTGAATCGTAACATGATTTGCAGAGTAGTTTAGGGATACAGACTTCAATTGCATGTGTATTCTCTGAAGTGGATTATGCCAAAGTGATGCTGTTGTTTGCCAGCTTTAAAATCACCTTTTATTTTACAATAAAAACCTGATATTAAAAACGTGTTTTTAAATAAATTATTTAAGTAGTTTACTATTGTGTTTCAATAAGGCCTTGAAAATAATGAGTTTGTGGTAGAGATATAATTTGGATATGTCTTTAGGTAGGCTAGATGAATGTATTGGGTATAAAATGTACCTTTGTTCTTGCTGTATAATATTGAGGCTATAACTAATTATTCCTATAGGTTCCAGCAACAGATAGAAATGCTTTAAGTTCACTCTGGGGAAAACTGGCCTCTGAAATCTTAATGCAGAATTGGGATGCAGCCATGGAAGACCTTACTCGATTAAAAGAGACCATAGACAATAATGTAAGTTACATGTTTTGGATTGATTCCCTGAAATTTCTTTGCACTTGTTATGTTTTCTGAAATGGGAACACATTCTAAGAGGGAAAAGAAGAAATAAAAACCATTCATATTTTGCTTTGATAATTTTTGTTTGTTTGTGGTTTTGCCTTGATTATGAATGCTCACTTGGAGGATAAGTTCCCTTAACCTTGAAAGTGGTCACACTTGGTTTGACTGCTTTAACTATCATGCCCCTGAAAATACTGCCCTGTCAGTGCCTCCTACTGTAGAAAGTTGTTGCAGAAGATGAGTTTCACCCACAGTTAATGTCACCCTCCCACCCATTAATTAAAGACTGCTTGAGTCTGTCCTTGGTTTTAAAACATCTTTGGGTGGGGTCAAGCCTTGATCATAAAGCATAGTTATTATAGCCTTAGAATAGAGCCTTGTTGTAGTTCTAAAATCAGTGTGTTTATTTGCTTGTCTGTTTTTCATATACTAATATTTCCTCTGTATACGTTTCTTAATGCTTTAGTCTGTGAGTTCTCCACTCCAGTCTCTGCAGCAGCGAACATGGCTCATTCATTGGTCTCTGTTTGTCTTTTTCAACCATCCAAAAGGCCGTGATAATATTATTGATCTGTTCCTCTACCAACCACAGTAAGTTACATCATTGTTTAATTTTACTTTTGATATATGATTTTTGTGTGGGTGTGTGTGTGTGTCACATGCAAACATAACTCGTTACAACAAATTGATATATGATTTTTGTGTGGGTGTGTGTGTGTGTCACATGCAAACATAACTCGTTACAACAAATAAATAGATTGTGCCTTTAAGGCACAGTGGAAATAAATTGATTTAAAATTTAACATTAACATTGACTTGGCGATATGGCTATGCTAATGGGTATATCTTCATCACCAAATTATAACCAGTGAATATCCTCAACTGATTGAAGAGCAACTGGAAGAAAATTAAGAAATTTAAAATACTATGTCACAGCAGAATTTGCTCACAGAGACTAATGGAAATGATGTTTCAACAAAGTTTCTGTTTAGTTGTGTTTTTAACAAAGAAAAGTCATTTGCCAGTACGGATTTGGTTGGTTTTTTTATTTCAGCAGCAAAGACACACAACCAGAAACAAATGAACTTGTTTGACACTAGAATGGTTGCTCTGGTGAGGGCTATGGCGACCTGGTCAGGAGAAGTAGATGTTTTCTAAGATATGGCTGTCCTTGAGCTACTGTTGTCACATGCTGCATGATAGATTCACTTCTGCAGTCTAATATTCAATCTGGAATTCCAAAGTGAGACGGTGCTTTCATATAAGATCTGTGTTTCAGTAAGTCATTTAGATGGATGGCAGCATGGTATGAATGAGAACTTGCAGCTTTGTACACTTTCCATTCCGTCACAGTTAAGACTAGAAGCAGACCTTCCTAGCTGCAGAAATGTATGACAGGTACTTTCAAGTCACGCTGCAGTTCTAGAATGTTGCAGCCCTCACTGCAGGCACAAAGGAAAGTCCCATGCCTCTAAATTCCTTCAACCAAGTTACGTTGGAAGTGATGTTGTCACGCGTAGCCACATGCTAAGAAGCAGTATCAAGACCATTTAACTAAATTATGTAAGCAATAAAGTGCTCCCATATGCTTGTCAATTGATCATAGCGGTTAGTTAAGAGAATCTGCAAGAAAAATGTATTTAAGAAACTGATTATAAGAACTGAAGATGCAGCGTAGTGGTAGAGCTACAGCCTAGCATTGCTTTTGTGAGCCCCTGAGTTTGAGCCCTGGCATTGTGAAAAGCCAAAAATAACTTACATATTTGAAAGTCTTACTATAGGTCAGTATTAACCAATAAACATTTAAAAATGTATGATAAAATTTTAAATTTTATTCACTAATTTTTTTTCTCAAGATGGTCTCATGGAACCTAACCTGAACTTGTTTAGTAGCTAAACACTATTTTTTAAATGTTGTCAGTAAAATACTTTAGAAATTTGATTTCTCTTTATGTAAATACCTGCATAACCCTAGTTGTTAACAAAGTTTTCTCAGCTTCTGGCATGTATTCTCAATGGTGTGACTCACTAGGAATATGAAAATGTACAGTGACACAAAGTTTAGAAGAAGGAAAAAATACAAGTTTAGTGTCCCGGATGATAAATTTGCAAATTTTAGAGAAACGTTTAGCAAGTTCCATAAATACCTACTAAAATGAACTGTTTCAAAAAACTCTGAGATATGATAATGAGTTAGATTACTTGATAATCTGATTTTAAAAACAGATTATCAAGTAAACTGTTGTTTGACATGAGTATTGCAATTTGCTGCTTGAAACAGGGCTCAGGTTTTCTCAGATGATCCAGCTGGTAGCTGCTACATTTCAATTCTCTACCCTGAAGTTTTACTCTTATGGATATTTAGTTTTATACCTTATCTTAGTTTTATACCTTATCTTGGGGGGGGGGGGGCAGGTAAGCAAGAAGGTGAAGATTAGTAGGTAAAAAATGGCTAGAAACGCTCTGGGTTCCTCCAGCTGGAAGTTAGGCCCGGCTGCTCACTGACTAAAGGCCTCTCCATGGTTCCTCATGGCGGGCCCCAACACAGGAGGAAGTCCTTGGGTTTCCAAAACCAGTTTATTGGCATGAGGATGGTGGATGGATCTGGATGCACACTCCTTAAAACCCAGGGCGGACCTGAGTTAAATAGGGAGGGGAAGGGGTGCGGGGCTGGGGAGGAATGCTTAATTGGCTCCACCTTCTGGCCTTCAGGTACCTCATTAGTATGTAAATCTCTCTAGGGCCTGGGGCCTGTTTATCACGCCCACCTGTGTATGTGACTGAAGGGTGAAGGTGCAATGGAGATTAGACCTCCAGTTAGGCCCGACATCATTAGCTATTAAATTCTAAAGTCTTCTAAAGAACTCAGTAGCAATCTACAATATAATGATGCATGTGACATTCTAGTCAAGGAAAGATTGGAAGTTTAAATGTTAAAAGTTAAAAGATTGCTGGGATTTCATCTTCTAAGAAGTATATAATTGGGGGTGCAATTTCTGCAGAGGCAGCTTATTAATGGGAGTTGAGTTAGTGGTTTAGAACACATACAAACATACATGCATACATATATACATACACATATATACACACACACACACATACATCTTTGAGAAATGGTTTTTACAGACTGATAATTCTGACCTCAGTAGAGGACCTGCTGGGGGAAGGGGTCAGCTAGTACATATTGTATCAATATAAGGAAATTGATCAGGAGAAATGCAATGAGTTAGATCCTTGTTCACTATCAAAACAGTAGTATGATTTGATAAATAATTGTTAAGGCCCCTTTGACCTTTATCTTTTATCTGACTTTTATTCCTATTTTTCATTACTGCCACTGCTACTGATTCAATTTAGGCCATGTAATACTGCAATAATGTCCTCCCTATCCTTGTGCATTGTATAAGTGCCCAGTTTTCTGACTATGAGAAGTACTTTGCACATATCCTTTTTCATTCCTTTGTTCTAATGGGAAAGTAAAAGTCATAGCTGTTTTCAAGTCTTGGAATAAATAGTGCATCTAAAGA